>NC_090268.1:65026127-65626127 GCF_040414725.1 Anabrus simplex | reverse complement strand
AGTTGTTGAGCAGTGGTCTGGTGATGGCTAGTCCACACCAAAGTTTATAGACGATATTAATGAAAACATTTCTCAACATAGTTAATAAACTTTTGTTAACAAACTTCTTCAACAACACACCAAACAAGCTTTTTGTGAGTTTATGACGCATAGGGTCAGGAAGAAGGAAATAGACGCAAAGTATGGCAAAGTAAAATATTTGAAATGCGTTTAGAATAAAGTTTCGAGAGAACACTTTTGTCAAAACTTTTAATCCATGATGCAGCAGGCTTTCAAAATTTCCTTGAGAATGCCCTCACATGATGTTCGTTCTTGTTGACAGTAATTGGGTCTGAAATTGTGAGAAATGACACAGATTTTCAGAAAGCCGGCTCCACTAATGACAGCCTGTGTATAAATGTAAGATTTCTAGGAACTGGTGACTCGTACATTTCAGTTATTGCTCCTGATGTGTTTGAAGCTTTATACAACATTCTCAAAGATTTGGTAAAGATACGGAATAAAGAAAGTCTTCGTTTAACCTAGTCAGGATAGTATTTATTTTTACGTTCACTAACTACTTCTGACTGTTTTAGGAGACGCCGAGGTGCCGGAATTGCGTCCCGCAGGAGTCCTTTTACATGCCAGTAAATTTACCGACACGAGGCTGAGATATTTGAGCCAGGATCGAACCTGCCAAGTGGGGGTCAGAACGTCAGCGCCTCAACCGTCTGAGCCACTCAGCTTGGCAGTATTATTTTTATGATACACAAGTTATTACGGAAGGTTTGGTTATTCAGCGACGAGCGAAGCTGGAAATGAAACTGCATTAAAACATAGCTAAAGGAATATCTTACATAATTAAAAATACTGTATATTAGAACTTCGGCTTGCGATTTGATAATGAACTTTTACAAGTTCCTTTATGCGTCTTTGCGCATGTGCGAACCGAAATGTCAACAAACACACGAAAAGTTTCATTCACAAAAGTTAAAGATATTTTGTTCATCAACATGCAGGAAAAGTTTACGAACCGGCTATTTTGTTCATGAACATTGTTCATTAACATCTTGCTGTGGACGCACCAAAATCTGTTAATCCCGAGGCGTGGTAACTGCCTTTTTTGCTCTCTTGAACACTCGATTGGTACGGTCATGGAGTTTCATTGTTATGTATTCAGACAGACCTAGTTCAGGGCACTTACGACTTCATTAATTTGGAGGAAAATGACCATACACAATCAAGATAAAGACAGGGCTAATATTTTTATATTCTTGCGCTGTTGAAAACTGAGATATCCTATTGACTTACTGTATGCTAAATTCACCATCTTAGATTTTAAATTACGATTCATAAAGTGGCCGCGCGTATTAACACACTACAGCTATGGAGCCAAGCTCTGCATTCGGCAGGCAAGTGGGTTCGAACCCCACCGTCCGCTATCCTGAAAATGGTGGTATCCCATTTTCACTTTTAGGTAAATGCCGGGACATTTCCTATTCACAGGACACAGCCGATTCCTTCCACATCCTTACACAATTTCATTCACCATTAATTTAATCTTTATTAGCTACTCAATTCACGTTAGTGACAGGAAGGGTATCCGGCCGTAAAACGTGCCCTGTAGTTTCATATCTCCTAATCGCCGACCCCGTATCAGGGAACGGACTAAGAGGTAGACATACAGTACATATTAGCTATGCCCCTTAAAGTTCTTTCTTTCTTAATCAGTTTACCCTCCAGGGTTGATATTTCCCTCGGACTGAGCGAGGGATCCCACCTCTACCGCTTGAAGGGGTGCGACTTTGGATTGGGGATACAACCGGGGACGAGGACAAGTACCTCGCCCAGGCGGCCTCGACTGCCTTGTGGGGGGGGGGAGGGAGGAAATTGGAAGATTGGAAGGGATAGACAAGAAAGAGGGAAGGAAGTGGCCGCGGCCTTCGTTAGGTATCATTCCGGCATTTCCCTGGAGGATAAGTGGAAAACAACGGAGGATGGCTGAGGTAGGAATCGAACCCTCTCTACTCAGTTGACCTGCCGAGGCTGAGTGGACCCGTTCCATCCCTCGTACCACTTTTCAAATTTCGTGGCAGAGCCGGGAATCGAACTCGGGCCTCCGGGGCTTTCAGCTAATCACACTAACCACTACACCACAGAGGCGGACGTATTACAGGGTACTAGCATTAAATTATATATTTGTTTATTAAAAGCGAATGTGGTCTAATCCACGATTTCTTAAGATATTGTTGTTTGGAACCCTTTCACTGTATTACTCATAGCTGACCTCGAGATGGAGAAGCGTGAGATAAGTGCACTCACTCCAAACAAGACCTTGGCCAAATCTCAAACGAAGGCCTTATAAATCTGGCTGTCAAACTGCAATCAGTATGAACTGTCAAGGTTTCTTTATTGCTACTGAACTACTTCAACTTTCAGTAACGTGCTTACTTCTTTCCTCATTTTCTTTTACGTAGCACCAACATAGATAGGTCTTATGGGAAGGAAGAGCCCGTGGTCTTCATTAAGGTATAGCCCTAGCATTTGCTTGGTATTAAAATGGGAAACCACGGAAAACCATCTTAAGGGCTGCAGACAATGAGTTTCGAGGTTTCGAACTCACTATCTCCTGAATACAAGCTGACAACTACGTGACCCAAACCACGCAACCACTCGCTGGGATAGACATACATATTAGCTATGCCTCTTGAAGTTCGAGGTGGTTGTATTACAAGTTACTGAGTCCGAGTGAAAAAACAACACTGGGCCACTCTTTTGAATTATTTAAATGAATTGTTGAATTAATGAATCTGTTTATTATGACTGGGATATTATGTACATAGAAACATGTTTGTCTTGAATTTAATGGAAAATTTTCCCCTTCTCACTTTCCATGACTGTATTTAAACTAAACTTTAAATTACAATTTGGATCAATTTTTAAGGGTTTTTGCCAGTTTTAGGTCCTTTCTTGAATAATTTTAGGTCTTTTTATTGATTTCAACTTCCGAGCCCTAGTTATTAGGGTATCCGATCAGGGGTACGCCTTTCTAAATTCTTTCTTCTATCCCTTTCACTTCTAAATTAAGACCCTGACTTTTGAAGGTCAAAATTCTGCTTTAGGTTATAGAATTTGCTACCACTTTGGGTTTAGATTCTAACGCAGTCAAAATGTCCCTTACCTATCGTAATAAGGACGAAAGGAGAAATGTGTTGAATATTGTTCTCCATCGTAGGATGAAATGGCTACACATATCAAGACTCATGGCTGTTGGGTTTGAGAAGCGGCAAACTCGTTGGAATTATGTGGATCATAGGTCTACTTTGGGCCTTGCTAAGACGATTGCTGCCCTGCCAGACGGGTTGAAATTGTTTGTATGTCATGTGCGTTTGTGAGGGCTGGTCCATTTAGCCTTGTGAGGCCAACTGGAAAGCTGTCTAAAGAGTGATACGGGAAGCAGGTCCACGGAGGAAGCCAAGCAGCACGGCACACGATGAAAAATAACTTTATAAATATTCCTTATGGAAATTATTAGGGTCATTCTTGGAATAAAAGATCATCCGCGCCAACAGTATATGACAACCACAACATTAGCCCCTTAAAACTACAATAATTATTGCAATAATTTGTATAGTCGTAATACTGAAAGATGAGTTCTGACAGTTCTTAGAGGGAGGTCTATGTATATATATATATATATAGTAAACTCGTGTCCTCATCCCGAGGTGGTGCAGCTCTTTTCAGACACCCCTTCCCAAAGGAGGAGAGCTGCATGTACTATTTCAACCACATACCAGCCCTCCTGCCATTCTTAAATTTCTGGCAGTACCGGGAATCCAAACCGGGCCCCCAAGGACGGCAGCTAATAACACTAACCGTTACGCTACGGAGCGGACTGGAGAAGGGAGTAGGAGGTATGGTTGCCATGGAAACGAGGGCGGACCCAGTGCGGTTGCCATGGAGATAAGCTTTGCGACCGGCTCGTGTTGCTTGGAGTTGCCAAACGACTCACTTCTTAGTTATATACAACAGAAAGAACAGAACACAGCGGTCTGAACGAACGAACAAGTGATCCGGAAGCGAAGGGAAGGAGAAAGAAATGCAAGAATGTGGCAACAGCATGCAATGGCACGTGCAATGCTCCTCCTTCCAACCCGATCTGTCAGTATACTTATTTTAATATTACGGGTATAGTTGTAGATTATTAGTTCAAATCAAACTGTAATTAACAATGCCTTGTGAAGAAAACATTAGCCCTGTGAATATGAATACAGTCTGATGACCTGTCGACCTATTATGGTAGTATTCATACCAGTATATTTACCTCTAATAATTTGGTGAATAGAATCAGGATAGATAGGGCCTACTCCTAAAAGGTGTTATTATAAGAGTTACTTAGATTATTGCCTCGGAAAAGCATACCATTAAACGTCTTATTGAAAGCAACGTAACCAGTTAAAAACTATGAGGTGAATTCATAAATCTTTTCTGGTTTCACTAAGAGATGGCGCCAGTAAACAGTACGCAGCGTATGCATTTGACACATACGTCAGTTTGTTCGTCTGACATTAACCTACCGACACACACAAGTTGAGTCCGCCAAACACTAGCGTCTGTGCTGTATCGTTCAGTGATTATGTCGACGTTTGTGCCTTAAAAATAACATTTGCGGTACGCATTACTTTTCTTATTTAATCAAAAGTAAAAGGCTGTGGAAAGTCATCGTTTGCTGGTAGAAACATGTGGTGAACACGCTCCATCGATTAGAACATGTAAGACATGGTTTCCACAATTTAAACGTGGTGATTTCAATGTGAGAGACAGTGCGCGCTCTGGTAGACCACAAAAGTGCGAAGACGAGCAACTGCCCGGCGAAACCGTTAATGCACAACGCTATCGCCAACAAATGATTAATTTAAATCACGCATTGATCGAAAGACGACCGGAATGGGCCAGAAGACATGGCAAAGTTATTTTGTTAAACGGCAATGCGGCTTGAAATCGCTTGGATGGGGCATCCTTCCTCACCCGCCGTACTGCCCCGACCTGGCCCTGGCGCCATCTGATTATCACCTCTTCGCATCAATGGGGCACGCGCTCGCAGAGCAGCTCTTCAGTAAGTTCGAGGAAGTTGGAATATGTCTCGACGAATGGTTTGCCGCTTAAATAAACAAGAAATGAATTTCCCTTGAAAAGTACGTGTTCACTTTACCACAAAAACTGGCAAAAACTTATGCATGCATCTGGTATAGTGCGTGTCATAGCGTTCACAATAATTAGAGATAGCCTACAGTTTGAAGAGAGGTTGATGAGGTGCTCTTCCATAAGAAAATCTTTTATAACATTTATTTCGAAGTTGTTATAGAATTGTGTAGAGGAACACACTACTAGAGACGAAGACAGGCAGTGTTGCCATGATGCCGTGCCACGAAGCGAGAGAGATACAGGATAATTAATGTGGGCAGCCAGATATTAAAAAGTCATTCAAAACCTCGCGGTGTAATTGAGCGAGATACTGGCACAACAACATCACAACCTAGTAGCCTACATAATTAACGAGGTGTCCAACTCTCGAATGCGATTGATCGATTGTCGGTCATTCACCACCAGCAGGAGTAGCACATACTGAGGCTCCGAGGATTCACTTTGACCAGTTCAACGTTAATAAAAAATAGTAATTCTATGCTAAGTCCATCAAATACTTTAAGTTAAGGAGGAACTTACCACGGTATGTCATTCTACTTAAACAGGTGTATCATTTTGTCTCCGAGCGATCTCGCTTTTAGAGCTTCAGAAAAGAAAAAAAATGCCTCTAAACTTGCTATGATTTCAGTATTGCGTTAAGACTTAGTGAGGGAAATACAGATAAAATATTCCAATCAGTCTGTGGCATACCAAATGTCCGGCTCCTTAACCGAATGGTCGGCGTAGTGGCATTCGGTTTATAAAGTCCCGGGTTCGATTTTAGGCCGGGTCGGGGATTTTTTAACTGTGTCTGGTTAACTTCTCTGGCTCGTGGGCTGGTTGTTTGCGATCGAATTAATTCAAATCTTCGTTTACATACAACACACCACAATACCATCCACTACAGAAACACGCAGTGGTGCATACATCACTTCCTATAAGGTTGATGACAGGAAGGACATCTGGCCGTAGCTTAATTCACATTAGTGCTTGCCCCAGATAATTGGGAAATGTACAGGAAAGAAGAAGTTATTTGTAAAAAAAATTAACATAAAGGCATCCAACTCCGTTAACACTCTTATGACGGAAAATACAGATGTTTAGGTGAAGATAGAAAGCTCCCTGGCTTTATCAATATGAGCATTGACAAGTTGTGATAGTACATATATCACACCCCAGAATTATATGTAGAGGTTAGAGATATTATTGTCAGTATTCGATTTATTATTATTATTATTATTATTATTATTATTATTATTATTATTATTATTATTATTATTATTATTATTATTTCATTTGTATATTTTGCCATTTATATTGGTAAGCTGGAAGATATCCACATATGCAGGTATGAGTAATTTGTTTTGCACGAGTGGGAAAAGATTGCTTTAATAACTCTGGTAATTTGAATGAGTAATATGGCTACCCCAGTGTTTGTTGTGATGTACTTGTGTTGGGAAATTCATGAGTCATGTATATATCCCAGCCTGATGAGATGAGCTTGTTGTTGTATTAGGAAAATTTGGTGACTCATGGAATATACCCCAGAGTTTGTTATTGTCTTGGGAGGAAGAAGTAGTTCAGGGCTTGGGCTTGAGAAGAGGACCACCCATGATTGGCTGGCAAGCACCAATCCAGACGTATCATCTGAGAGGAGGGGGATGTTGATGTCTATAAAGGGTGATCATACGGCGGCAACAAAAAACATTGTAAAAAAACATTGTAAGGGTGATTGTAAAGGAACGAGAAGGAAGATAACTACAACTACAACTGACGCACTGTACGGGAAGGAAGTGGTGCTGATACACGGTACTGGAGTGACACGGCAGCAATGGACTGGACTTCAAACGTTCGTGGAGCGTAGTATTGTTATGTTCGTGGAAAGTGGCTGATTGTGGAGAGTGCTTGCGCATTAAGTATGGTAGCACTTGTGGCGGCCTAGCATTATATGTTGGTGAAAGCTATCTCAGACTTTCCATAAATTTATGTTGAGGATCGACAGACGTGTGTATATATCTTTACAACAAGTGTTAAAATATGTGAACACAGTAGTACAAGGTACAGTATCTGTGTGATGTGATAACTGCCGATTATGAGAATCGGTAAGTCGAACTGATATAGAGAAAGTGAAGGGTATTTATCTTCATACGTGTACATTGTTCATCGGACTATCTACAAATGGTAGCTTAGTTCTCGCTTTCGTTTTCCCACGATTTTCATTATTTTGTTGTTGTTGTTGTAAATATGGGGTCTTCCAGCAATATTTTATGTGTGTATTATATGTATAATGTTGTATGTTGATGAGGTGCTCATGCACGGAATTTGTTCAGAATATAGTTAGCTATTTTAGAATCAGTGTTATTGATGAACCTAGGTGCAGTTACTACATAATTAGTCGTTTTCAGGAGGTTAGGTAAGGCCTGCAGCAGATGTACCAGTACGCAGCATTATGTACACGCCCTGGGATATAAAGTTTATCATGCTCTTATCTAAATTCGAGGGATCCATTCTGGTGAACTCTGGCGCCCATACTACGGACATTTCGGTTAATTATGCTTATTAATTTTATTACGTTTTTGAGTAATTTTATTTATATATTTTTATTTATTATTATTATTTATTAGTATTCATCAATTAGTTACAAAGTGGTGACTTGAATAAGCATTGTCTCTTACAAATTTATGAAACGAGTGTTAAATAACTGTTTTTGAGCAAACATAGATTTTCCTTTTTTTCTTTCTTAATCCGTTTACTGTCAAGGGTTGGTTTTTCCCTCGGACTCAATGAGGGATCCCACCTCTACCGCCTCAAGGGGAGTGTCCTGGAGCGGGAGACACTGGGTCAGGGAATACAACTGTGGAGGAGGACAAGTACCTCAACAGGCTGCCTCACTGCTATGCTGAACAGGGGACTTGAGGGAGGATGGGAAGATTGAAAGGGAGAGGGATGGAAGCAGACGTGGCCTTAAGTTAGGTACCATCCCGGTATTTGCTTGGAGGAGAAGTGGGAAAATCACAGAAAACCACTTTGAGGATGGCTGAGGTGGGAATCGAACCCCCTCCCGAGGCTGAGCGGACCCCGTTCCAGTCCTCGTACCACTTTTCAAATTTCGTGGCTAAGTCGGGAGTCGAACTCGGACCTCCGGGGGTGACAGCTAATCACACTAACCACTACACCACAGAGGCGGACCTATAGCTTTTCTACAGAGTAATTGTCGCCTTTCCTTGAGGTTGATTTGCCATACCAGTAGAATATAAATTTAGGACATTTTGTTGCAACAAGTTTACGCACTTATCTTCCCATACCTCCCGCTGCAGAAAAGAATAATTAACTATAATATTTGAGGATAGTGCATGAATAGCATAACAGTGTAATATTAAAATGGCTTTATTTTGTACACCGAAGGGGTCTTTATTTTCTTGCTATTTGCTTTACGTCGCAGCGACACAGATATGTCTTATGGCGACGATGGAATAGGATGTGCCTAGGAATGAGAAGGAAGCGGCCGTGGCCTTAATTAAGGTACAGCCCCAGCATTTGCCTGGTCTGAAAATGGGAAAGCACGGAAAACCATCTTCAGGTCTGCCGACAATGGGGTTCGAACCCACTATCTCCCAATTACTGGATACTGGCCGCACTTAAGCGACTGCAGCTATCGAGCTCGGTACCGAAGGAGTCGGATGTACGGTTCGGCCCGTGTAGCTGTTAGCTTACATTCGGGAGCTGATGGGTTCAAACCCCACTATTGGCAGCGCTGAAGATGATTTTCTATGGTTTTCTATGTTCACACCAAGCTGTACCCTAATTAAGGCTACAGTCGCTTTCTTATCAGTCCTAGCTCTGTTCTATCCCATCGTCGCTATAAGACCTATCTGAATCGGTGTGACATAAAACCAGTAACAATTATTTCGTACAGTTACACATTGTTTACATTTTGAACACTAGATGGATACTCAATCGCCAAATTAGGCTGAAACTTTGGCCGCATTTTCGTGCCAACTTCATAACTTAAAAATGTTTACAATGTAGGCTATTGTCCATCTGAAGCAGAAAATATCTTCATTTACTTATCGAACAGATTAGCAAGTACAAAAATGAAATGGCGCATGGCTTTTAGTGCCGGGAGTGTCCGAGGACATGTTCGGCTCGCCAGGTGCAGGTCTTTCGATTTGACTCCCGTAGGGGACCTGCGCGTCATGATGAGGATGAAATGATGATGAAGACGACATGTACACCCAGTCTCCGTGTCAGAGAAATTAACCAATGATAGTTAAAATTCCCGACCCTGCCGAGAATCGAACCCGGGACCCCTGTGACCAAAGGCCAGCACGCTAACCATTTAGCCACGGAGCCGGACAGCAAGTACAAATACGAGGTAATAGAAGCTTCAACAGTAGAGAGAAAACGAAGAATGTTAAAGCATGAACGAATTGATAGCGTTTATCGATTGAAAATCAAGCATACAGAAAGGAGGAACCGAGATTCGTGCAATTTTGGAAGCAGATCACAAACTCAGTACTCTCTGTGATAACGAGATCATTCTCCCACTGTTCCTTGCCAGAGAGAGTTAATAAGCAACATTTTGATAAAGTTGTTTATATTCAGAGGTGTACGCAGAAATTATTTTCGGGAGCGGATATTAAATATTAAAATTCGATCACTTCTATAAGATAATGTTGGGTTCATATTGTGAAATTAGAAACACTAAATTAAAACTTTCAGCATAACACAATTATGTAATTAAGACACATTTTTCATCATCATCATCATCATCATCTGTTTACCCTCCAGGTTCGGTTTTTCCCCCGGACTTAGCGAGGGATCCCACCTCTACCGCCTCAAGGGCAGTGTCCTGGAGCTTCAGACTCTTGGTCGGGGGATACAACTGGGGAGTATGACCAGTACCTCGTCCAGGCGGCCTCACCTGCTATGCTGAACAGGGGCCTTGTGGAGGGATGGGAAGATTGGAAGGGATAGGCAAGGAAGAGGGAAGGAAGCGGCCGTGGCCTTAAGTTAGGAACCATCCCGGCATTCGCCTGGAGGAGAAGTGGGAAACCACGGAAAACCACTTCCAGGATGGCTGAGGTGGGAATCGAACCCACCTCTACTCAGTTGACCTCCCTAGGCTGCGTGGACCCCGTTCCAGCCCTCGTACCACTTTTCAAATTTCGTGGCAGAGCCGGGAATCGTACCCGGGCCTCCGGGGGTGGCAGCTAATCACGCTAACCACTACACCACAGAGGCGGACAAGACACATTTTTAATCATGTTAATGATTACAATAGCAGACGTCTCCTGGGGATTTTGGCCAGCTCATGGATTATATTTTCTCGTGTTATTCTCTGTGTGTATGCGAAAAAGCTGAACCATTCACTGTTTCCTGTGAATTCATATTCTGGAAATAACCTTCTAAATATTTTAGGGATGTAAAAGAGCGTTCTGGTGTGGCAGTGGTTACTGGTAAGACAACAGAAAACAGTTTCAGTACTGGTACTCGATGTATTGTTGGGAAAATATCACTGTCGCAAAATGTAAAGTGCAGCAATGAAGTCCACTGGTTCAGGATGATTGATTCTAGAAGAAAACCTTATAGGACTATATGTACATTCATTACTGGAAGCATAAACACATTATTGGCAAATACTCAGTTCAAGTTAAAAGTAAAACCACGAGCTACCTAAAATATTCATTTATGTGGTTGCGACAATTAAGCACAAGTTTCATACTTCAAAATTTCGGGGGCGGGGGAGATTTATCCCCCCAATAACCCTCTGCGTACGCCCCCGCTTATTTGGCAGCTATGTGCTTAAATTATTTCTCAGCAATGGTTAAAATGCAGGACATTCTCAGGAAATTTTTTAAAAATCTTTTACGAAGCTAAAATTCAGGACAATCCCGCTTCTTCAGAACTTAACGGCAAACCTACTTGGCGTCTGATGCATGCTTCTGAATTACATATTTCTTCCACCTGTCCTTGCAGACTATCAACAAATCATCGAGCATGAAATGAGTTTGGCGTCCTTCATTGGAACATCTTGTGAGATTGCTGTGTGACGTCAGAGTGACCCACTAATTCTCGGCATTTGAAATGCAGATTGGTTCGTTCGGGCGGTCTTCTTTTCAACAATTGTTCTCCATCTTCTCACGACGGGGTTTCTCTAGGAGCCTGGGAAAGTTTCAATGGCACGCTAGGAGATGCCCATGGCAAATGAAAACGAGTTTTAGGAAGCTGGGTTATGTGACTCAGCAGTTTCTTTCCTCGTATGCTTTCAGTCACCTCGTCAACAGTCCGCGTGATGGAGTTGAGAGGTGCTTGCTTCCAGTGCGTGTCAAATAGCTCAGTGTCATATAGGAGTGTATACATGAAAAGTCCATTTCAACAGGTTTAGCAACTCTTTAAAGGGTCGTTCTCCACGACAAAATTGTGGAAAATTGACTTATGTTAAAACTGACTGTTCCTGAAAGAATTTTGCCACACAGCATTATTTACTTGTTAGCCATCTCAGCTTTCTTTCTTAATCTGTTTACCCTCGTGGGTTGGTTTTTCCCTCGGACTCAGCGAAGGATCCCACCTCTACCGTCTCAAGGGCAATGTCCTGGAGCTTCAGATTCTGGGTCGGGGTATACAACGGAGGAGAATGACCAGTACCTCGCCCAGGCGGCCTCACCTACTATGCTGAACAGGGGCCTTGTGGAGGGATGGGAAGATTGGAAGGGACAGGCAAGGAAGAGGGAAGGAAGCGGCCGTGTCCTTAAGTTAGGTACCATCCCGGCATTTGCCTGGAGGGAACCACGGAAAACCACTTCGAGGATGGCTGAGATTGGAATCGAACCCACCTCTACTCAGTTGACCTCCCGAGGCTGAGTGGATCCCGTTCCAGCCTTCGTACCACTTTTCAGATTTCGTAGCAGAGCCGGGAATCGAACCCGGGCCTCCTGGGGTGGCAGCTAATCACACTAACCACTACACCATAGAGGCGGACATGGCCATCTCAGCTACGATATTAAATTTTGTTTTAAATTAATTCAGGGAACAGCTTCTCTTAAAAGTATAATATCTTCGTATTAAGGTAATACACCCTCTAAAGCCATTAACTCTATTTTGTCCGGCTCCATGGCTAAATGGTTAGCGTGCTGGCCTTTGGTCACAGGTGTCCTGGGTTCGATTCCCGGCAGGTTCGGGAATTTTAACCACAATTGGTTAATTCCCCTGGCACGGGGACTGGTTATATGTCGTCTTCATAATCATTTCATCCTCATCACGACGCGCAGGTCGCCTACGGGAGTCAAATCAAAAGACCTGCACCTGGCGACCCGAAGTCCTCGGACACATCCCGGCACTAAAAGCCATACGCCATTTCATTTCATTTTCAACTCTGTTTTAATATACGTAGTTAGAATCTCGACGCCGTTGGCGATATAACGCGATCATGAGCCAACGTGTTCACTTAATTTCGTCCGTAACTGATTGAACCTCTCAGCAATCCGTAGAGAAACTGCAACCAGCTTACGTACACCTCTCGGTCTCTATGACATAGTAATAACTATGTGATGGAATTGAATAGACCTCACTGCGCTTTGTAATAATTACGTCTTTGGAGAGATTTTAACCGCTTTATGCACGGGTATCTTGACAGCAGCGGATTTGAGACCGAGGACAGTGGTGAACTTGATTTATTTCCGTAAAACTTTTCATTGTTTTATTGTTACAAAACTCTTCTAGAGAAAGGTATCATGTGACCAGAGAGTTTTTAATTAGGCCACACTGACCTCCTGATGTTGAGAAAGTTTAGTAATAATATTGTTATGACCTTACTGTCATTAAAGTCTGTAACAAGTTGTTTGGAAGGGAACGAAGAACCAGTCAATATATTCTTTCTAGGCCACTCTTAATATTCTCAGGGATCTACTTCTGAGGGTCGATATAAAGAGGACGTAGTAATATAGATTCATTTCTTGTTTTCACCATGCGCAAATTTCCAATCACAGAAAGGTAGATATTCCAGAAACACCAAGCAACTGCTATACTCAATAAAACAACAATTTCAGTCAGTCTAGTAATTAGGATAACGTTTCGGAGAGTGACATATTGGAATCCCGTGGAGGGTACTTCAGATACACAAGTTATGAACCGCCTTAGAAAGGCATTGAATGGTGCAGTTTGTACTTCTGTTAACACAAAAACTAATTGGGCTCTTGTACGGAAGAATCAGGGTCAAACATTGTATGGGATACTTCTTCCTGTGCATTATTTCTTTATTACCGTTTTTGGACATTTGAACAGAATGAATAAAGACAGACTGAGAAAACAAATTTTTAATAAAATCATAAAGCTTAAAGTACAACCAACATGGTTTACACAAACATTAAATTATCTCAAAGTAGCAAACATTGATATTAAGGTTACACACAATAGGGAGTTGTTTAGGGACAAAATTCAAAAAGTGATCTTCAGAGATGAACAAGAAAGGAAAAGAAAAACAGCCGTGTAACATAGAACAGCTCCGGAAACAGAGATCAGAACGAATGAAACAGATGTGGGCGGAGAGGAAGAAGAAACTAGCAAGAATTGAAGTATTGATTTAACGTCTTCTGTAAACAGTGTTATTCGATTAAATAAATAATAAAATAGCCTAATAGCCTATACACTGTCCAATACACAGTCTTGGGTAATGGAGCAAAATGGCAAGGAAGATCTGGACCAAAAGAAAAATAAATCGAGAAGTAAAGGAGACTGAAGATAGTCAAAAGAAGTGGAAAGCAGAAATATTAAATACTAGCAAGATACCCGTGCTTCGCTACGGTATTATACTGAAATTTATAATTGAATGCTTATTGTTTTAGATATATAATCCGCCGAAATTCGCGATCTGACTCGTTTTCTGCGAGAATCCACCAAAATTCCCGATCTGACTCGTTTTCTATTAGATTACGGCACGTTTCCTCCCATTTTTCAATCTTCCTTTCCAGCAATCGATTTCGTACTTCCCGGTCTAGTCTCAGGTATTCCTCCCGGTCAGTTGGGTCCGTAAATCTTTGCCATCTTTTCCTATAATCATTTTAATATGTATAAATTCCTTCAGGAGATCCGGCGTGGTGTCATATTGGGTGCTTTGGCGGCACTGAACCCGCAGCCGGACTGCATTCTTAGTCATTACCCGTCCAGGAGCCTTTTCCAGCGCGGTCCGCACATTTGACGACGGTCCGGAACATTATTATTATTATTATTATTACTATTATGTGTTGCTGGAATGGCTGATGACAGGGAAAACCGGAGTATCCGGAGAAAAACCTGTCCCGCCTCCGTTTTTTCCAGCACGAATGTCACATGGAGTGACCGGGATTTGAACCACGGAACCCAGCTGTGAGAGGCCGGCGCGCTGCCGCCTGAGCAACGGAGGATACTTATAAGTACATTAAGAACAGTAAAATCAATTGGTCTCACCTCCTTCTACACCCCACCGCCGTTAAGTTTATTTACCGCCACCCCCGCCCCCCCAAAAAAAATAATTAAAAGAAGGCTTGTTTCTTTATGTTTAAAGGAGATTCCAAACACCAATGTTCACGTCTATTGCCTTCAGTTTTGAGATATAAGTATCCCCATAAATATAATTTATTTTTTTCACTTCATTTCACACTACTCTTCCCCCCCCCCCCCAAGTGAATTTTCCCGCAAGAAATACGTGTTTCTTTAATAGTAAAGGATCTTCTAAATACCAATTATCACGACTCTAACTTCTTCAGTTTTTGATTTATGTGTCCCCATGAAAGAAATTCAATTCCTTTACACTCCCACCCTCCAAGATGGTTTCCCCACCGAAACGCGTTTATCTTTGTTTTTAAAGGAGATCTAAATACGAATTTTCACGTCAGTAACAACTTTAGTTTTTATTAGATGTATGCATTCTCATACAATTAATTTTCAATTCTTTCACCCCCCCCCCCTTTCATTGGATTTTCCGAGAATACGTCTTTCTTTACTTTTAAAGCAGATTGCAAATATCAAATTTCACGTCTGTAACATCTTCATTCTTGAGATATCAGTAGCCTAATTAAAAGAATTCAACACCATTTTCAGTCACTTTTACCCACCCCCCACCACCCAAGAGGTATTTCCGAAAACTAAAAATACACGATTCGTTATGTATAATAGAGATAAAAAGTACCACTTAAACTTCTGTAACATGTTAAGTTTTTTTAGATATACTGTAAAAATTCTCATTTTAAAATTTCACCTCTTTTGAGTTCCCCTTAAGAGGAGTTTCCAAAAACAAATCACCTATATTTCTTTACATTTACAGGAGATTCCAAACACCCACTTTTTACGTCTGTAACATTTTACGCTTCCAAGATATTCTGTAGATATAGCCTTTCAAAAAATTCACCCCAATTTGTCACTCCTGTTTAACCGCCATTAATTGGATTTTCCAAAAACTAAAAAATACGTGTTTCTTTATTTTTAAAGGAGGTCACATATACACATTTTCAGTTCTGTATTATCTTAAGGTTCTGAAATATAAGTATCCTCATTAAAGGCATTCAACCCATTTTTCACCCTTTTACACCCCTCCTATTGGGATTTACAGGAAACAAAAAAATACGTGTTCCTTTATTTTTAGAGGAGATTCTAACTACCAAATTTTACATCTGTAAATTTTAAAGTTTTAAGATGTAGACAATCTCATTTTTAAAAAGTCACCCCCCTTTTCACGCCCCAATATTTGAATTTTCCAAAACCGAAAAAATACGTGTTTCTTTACTTTTAAAGTAGATCCCAAATACCAATTTTCAGGTCTGTAATATCTTCAGCTTCTGAAATATAAGTAGCCTCATTAAAGGCATTCAACCCATTATTCACCCTTTTACACCCTTCCTATTGGGATTTTCCGAAAACAAAAGAATACGTGTTTCTTTATATTTAAAGGAGATTCTAAATACCAATTTTTATATCAATACACTTTAAAAGTTTTGAGATATAGATACACTCATTTTAAAAAATCACCCCCTTTTCACCCCTCCGTTAATTGGATTTTCCAAAAACAAAAAAATGCGTGTTTCTTTATTTTTAAAAGAGATCCCAAACACCAATTTTCAGGTCTGTAATATCTTCAGGTTCTGAGATATAAGTAGCCTCATTAAAGGCATTCAACCCCTATTTCACCCGTTTCACGATTCCTATTGCGATTTTCCGAAAACAAAAAAATGTGTGTTTCTTTATTTTTAATGAAGATTCTAAATACCAATTTTTACATCTGCAAACTTTAAAAGTTTGGAGATATAGATTCACTCATTTTTAAAATTAACCCCCTTTTCACCCTCCCATTAATTGGATTTTCCAAAAACAAAAAAATACGTGTTTCTTTATTTTTAAAAGAGATCAAAAGTACCAATTTTCAGGTCTGTAATATCTTCAGTTTCTGAGATATAAGCACCGGTATCCTGATTAGGCATTCAACCCCTTTTTCACCCTTTTTCACCCCTCCTATTGAGATTGTCTGAAAACAAAAAAATACGTGTTTCCTTATTTTTAAAGAAGATTCTAAATACCAATTTTCACATCTCTAAACTTTTAAAGTTTTGAGAGATAAACACACTCATTTTAAAATTTCACCCCCCCTTTTCACCCCCTTAGCGACGGAATATCCGAAAATCCTCTCTTAGCGAGCACCTACATCTTAATATGAATATATCCCCAAAATTTCATTTCTTTATGTCCAGTAGTTTTGGCTCGGCGATGATGAATCAGTCAGTCAGTCAGTCAGTCAGTCAGGACAAGCTACTTTATATATATAGATATATGCTATCATTAGACACAACTACTTCGCCACTAATATTTGTGAAGACAAAGTGTTAGGGAAGAGAGAAAGAGATCGATCCACGAAAAAGTGTCTGGAGGACATCAAGAGGAGAATAGAAAATGAAAGTTACACGAAGATGAAACAAGCAGTAGAAGATAGAGAACTGTGATTGTGTAGACAATGGGTAGTTTTAGAATGAATGAATTAATGACATAGAAAGTATCCAGTGAACGTAGCGTAAGCACGGTGTGTAAATTATTGTAGGAAAATAAGAAGAATTCTGGAGAAGAGAAAGATTTAGAAGAAAATTCAATGACTTCTCCTTAAGGACACCTGGAGCGTGTTAGACGCAAGATAATTTCGTAAAATATCAGGTGTTGGAATAACACGATTTTGCATTTCAGAATTTCCCAATGAGGCATCAGAATCCCCAACTTGAGGTAATGACTGTAATTTGAAGCCATTACTTAACTGTTAATTGTTTGTGGTTATTATTTTTGTATTACAATGTTCCCTAAGTTTCCATTCAACTTTTCTTACATAACAAAGATTATTCCTCAAGTTCATTGCAGGCACTGTTTCAGATCGTCTTAGAACCTGTTTGGTATAGGCTAAGCTATATTCAATCTCTCGAATGTACGTTCTTCTGGAAGCGACTACAGGTTTGTCCCAAACTGCCTTGAAACTATTACAACCTTGACAAAGTTGAACGTGTTCTTATTTACAACGTTCATTATAATGGTCCATTAAAATCAGGAACCGTTATTGTGTTACAGATAGTTCGTCAGCAGTTCCTTAGTGTTTCTCTCAACCAAGGTTGTATGAAGGGGGTACCTTGAGATCTTGTTAAGGGTTATATGAGAAAAGCCAAAGTAGTTGAATGAGTGAGTATCCCCTTTATGCACTCAAGGTTGCATGATCGAATGCCGGCACAGTCGATTTACGATACTCCCGAGCGAGCGTTAGCTTTCTAAGTTCATGTTGGTGTGTTCGATCCTTTCTCAGCCCAGTGGTATTTGAAGGAGCTCAAATACGCCAGCGTCGTGTTGGTAGAGTTATTGTCACATAAAAGAACTCTAGAAGGACAACATTTCGGCATTTCAAGGTTTTCATAAAGCCACGAAAATATAAGGCGTGATCAAAAAGTTTCCGCTTGAGGGCGTTGCTGCAGCGGAAATGCAATATAGCGCGATTCCGATGCGGGTTCATAAGAACGCGCATATATACAAAGGGATTAGTATTGCAGTCATGTCGTGCCGAGGTGCGTGCGTTAAATGCGGCCACGTGAGCTATGGCGACGTTATTACAAATGCGTCCAAACAGGACCACCGTGCTCTTATTCTGTTCTTGGCTGCCGAAGGACAAACACCGGTGGACATCTATCGGAGAATGAAGACTGTATATATGGCAGCATGCCTGTCGAAACCACCGTTGTGGAATGGTGCAGCTAGATCCCTGGGGGTCGCGTTTCGGTTACGTGCCAGATGCAACCGTGCCGGATGCGACCAGGCCATTATCATGCCAATAGCGACCGAGTGGATAAGCATCGTGCCGCATGCGACCCATCAATCACTACTTTTTTTGCTATTTGCTTTACGTCGCACTGACACAGATAGGTCTTATGGCGACGATGGGATAGGATAGGCCTAGGAAGTGGAAGAAAGCGGCCGTGGCCTTAATTATGGTACAGTCCCGGCATTTGCCTGGTGTGAAAATAGGAAACCACGGAAAACCATCTTCAGGGCTGCCGACAGTGGGGCTCGAATCCACTATCTCCTGATTACTGGATACTGGCCGCACTTTAGCGACTGCAGCTATCGAGCTCGGTCCATCAATCACTTACAACGGATCTGCATTAAGGGCTGTCACCAAGTGGCAGATTGCTTATAAGTAGCTAACTTGGTCTTTTCTAAAATAAAGGTCTGACACCGTGGTTAGCAGGTTCGAGTGCCGTTGGTCGAAAGAAAAATATAATAATGTTGTTGGCTCTACGTCCCAGTAACTACTTTTATGGTTTAAGGAGACACCGAGGTGCCGGAATTTAATCCCGCAAGACTTATTTTACGTGCCAGTAAATCCACCGACACAAAGCTGACGTATCTGAGCCAGGATCGAACCTGCCAAGTTAGAGTCGGAAGACCAGCATCTCAACCGTCTGAGCCGTCTGAGCCACTTAGCCTGGATGAAAAAAAAAATCACCATCAGAATGTTGGCCGGCAGGGTAGGAAAGTTGGTGGTAGACAGTGTCTAATCACTAGATTGCATGCCAAAAGCCTTGATTCAAATTCAAACCTTTTCGCAGTGTTCAAATGGAGTGAGGGGATATGATGCTGTTGATGGTGATTCGGCCGTCGGATGGCGACGTAAAGCTTTCATCAGACCCCTTGGTATTATTCGAGAGGAGTAGGCTACGTGCCGAAACCGGGTTTCATTTCTCCCTACTTCATTATCATAATCCCCACATCCAGATGCGCAGGCCACCCACGGGAGTCAGGTAGAAAGACCTGCACCAGACAAGGCGAACACGTCCTCGGACACTCCTGGTACTAATAGGACACGATAAGTAAGTAGGCCTAAGTCGTAAATCATTTCAGAGAATTAGGATTTTTTTTTGCTAGTGGCATCACGTCGCACCGATACAAACAGGTCTTAAGGCGACGATGGGATAGGAAAGGGCTAGGAATGGCAAGGAAGCGGCCCTGGTCTTACTTAAAGTACAACCCCAGCATTTGCCTGGTGTGAGAATGGGAAACCACAGAAAACCATCTTCAGGGCTGCCGACAGTGGGATTCGAACCCACTATCTCCCGGATGCAAGCTCAGGGCCGCGCGCCTCTAACCGCATTGCCAACTCACGAGGGAAGGGTATTGATCTTAATATAACAATAAATATCGCAGAACGAGCAAATAGTAATAGGATCTTTCTAGTTCATATTTTTACATTTTTTATTAATTATCTGAGACGATTTGGATCCCTCTGATGCCATCAGTAACGGCGATTGTGAATTAGAAGTGTGTGTGTGGGGGGGGGGACGAAGAAAAATGTACAGACAACAAAATGTACCCGGGTTAGTGGGAGATAACGGGAAGGGAGGGGGGGGGGGTGGTATATACATCAAAACTGAAAAAAAAAACTACAGCATGGCCATTTTTGTATGCTCGCTGCGAATTTCGAATTAAGTGCGATAATAATATTTTTTGAGATTATTTTCATTCAATAGTTTACAATAAAACGTTCACCAAAGGAACAATATTACACATGTATTAAAATTAAATACAAGTAAGGCGTGATTATGCAATTAAAAATCATTTAAAATTTAATATTTGACTACATACTAAGAAACTAAGAGACTGTCAGAATGACGAATGCGCACGGCAAGCGGATGAATCATACCTCAGTGTCTATGACCTTAGAAAAAAAAAAACATTCCCCCTGCTACCCTTCTTCACAGCACATGCAAAGTCTCCAGTAGGCCTACTTGTAGTGATGTTATACAAATTGGTTGGCTGCGACGAACGGCATTTTGTGTGTTTCCGCTGAAAATTTTATTAGTTATTAAAGAAAATAAGGTTAAGAATTTGCTGATAAGACAACAGGGCTTGTACAAATTGCATTTTCAATAATTCCTATAATTCATAGTTAGGCCTTTGCTGGCAAGATGCAGTGTTTACAGTGCACTATGTCTTCTGGTATGGGCTAGAATAAAATTGTTACTTTCATTTACCTGTCTCAGTCTTATACTTGGCTTTGACAATATGAAAGTGGCTGAGGTATGAGTGAAGCTAGTAATGCCATTCCTTATGCAGCCAGTCCCTGCTATGAATGGTGTGAAAATGTCACTCATAGGGTCGGTTGGTGCATGCATTTCTTTTTTGCTAGCGGCTTTACGTCGCACCGACACATATAGGTCTTATGGCGACGATGGGATAGGAAAGGCCTAGGAGTTGGAAGGAAACGGCCGTGGCCTTAATTAAGGTACAGCCCCAGCATTTGCCTGGCGTGAAAATGGGAAACCACGGAAAACCATCTTCAGGGCTGCATGCATTTCAGTGGGCTTGGCAGACTGATATGCAATAGCAACTTCTGGATCAGTGAGGAAAGCAACGGGAAACTACCTCACTCCTCATTTCCCTAGTAGGGCCGATGACCTTAGATGTTAGGCCCCTTTAAACAACAAGCATCATCATCAAGCATTTCCCTAGTACGCCTCTTCAGTGACACCTGGGCCATCTATGACAGCTAATGGTGAACCTGTTGAGGATCCAACCAGCCTTCGGGTTGAATACCCGACATACATACAATTCATAGTTTCAGCTGGCTAAAATGGAATAAAAATGTAATGTTTTCTCCACATAGTGGGGCACAACTTCCCCCTTCACCCCCCCCCCCCCAATCACCGCTATTGGGTGCCACATAAATATAAAAGTGGAAATACTCTTCTATTTTCTATTCACGGCTGCTAGATTCTATCTTCAGCTGCTTAATGTTCGCCTAGGAATACCCATCTCCACTTACGCCAACACAACTAGATTTACACTGAATAGAAACAATGAAAGTGGGTGACATTTCCCACAGAATCTCCTGGCCAACGGTAGAACGCAAGAGATATAACGGTGATCTGAAGGTCGATTCCCACCGACCGCTGAGAGTGTGGATTTCCTTCGGATTTATTGTATGAGATGCTCTCATTGTCCTTGACTCATTAGAGAGGCTTGAGGAATTCTAGTCTTTCTTCCCATGTAGCCTACATGCGAGACACATTCAGTTATTTTATTGAAGACTAACTAGCTGCACAAACCGTTACTGACGGGTTATTAAATATTTTTACAGTATGTCAGCGACGCTTGCTGTTAATGGACTTATAAAAATATGCCTTTAATATCCGTTATCATACTGTAGCTCATAAGGTAAAAATGTAAAACCAAAACCAAACCCCATGACACTACAGCCCTTGAAGGGCCTTGGCCTACCAAGCGACCGCTGCTCAGCCGAAGACCTGCAGATTACGAGGTGTCGTGTGGTCAGCACAACGGATCCTCTCGGCCGTTATTCTTGGCTTTCTAGACCGGGGCCGCTATCTCACCGTACGATAGCTCCTCAATTCTAATCACGTAGGCTGAGTGGACCTCGAACCAGCCCTCAGGACCAGGTAAAAATCCCTGGCCTGGCCGGGAATCGAACCCGGGGCCTCTGGGTAAGAGGCAGGCACGCTACCCCTACACCAGGGGACCGGCAAGGTAAAAATGTATGGCACATAAAATATTGGAAACTGGATTTACTCAAAAATTAATTGAATTCTACAAACAGCCCCACTTATCTATCGTCCAATTTTCGGCTTATTTCTTCATTCCACGAAATTAACACTCGTTCCGGATCACTACTTGAAATCACCGAGGTCCATATCTGCAGTCACTTAAGTGCAGTCAGTATCCAGTGTTCGGGAGATAGTGGGTTAGAACCCCACTGTCGGCAGCCCTGAAGATGGTTTTCCGTGCTTTCCTATTTTCACACCAAGCAAATGCTAAGGTTGTACCTTAATTAAGGCCACGGACGCTTCCCTCCCACTCCTAGCCCTTTCCTGTCCCATCGTCGCCATAAGACCAGTCTGTGTCGGTGCGACGATTTCGTGCTGTTTGAAGTTCGCAAGTGTACGGAAAGATACAAATTATTTCCGTAAAACAAATAACAAAAGAAAGAAAAAGTAACCACCATCACCAGGTGAGGAACATGGAATGTGCCTAGCCTCAGTAATACAGAAAGAGCAATATGCTTTCTACTTCGTGGGAGTAACGGGAAGGTAAAGTCATTTTATGCGGCGAATACTGTTGTTAGGTAGAACACGTTCTCGCTTCATCTTTCCTGGTATTGCATATTGATGATAAGAAGCTGTGCTTGTACCTGGAGCGTTCGTGTGGATTTTAAGGGACACTTTACATTCTGTACCTGCCTTACTGTGACGATCGTGTTGAAACTGGTGCTTTCAAATCTTGCGCCAACGTGCAACCCAAAACAGTAAGGACACAAGATAGATATTTCAAATAACTTATCTGTAACACTTATACTGATGGTGCTACTGGTGTTGATGATGAATAGTGTTGTCATATTATGCATTATAAAAATAGGGGCACTTAGCAGAATTTGAATTGTGAAAACCAGGATGACTGCGGTATTCACTTTAGAGCAAGCATTACACAGTATAAGACCCTAGTGCACAGAGCCCCGCAAATAATTACAAGTCGCCCCATGTACCTAATGTTTCAGAGAAAGAAAAGCACGCCAATACAACAGTTTCTCTCATAGGTTGGCCGGCAGGCGCGCCCAGCTTACTGCCTCCCGTTGACTCATCACTTCCCGTTACACAGCGGAGTGACAGCACGGGAATGCCCGTACTTCGCAGTTCAAGTCCGTGCTTAGTACGTGCATTAATTGTTGATTTGTCGCTCCAACTGATCTGAAGTTGTGAAGTGTTACTTCAGAGTATAATTCTTATAATACCTCCACATGTATACATGGTAGAGGGAAGGGTATTTATGTACGATAACGGAGTTTTGCAGGGAAGTCGTTTGGCGATTTGTAACACAACTTCTAGATGTGCGCCCTCCATTTAGCAAGAGAAAATCTAGAATCATTTTTTTTTTTTTTGCTAGTGGCGACGATGTCCGACTGGTTGGCTGAATTGTCAGCGTACTGGCCTTCGGTTCAGAGGGTCTCGGGTTCGATTCCCGGCCGGGTCGGGGATTTTAACCTTCATTGGTTAATTCCAATGGCCCGGGGGCTGGGTGTTTGTGCTGTCCCCAACACATAACACTATCCTCCACCACAATTACACGCAATTACCTACACATGGCAAATGCCCCCAACCCTCATCGGAGGGTCTGCCTTTCAAGGGCTGCACTCGGCTAGAAATAGCCACACGAAATTAAAATGGCGATGATGGGATAGGAAAGGCCTAGGAGTTGGAAGGAAGCGGCCGTGGCCTTAATTAAAGTACAGTCCCAGCATTTGCCTGGTGTGAAAATGGGAAACCACGGAAACCCATTTAGAATCATTAGTACAGTATTAGCATCCCAAACCATTACCTCCCGTCAGTGTAGAGGAAAGTAAGTCCTCGTAAGTAAGTGCTGGATAATTGTGTTGCCATATCCTCTGTGACTTCAAACGTAGATAGAAACATTATTTGAGATAATCGTAAGACTGAAGCGAGAATCGTTAGAGATGCTAACCACCGGCTATAACCTTCAAATGAATACAATGGAAGTACCGAATAATGATATATCGAACGTAGTGAGCACCTTGCATGTTGCGCAGACTTCTAAAAATATCGAAAAGTTATTCTCATGGATAAAAATGGAGGTTCTTTCTCTAGATGTTGTGCTAGTTAGCACAAGGTAACCTAATGAACTACACAGTGTTAGTGTTGTGGGCGAGCGCTCGTTGCAGCAAGAGGTTACTTAAGTGTTGTGGTGATGCAACCATACAGCAGTTTCCTTATAAAAAATACGTCTTACAAACCAACATTAAAAAGGGACGTGCAGAAATTGGACGCTTGAGTTATCCACGTTTGGTTCCATCTTAAAAGAAAACACATCACTCGTTATAATAATAATAATAATAATAATAATAATAATAATAATAATAATAATAATAATAATAATAATAATAATAATAATAATATTTTTTGCTATGGGCTTTACGTAGCACCGACACAGAAAGGGCTTATGGCGACGATGGGATAGGAAAGGCCTAGGAGTTGGAAGGAAGCGGCCGTGGCCTTAATTAAGGTACAGCCCCAGCATTTGCCTGGTGTGAAAATGGGAAACCACGGAAAACCATTTTCAGGGCTGCCGATAGTGGGATTCGAATAATAATAATAATAATAATAATAATAATAATAATAATAATACATCTTCATTGTAGACTGTTATGCCTTTACGCGTTCAGTCTGCGGACCTCTGTGAATTTACTAAATGCCGTCACAATCCTCTCTTTGTAACTAGCTCTATGGCATCGTTTCGTTTTAGAGGTCTACCTCCTATACTTAAATCAGTATAACCATCGTAGTCTTAGCCCCTCTATAATTCTCTTACCTCTATGACCTAGTCCAGAGGGTCTGCCAATTAACGATCGTTATAGGCGATAGTCGCACAACCCGGTTTTTATTTTTGTTGCTAAAAATACCATATCTGTAAGTTTTAGGATGCAAACTTAAATCACATTGTAAATTAACAGAATGAAGTTATAATTTAAAAAAACGAAATAAGTGAAGTATGTACTGTATTTGCAACAGTATTATTTTGTGGAGTGAGAGTGAGAGGAATTTTTTTTCTAGCGTTTAAACAGTAGCTGTGTACAGCAATAATATGTGAGGAAAATATAAAACAATAAGTGAGAAAAGAAGTGGCAACGATGTAAGTTGATCGGTTATGTCGCACACGGTCTTGGCTAATAAATGATATGTCCTCTCTGACCTTCCAAATCTTAGAATCGTTCAGTGTGATGCACACAATTCCTTGGCAACACTGACGTTTCTTTCTCAATTTTTTAATCGCCATATTATTTGTGACTTTTCTTCAACATTAAACACTTTCCCTTCCTTTCGCGACATCTTCACAGCGATGCTTACCTTGACTCTTTACAGACAAGGGACAAGAGTTTGAAAAGCTACATTTTGTTGTCAGCAATCCCCAAACGCATAACAAACAAAAATCAACATTGGACGTTATAGTTGATACATTTCCACCCTCCCCCAAAGAAAAAAAAAGGTGGTGAAAATACACCGTTATATACGAGTTTTTAAATACAGTGTTTATATACGATTTAGCCAGGATCGTTAGATTTCGCCGTTATATCCAGTACGTCGTTAAAAACGATGTCGCTATAAAAGTTTTCAACTGTATAGACCCTACTTATTTCGTTAACCCAACGCTTTTGTGAGCAAGTTTAATTCAGCGTAAAAGAACTCCTGCGAGACTAAATTCCGGCGCCTCGGCGTCTTCGAAAACCAGAGTAGTTATTGAGACGTACAGCAAATAACATTACTGTTGATATTGACCTCCAGACCAGTAATGCTATCATCAACCTTCATACGTTTATCCATACCCCCATAACCTATAACGTGATTACTGTAAGTAGTTCTGGAAGGAAGCTACATTTCCAGTCGAATGTGATACCTTTGTTGCTCCTGACAGTGTTATCTGGTGTACTGAATATTCTAGTAACTCAACTACCAACTGCACAAATACAACATTGAACCAATGTGTTTATTGTCGTCTACATTTTATGCATAACATGTCTCTGCATGAAGGCCCGTACATACTGTATGTTTAAGTATATGTAAGGGCAGCTGAAATTAGTTGAATATAATTATTAGCTATTGCTGAGTTTCCTATCATATTAATTATTAGAGGCTGGTGCAATATGTCAATAGCTGAACTGTTCCGCGCTGCCACAAACAAGACAAAAATAGCCATCATGATCGCCAACATCCGAAACGGATAGGCACCGAGAGAAGAAGAATACCATTATAAAATACAAATATCTAGCTAGGCATATAAACATGTATAATTACCGTCATGGACAGCTAAAATAGGTACAATATGCATTGATTACAGCTGAACATTCCATCGTGTTTGATTTTATACCAATATCAATGTCAGCCTGTGAGGTGTAGCGGTTAGTGTGATAGCTGCCACCCCCGGAGGTCCGAGTTCGATTCCCAGCTCTACCACGAAATTTGAAAAACGGTACGAGGGATGGAACGGGGCGAACTCAGCCTCGGGAGGTCAACTGAATAGAGGGAGGTTCGATTCCCACCTCAGCCATCCTCGAAGTGGTTTTTCATGGTTTCCCATTTTTCCTCCAGGCAAATGGCGGGATGCTACCTAACTTAAGGCCACGGCCTTTTCCTTTCTTCTTCCTTGTGTATCCCGTTCAATCTTCCCATCCCTCCACGAGGCCCCTGTTCAGCAAAGCAGGTGAGGCAGCAGTTGTATCCTCCAGGCCCAAAGTCTCACGCTCCAGGACACTCCCCTTGAGGCTGTAGAGGAGGGATTTTTCGCTGAGTCCGAGGGAAAAACCAAACCTGGAGGATAAACGGATTAAAAAGGAAAGAAACGCCAATCAGGCACTTCCGGATGTTCCTTTAAGTCAGGGTCCCTCAGGGTGCATGCACCAGTGCATTGCGCGGTGCACGGTGCAAAAGACGACTTCGCTTGTCTGACCAGAGTGCAGACCCCACTCCTCGATTTGGAGCAATAGCGCTGTATCTCTCTTTACCCTCGCTTGTCTCGCTCGCTCCGCCTGTCTCCCTCTTCTTCACTTGCTCCGTAGCGCTCCAAATCCGAGCCGAGTTGAGCCGAGCTTAACCCAGTCGCCCCGAGACGAAGCGCTGGTCCGAGCCGAGCCGAGAGGGACCGATGAACTGTGCACAGGAACTCTGCGCTTCAGTTTGCACGCGTGAGATTTTGGGCGTTTGAGAGGCCCAGCTTTAAGTAGACTGGTTATAAGAAAGTATCTGCCATCAGAATTGCTATCAGATGAGCTGTTGTTACTATTGCAGCTTGGAACATTATAGTTAACAAATTTATTGCGGAGTATTTTATGTCACTGAAGTGACTTTTCTGGTAGAGGCCGCGATTAGCACTGGCTTTCTACCGGACGGCTGAGGTTCGAATCTTGGTCGATTCCGGTTTGGAACTTTTAACTGAATAATCACGTAGCGTCACGAAGGACATTAGGCCTCACACCTCTGGCCAAACTAAAATGAACCTGGGTGGCTCCAGACTCCCCAGAAATAATTGGGATGAGAAAGAAGTACCTGTTCTAGTGTTGCGTATATTTGTGAATGATTAGGTCTATAATGCTGAAGAAGGCAACATAATCTTGACAAAGTTGTCATTCCTACAATTAATTGGTGTTGAAACCGACAGGAAGGTTAGACATTATCAAGATTAGTTGTTGATGGAGTACGAATCATCCTGTCTGAAGTTTCAATTGGCCAAGTTATAGGAAAAATTATAAGGTGACAATTTTCGGGCTAATTTATATCTCATTTAACTTTATAGAAACAAATTAACACTCTTAGAAAAGCATCAGCATTCGGTACAGGCGTATGAAATTAAGGTTTTATGGAGAACATGCGGAGAGACGAGAAAAATATAGATAAAAAATTGAATCATTAGGGGCCTTCAATAGACCTAATGCAGAGGAGAGTGCTGAAGTGGTTCGGCCATATAACTAGAGTGGAGGAAGGTCATAAAACAAAACAGATCCTTGCGATTCAGCCTAAGGTAGAAGAAGGAGTGCCCACCCACGCATGAAATGTTAACGGTACCGGTAAGTGGAAAGAATTGGGTGGAAGAAAGGGAAAGCAATGCTAGGAACCTTATTAATTGCCCCGTACAAATGGTATGTAAGAGACGGACAACTCTTAAAACCAAAAGGAAATGGTGACGCTCCAGGACACTGCCCTTCAGGCGGTAGAGGTGAGATCCCTCGCTGAGTCCGAGGGAAAAACCAACCCTGGAGAGTAAACTGATTAAGAAAGAAAGTTCTCTGTACCATGTGATTACTACCCACACGTCATTGTTCTGAGTAACGTAACACTAAGTATTTTGTGACAAACAGACGAATTTTGTGTGTGCTGATTTTCATGTCAAACACTGTATATTTTTTATGTATTTTAGCGTGACGAAAGTTTCCTTTGGCTGTCACCTTAGTCTTAATATCACAAGGGGACATTCCCTACTCGTCACCGCTGATTTCGCTCAAATTTATAGAACATGCAGGGCTTGGCTAGAAAGGAAAGTACCCGAAGTGGGAACTCCAGACGGCCAAGCGTACCGAAAATAAAAATAAAAATGTTGACGTGGCTTAGCACCGTATAAACCACTTAAGTTACTACACGCGCAGAGCAGTAGTTGGCGTAGCGGTAAGACCTCGGCCTAGTAATTCGGTGCTCGTGGGTTCGACTACCCGTGTGGAGACTTCCTCTCAACTTTTATTTTATTCATTTTCCAATTAAGCAAAGAGGTGAACAATTCATTTTATTTATTTATTTATTTATTTATTTATTTATTTATTTATACTCAAAAGCCATATAAAAGGTAAAAAAATGGGATTTCATTGTCAGACTTTTCAACAAGGGGTTGTAATTAAAGCGCGTACGAAAAGACTTGTCCGCCTCTGTGGTGTAGTGGTTAGCGTGATTAGCTGCCACCCCCGGAGGCCCGGGTTCGATTCCCGGCTCTGGCACGAAATTTGAAAAGTGGTATGAGGGCTGGAACGGGGTCCACTCAGCCTCGGGAGGTCAACTGAGTAGAGGTGGGTTCGATTCCCACCTCAGCCATCCTGGAAGTGGTTTTCCGTGGTTTCCCACTTCTCCTCCAGGCGAATGCCGGGATGGTACCTAACATAAGGCCACGGCCGCTTCCTTCCCTCTTCCTTGCCTATCCCTTCCAATCTTCCCATCCCTCCACAAGGCCCCTGTTCAGCACAGCAGGTGAGGCCGCCTGGGCGAGATACTGGTCATTCTCCCCAGTTGTATCCCCGACCAAGAGTCTGAAGCTCCAGGACACTGCCCTTGAGGCGGTAGAGGTGGGATCCCTCGCTGTGTCCGAGGGAAAAGCCGACCCTGGAGGGTAAACAGATGATGATGATGATGATGACGAAAAGACTTTGTACATGAAGATTCAAAACTTTATTCATTGACATTCGATGCTTTACATGCGTCGGGATGATATTTATCGTAGAAACAGGGGAAACAATAATTATTTCTGCATCTAGTACAAGTCATAACCGCCGCATTTTTACAACCACATCGTTGTTTCAACGCCCCCATAGAAAGAAAATAGTCGCTACACAAGGTATCGAACCCACGACCACCAAAGTACTAGTCCCAGCTCTTACCGCTACGCCCACTACTTCTCGGCGTGCGCACTTACGTAAGTGATTTATACGGTGCGAGAGCCGGGTAAACATTTTTATTTTTATTTTCGATACGCTTGGCCATCTGGAGTTCCCACTTCGGGTAGTTTCCTTTCTAGCCAAGCCCTGCAATGTTCTATAAATTTGAGCGAAACCGATGGTGGCGAGTAGGGAATGTCCCCTTGTTAGATACCTTCCTTCAACAGTGTACAATGTAGTTTACACTCGTCATCACTGGTTAAGTAATAGAATTGCCGTTGTAACGTGTTATGTTGTAAGTCATGGTTGGCGAACCTGTCAAATGGCGACCGTCCAAAGCAGTGTACAAGTTTGCCAGCTGTCACTACGTAATAATGTTACTTCATGTGCCACCTCAATAAATAACAGCTGTTCTTCTTCTCTTTTCAGCGCGTGACCAACTTCCGTGTGATAGGCTTGTTACTTTCATCTGGGAGTCATTCAGCGGGTCACAGGAAATACACAAGACGAATCAGTGAAGTAAGTTATTTAGACTGTATACCACCAATGATGTCTTTCTCTCGCAGTAGGAAATTTGGTTAATGAGGCATTTTCATCATCATCATCATCTGTTTACCCTCCAGGGTCGGCTTTTCCCTCGGACACAGCGAGGGATCCCACCTCTACCGCCTCAAGGGCAGTGTCCTGGAGCTTCAGACTCTTGGTCGGGGATACAACTGGGGAGAATGACCAGTACCTCGCCCAGGCGGCCTCACCTGCTATGCTGAACAGGGGCCTTGTGGAGGGATGGGAAGATTGGAAGGGATAGGCAAGGAAGAGGGAAGGAAGCGGCCGTGGCCTTATGTTAGGTACCGTCCCGGCATTCGCCTGGAGGAGAAGTGGGAAACCACGGAAAACCACTTCCAGGATGGCTGAGGTGGGAATCGAACCCACCTCTACTCAGTTGACCTCCCGAGGCTGAGTGGACCCCGTTCCAGCCCTCATACCACTTTTCAAATTTCGTGGCAGAGCCGGGAATCGAACCCGGGCCTCCGGGGGTGGCAGCTAATCACACTAACCACTACACCACAGAGGCGGACTAATGAGGCATTTTAAAAGGTAAAATCAAGCAAAGTCACATCCGTACAGGCCACGAAGGCCCTTGGAGGAGTGAAAGGTAAAGGCTTCTATCATTGTTAACCGCGGCACTTGATGGGGTAGAGTGGTTAGCTCTACGCCCGGCCGCCTTTGCCCCCAGGAATTAACCTGGTACTCATTTTTGGTGTAGGCTGAGTGAACCTCAGGGCCATATGCACGTCCGGAAGTGGAAATCTCTTTCTTAAATTTTACGACTTACTAACGGGGATTCGAACCCACGTCCTTCCGGGCGAACCGATTACGCCTTTACCGCCTCGGCCAGACAGCCCCTATTTTAAAAGGTGCAGCATGAGAATAGTTAATCAGTTGTGTTCTACCCCTCTTACTGTTCCCTTCTTAAACCTGTGTGTTGTTCTGATGTCGAACTAATGACTTCTGATATCCCAGGCATACTAAGCATTTCGGTAAATACCTGTCGCATCACTAAATCGAATCAGGACTATTCAAGGTAGATGCGGCACTTTACTCAACAAACTGGGAACAACTCTATGCTGTAATTGTGATGACCAACTGCAAACTATCGGTCGTATAGTGTTCGAGTGTTCTCCCCGAGCACTGCAGGGTAATATGACAGATCTCCACCACGTGAATATAGAAGATATTCAGTGGATTCACCGACTGGATTTGATGTAATTTTATTGCAAACTTGAGATCAGTATAAGTAAATAATGTTTTAATATTGTGTACGTGTACTCCAATCATCATACGCTAAAATACACATAGCTGTGAGCTTGCATCCAGGAGATAGTGGGTTCGAATCCGCTGTCGGCAGCCCTGAAGATGGTTTTCCGTGGTTTACCCATTTTCACACCAGGCAAATGCTGGGGCTGTGCCTTAATTAAGGCCACGGCCGCTTCCTTCCAAATCCTAAGTCCTTTCCTATCCAAATTGTCGCCATAAGACCTATCTGTGTCGATGCGACGTAAAGCCCCTAGCAAAAAATACACATAAATAAATAAATAAATAAATAAATAAATAAATAAATAAATAAATAAATAAATAAATAAATAAATAAACAAACTTCGTTTTGTAAAATGCCACATTTTCAGAGTTCTTCAGTACTGCGCGAAAGCGAAGCTGCTGAATGAGGAAACCACAAATAATTTAGAAGCATTTAAAATGAGGGTTTATAAGCGTATATTGAACATTCCACAGCCTGATCATATAACAAACTTGGTACAGGTTTAACGTCGCACTGACACATCGAAGAGCTCACCTTGGCCTTAATTAAGGTAGGACCTCAGCATCTGTTTGGTGTGAAAATGGGAAACCGCGGAAAACTATCCTCAGGGCTGCGGACAGCGGGGTTCGAACCCATTGTCTCCCGAATGCAAGCTGAAAGCTACGTGACCTAAACCACACAGCCATTTACTCGGCACTCAGGACTAATCAAGGTAGATGTGGTGCTTCACTCAAGAAATTGGGGGAACAACACTATGCTGTAATTGTACGGTACACTAACCTTTGAAAACATACGCTAGAAGTGATTCGCCGTTTTGTTCATTATGGTTCCAGATGATAGCCTAGCGTATAAGCCACAACAATTTTTTAGTGAATCCTAGACCAATCGTGAGAAACAAACGTGATGAACTTCAAATTATTATTGGCGAGAAAATTGAGAGAAAAATATATGGGAAGACGAATATAATAATAATAATAATAATAATAATAATAATAATAATAATAATAATAATAATAATAATAATGTCCGCCACTGTGGTGTAGTGGTTAGTGTGATTATCCCCGGAGGGCCGGGTTATATTCCCGGCTCTGCCACGAAATTTGAAAAGTGGTACGAGGGCTGGAACGGGGTCCACTTTGCCTCGGTAGGTCAACTGAGTAGAGGGGGTGGGGGTTGATTCCCTCGTCAGCCATCCTCGATATGGTTATCCATGTTTTCCCACTTCTCCTCCAGGCGATTTCCGGGATGGTATCTAACTTACGGCCACGGCCATTTCCGTCTCTCTTCCTTGTCTATCCCTTCCAACCTTCCCTTCCTCTCGACAAGGTCCCTGTTCAGCATAGCCGGTGGTACTGGTTCTTCTTCCTAGTAGTATCCCCAAGGCAATGTCACGCTCCAAGACCCTTGAGGCGGTATAGATGGGATACCTCGCCGAGTTCGAGGGAAATACTAACCCTGGACTGTAAACGGATAAATAAATAAATAAATAAATAAATAAATAAATAAATAAATAAATAAATAAATAAATAAATAAATAATAGCTTCACCAAGGACATATGAAAATGTAATTTAATAGCACTCAATATTATGAATGAAATCCTACTATTTATTGCTGAAGTCATTGATACTGATAAAGTAGTGTGGACTGGTATATTTACACGTAAATGAAGTCGATCTAAAGTTGCATCGTCCCACTGGTTCTCCCACGTTACACGTGTGGAACTTAACGTCATAGTACCTGAGAACCAGTTAGTGACAGTTTTGTAAGTTCCAGATATCGTGGGTGTATTCACACAAGCGTGAACGACACAGAGCAGTAAGAAGCACTTATAAAAATAAAAATATTAGTTTAGAATAGATCATATGAATAACGTTGTATAACGTGGAAAAAGCGTGCTCGGTTCACCCGGCAGGAAGTGGATTTGATTTCCCTAGAGGAAGTCAAAAAGTGTAATAATAATAATAATAATAATAATAATAATAATAATAATAATAATAATAATGTCCTCCTCTGTGGTGTAGTGGTTAGCGTGATTAGCTGCCACCCCCGGAGGTCCGGGTTCGATTCCCGGCTCTGCCACGAAATTTGAAAAGTGGTACGAGGGCTGGAACGGGGTCCACTCAGCCTCGGGAGGTCAACTGAGTAGAGGTGGGTTCGATTCCCACCTCAGCCATCCTGGAAGTGGTTTTCCGTGGCTTCCCACTTCTCCTCCAGGCGAATGCCGGGATGGTACCTAACTTAAGGCCACGGCCGCTTCCTTCCCTCTTCCTTGCCTATCCCTCCCAATCTTCCCATCCCTCCACAAGGCCCCTGTTCAGCATAGCAGGTGAGGCCGCCTGGGCGAGGTACTGGTCATTCTCCCCAGTTGTATCCCTCGACCAAGAGTCTGAAGCTCCAGGACACTGCCCTTGAGGCGGTAGAGATGGGATCCCTCGCTAAGTCCGAGGGAAAAACCGAACCTGGAGGGTAAACAGATGATGATAATAATAATAATAATAATAATAATAATAATAATAATAATAATAATAATAATAATAAATGGCCCCAGCTGTCGCGTGCAGACCCTTCGATATGATGCCAGCTAGGCGAGTAAATGATGTCGACGTCCTGTCTTACTCCACCAAAGAAACGTATCTTTGCTGGGCGAGCTATGGCTGAATTTTACGTAATTTTATCGGGTATCAGAGATCTATTGCATGTCGGTTATCGTACGTCATCGATTTTTCCGCCCTTCAAATAACCAATTGCCTCTGCCAGGTTTGAATAATAATAATAATAATAATAATAATAATAATAATAATAATAATAATAATAATAATCTTTTTCGTAGCATTTATCCCGCTTAACTACAGGGTCTGCTGTTCTAGACTTCCTTTTCCACTTGATGCGGTCTTGTGCATCGTGAGGAAAGACTCGCCACATGCATGTCTTCCCGCAGAGTGTTGAGCCAGCGCTTCCTTGTTCGCCCTCGTTGTCCGCGGCCCCAGGACGTAAGTTTAATGCCCCTCTCGCAACTGAAGAACCGTGTCTGTGTAGCACGTGGCCATACCATCGTAAACGTCCGACTCGTTGGCTGAATGGTCAGCGTACTGGCCTTCGGTTCAGAGGGTCCCGGGTTCGATTCCCGGTCGGGTCGGGGATTTAAATCTTCATTAGTTAATTCCAGTGTCCCGGTGGCTGGGTGTTTGTGCTGCTCCCAACATCCCTGCAACTCACACACAACACATACCACTATCTTCCGCCACAATAACACGCAGTTACCTACCCATGGCTGATGCCGCCCACCCTCATCGGAGGGTCTGCCTTACGAGGGCTGTACTCGGCTAGAAATAGCCACACGAAATTATATTACATATATATACCACCGCAAGCGATTCTCCCGCATTTTCTCAGGGATTGAGGCCATCTGAACATCGTCATTTCTGATGTGATCCAGACTAGTGAGACCCACTGGCCAGCGAAGCATCTCCATGACAGGCAGCTGTTGTTCGTGTCTCCTTGTGACTGGTCAACACTCAGTTCCATACAGTGCCACTGGTCTAATGATGGTTCTATAGATTTTGGTTTTCAGATAAACTGGCACACTCCGAGAAGAAAAGACTCCTTAGAAGGCACAGCGTTCGTCTTCTGAGCCCAAGTTGGCAGGTTCTGTCCCGGCTCAGTCTACTAGTATTTGAAGGTGCACAAACACGTCAGCTTCGTGCCGATCGGCGCGCAAAGAAAAGTTCCGCGCCGTAAAATTTCGGCTTCTCTGAGTCTTTGAAAGCCTGTAAATGTAGTTAATAGGAGTCATTCTATCCCCACCTTGTGTGATAATCCCCTATGAATGTGTTGCATTTTTCTCCTGTAAAGCATGAGTCCAATCAGTTTTCATTTGTGCATATGAATATTTGTTTTCCAAGTGGTAACAATATATTTACTAGCGTTTAAATGTTGAGAACATTTCTTTTCTTCGCTAGTTGCTTTACGTCGCACCTACACACATAGGTTTTATTTCGACGATGGGATAGGAAAGGCCTAGGAGTTGGACGGAAGCGGCTGTGGCCAGAATTAAGATACAGCCCCAGCATTTGCCTGGCGTGAAAATGGGAAAACATTTCTTAGTAGACAAAGTAGAGCTCTCCATAGTAAGAAAAACGTAAAATGAAGCAATTTCTTCAATTGTGCCGAAAGTTGAAGAGATAAAAGGCCCGGGAAGGTTTCAAATTGTGACCCTTGGATGACTCTATCAAAATGAAACAAAACAAATTTCTAAAATTTCCGCCTCTGTGGTGTAGTGGTTAGTGTGATTAGCTGCCACCCCCGGAGGCACGGGTTCGATTCCCGGCTCTGCTACGAAATTTGAAAAGTGGTACGAGGGCTGGAACGGGGTCCACTCAGCCTCGGGAGGTCAGCTGAGTAGAGGTGGGTTAGATTCCCACCTCAGCCATCCTGGAAGTGGTTTTCCGTGGTTTCCCACTTCTCCTCCAGGCAAATGCCGGGATGGTACCTAACTTAAGGCCACGGCCGCTTCCTTCCCTCTTCCTTGTCTATCCCTTCCAATCTTCCCATCCCCCACCACGGCCCCTGTTCAGTATAGCAGGTGAGGCCGCCTGGGCGAGGTACTGATCATTCTCCCCAGTTGTATCCCCCGATCCGATGTCTGAAGCTCCAGGACACTGCCCTTGAGGCGGTAGAGGTGGGATCCCTCGCTAAGGTCGAGGGAAAAAGCCAACCCTGGACAATAAACAGATTAAGAAAGAAAGAAAGACTTCTGAGCTAAATGCAGTTCCGGAAAAACAGCCTAAAATTGCTTGTTTATTAATCGGTTCTTTAAAATTGAAATCCTAGCCAAATTAATTTACACAGTTATTTCTGTAATTTGTTTCTTGGTTCAATACCCTCAGACGATTTTTGATTTTTTGAAAAATATCCACAACGTATGAGGTTATAAGGGCTTAAATGAAACTCACATTAGCGCTCGTAGTGGTGCTTAAGTGAAACAATGCATTGACTCACATTAGCCCTCGTAGTGGTGCTTAAGTGAAACAATACATTGACTCACATTAGCGCTCGTAGTGGTAGAAAAAGGCAAACTGCTAATCTGATCGACCGGATAACGATGATCAAGAAAAGGATTGTAATTGTTAGAAATAAATAAAGAATATATTCTCATACTTAGAGGCATAATTTTTTCGCATTAATTTATGTTCGATTTCACGAAAAGTAAGCAATGTTTCGCGTTATTTTGCGTAATAGAACTGACCCCACCGCTTTAATTTTGCTTTAATCCTTTCCTAAAGTTATTAAAAAAAGTTCAATTCGTGAGGTTGGTGGATTATTTCTGTGAAAGATGGATAAATAAGAAGTAATATTGATAATCATTCATTAAAAAGCCAAAACAAACCCCATGGAACTACAGCCCTTGAAGGGCCTTGGTCTGCCAAGCGACCGCTGCTCAGCCCGAAGCCCTGCAGATTTCGAGGTGTCGTGTGGTCAGCACGAAGAATCCTCTGGGCCGTTATTCTTGGCTTTCTAGACCGGGGCCGCTATCTCACCGTCAGATAGCTTCTCAATTTTAATCACGTAGGCTGAGTGGACACCGAACCAGTCCTCAGGTCCACATAAAAATCACAGACCTGGCCGGGAATCGAACCCGGGGACTCTGGGTAAAAGCCAGGGACGCTACCCCTACATCACGGGGCCGGTATAATAATTTATTATCCCTTATATAATCTTGATTAGAACTATAATATAGCCCTAATCAAGACTACATGACAATTACCCACTTTATATGACCATTAGCTTTCATCCTATATGGCCATACCATTAAGGGATTTTATAGAATATTAATACGAAGAGATACTTCTGTCGAAGAAATCCTCATTCTGTCTCCTGTTTCCCTTCACACTCGTGATATTGGAATGCAATTTCAAGATCGTTATTTTCCACGAATTTCACTGCTTTTTCGCACTTATAGCAAAATAAGTTATTTTTGCTTTAATTCACAGTAATTCGCGAAAACAAAATCACTGATTTCTTAACCAGAATCATATGATTCGTCATGTTATTTCAAAATCGCGTCAAAATATTATTTGTCGCGTTTATCGTTAATGCGAAAAATTCATGCCTCTACTCATGTTTGATTTTTTTTTTTTTTACCTAAAATTCGTAGCTCATATCCCGAGGATGTTTTCAAAATTGAGTTACTTGCCTGTGGATTTTTAGTAAAATTCAGGTTCCTTGTGGTCATACATAGTACTTGTGCTGATATTCTTATTCTTATTTATTTATCCTCTCATGCAACGTCTGAGACCTGCAATACTGATACGAGTAGGCTATGCTGCAATGCCCTTTAATTGTAGTGAGGGCAATCTCTCTGTTCTGACCCTTAAAATAACTACCACACATCAATTAAGCGCCATCTATTGTGCTGGGAATTGATCCCCATATCTTATGCACAGAAAGAGAACACAAAACCACGTGCGCCAAGGAGCCGTCCAAATGATTTGTGATCATCATCATCATCATCATCATCATCATCATCATCATCATCATCATCATCAGTTTGCCGTCGTCATTGTGATATGTAAACGGTGTCTAGGACCTCTATTTTAGTATTACAAGGAGGTCAGGTATACACGCCCGCAAGCGTGGCTCAGCCCGGTTTGGATTCGCAGTTTCAGTTTCTGCAGCTGGGATTGACGAAATGCTCACTGCATATGACCTACTATTGCTCGTGTTATTCTTACCAACGAGCCAGAACCTGCTGTCCACAAGTGGGTCACCACTCGTCAGAGATGAACTGCTCAACCTGTTCCACTTGAAACATCTGCCTCCTCCTCACCTATAACTACGACACGAGTTTTGAATTTCTTTGACGGCAAAGAGTAGGTCACTCACTGAATATTCTTGGCCGTTGCGTTTTAAGAATCCTTTGGGCTAATCTTCAGTGTTCTTCTATCATGGCTATGACGTAAACCTCATAGTAATCGGTTTCAAAGGAAAATACATGTTTACTTAATCTAAACACCGGAAAACAAATTTCACTTGAGGAAGGAAGGTTTTCTGAAAAAAATTACTTTCTTGAGTTTAAAGTGGTAACATTTTCAGTGTTCAGTCCCTCTTGTTTTATTTTTCCGGAAATGAATATTTAAGAAAATCTGTGAGAATACTTATGTTCTTCAGTTGTTAGACAATGAACTATGGAGGTCCTGGATGAGTGGTTCAGACGGTTTAGGCGCTGGCTTTCTGAGCCCAAGTTGGCAGATTCGATCCTAACTCAGTCCGGTGATATTTGAAGGTGCTAAATTATGTCAACTCCATGCTGACAGATTTACCGGCACGTAAAATAACTCACGCGGAAGAAAATTCCGGCACCTTGGCGTCTCCGAAAACCGAAAACTGTAAAAGTAGTTAATGGGATATAAAGCAAACAAAAACTATAATAATTATTATTATAATTATAATAATTTTTACTTCTTTACGTTGCACCGATACAGATAGGTGTTATGGTGACGATGGGACAGGAAAGGGCTAGGGAAGGAACCAGCCGTGGTCTTAATTAAGTCTGATGTGAAAATGGGAAACCAAGGAAAACCATCTTCAGAGCTGCCGACAGTGGGGTTCGAACCCATTATTTCCCGAATACTGGATACTGGCCGCACTTAAGCGACTGTAGCTATAGAGCTCGTTCATAATAATAATAATACATGTAAACTTAATGACGCCATATCTCGAAAAGCACCTTGACAGCGATGAGTGGTGATGTGGGCGGGCGGTGAAAAGGGACACCACATTGTTACAGCACGCACGGTCTGTTTACTAGGCCAAGCGACCGTTAGATAGAGTTAATTGTGAGGCTATTGTCTCCCTCTGTTCACACCCAGAAACAGTAACTGTGTACTACAAGTGTTAACCCTTTCTCTGCATTCGTAATGGCGGTCGTAAGCGCTCTTTTTTAACGACCCCTTCACTCATAATGACTCTTCATATTGTGTCGAGTAATGGCCATTGTATTACAAAAGACCAGTCTATTACCGCCTTCAGACAGGCTGGTCATGTTATTCTACCAGAGGTCTTGGGAGGAAATTAGATGAGTTGTATTTCAGAGTAGCTTGTTGTTGTTGTTGTTGATTTATTCTTTTTACATTCCTATTAGCGCGTTGGAGCTTTAATCACCAGCGGTGTATAGGTGTGTGCGTCGGAAGAGTTTGATATTCCTTGTCAATGTGGGATCTATTTTAGTATGATGGGCTGTGTTTATTTGGACACTTAACAGTAGGATATAACCACAGAGTTCACCTCAAGTGAATGTGAAAACTCTGGAGAAAACGTATGCGAAATGGTCATTGTATATGACTGGATACTATATATATCTTTCTGTTTGTACATTTTGAATATTAACCTGATGCGCAGTTTTTATACCGGATAGGAAAAATAATAGCATGTGTGGGCTTCAGGCCCGGATTCTTCAATCAATGTTACTTTCAAGGAGACTTAAGACATAATTTAACAAAACGGCCGTCTCATCAAGTACTGTTAACTCTAAAAATTTGTTAATACTTGTGTTACACTAACTTATGTTACAAGAGAACTTTCCATGTTGCTATTGGCTTTACGTCGCACCGGCACAGATAGGTCTTATGGCGACCATAGGATAGAAAAGGAGTAGGAGTGGGAAGGAAGCGGCCGTGGCCTTCATTAAGGTACAGCCCCAGCTTTTGCCTGGTGTGAAAATGGGAAACCACGGAAAACCATCTTCAGGGCTGCCGACATGGGGTTCGGACCCATTATCTCCCGGATGCAAGCTCACAACTACGCGGCCCTAACCGTACGGCCAACTCGCCCTGTAAAAGAGAACTATTCTTTCCCGAATTAAAGATCGACTTCAGATCGACTTTGTCCTAACGCATTTTCTATCGGGATATGGAAGATTTAAATCTTACATTGAGCGATTTAAAATCCAAATTATAGATGAATATTTATGCTTTTGTGGTTCTGCTCAGACAGTGGATCATCCACTTTTCTCCTGTTCCGTGTTTGGAATGAAAAGACTTATATTTGAGTTCCACCTGAACAGTTGTGATGTTCTATTTTCTAAACCATTGCTCGTTTCTTTACTAGCTGCTTTACATCACGCCGACACAGATAGGACTTATGGTGACGATGGGACAGGAAAGGGCTAGGAGTGGGAAGGAAGCGCCCATGGCCTTAATTAAGGTACAGCCCCAGCATTTGCCTGGTGTGAAAATGGGAAACCATGGAAAACCATCTTCAGGACTGACGACAGTGGGGTTCGAACCCACTATCTCCCGAATACTGGATGCCGGCCGCAATTAAGCGACTGCGGCTATCGAGCTCGGTTGTGATATTTTCAAGAAGCCATGTTGTTATAAGCAATTCTTAACATTCATTCAGCACATCTTTAACAAATTAATCTCTTAATCTTTCGTTTTCAAATATTTGATTATTATAAACTACAGTCCTAATGTATTGTGAAATAGGGCTCCGTGCTGTACTGGATATTAAATAATAATAATAAACTAACATGGAAGCAACCCTGTGTTAAACCTCTTAACAGCTGTTAATATTTCAAAATGGTAGCATGTAGAAGACGAATGTTTGAAGATTTAGTGCTGTTCGAAAACTATTTATAAACTGAAGAAGGCAAAGGATTACCCATACTAAGAAAAAACGACTCTTTAAGGTTCTCAGAAGAAGTTTATTTTTTACAAAGATACCTAATTACGAAAGCCGTAATGAACAAGGAACTAGAAGAAATTGAAAATAGGTTAGAGTTTCCCACAGACTGAAACTTATCAGTGTTTTCAGTGCAGAAGTTGCTTATAGTTCTTAGATATTAAGCTTCAGACTCTTTTTATGTAACTGTAGGTGACTATGTTCATGAGTGGAAGGTAAGAGTGTGTAGAATTTTGCAAAGAATTCCTGCTGCCATTGCAGCATTAACAAGGCATTGCATTATTTTCCCCACAGTAAAAGATTTTCCGATGAATTTCATTTTGCTCCGTGGGGGAATTATTATATATAACAAATTCCAATTTGAAAGTTTGAGAAGTTCCACCTTTCTACCACTTCAAAATCTAACGATGTTTCTTAGATTAAAATAACATGAATTTATTTTTTAAAATAGTCGGTACATGCTTCGTTTTTGATAGAAGACATCTACAGTCGTGAATTTGATTTACAATTAAAATAAACACATAAACACAGGTTACATAAGTAAAAGACAATTAACCTTGATAAGACGAAATGTGTCAAAAGAGTCTTTGCTTTCTCTTCATTGTCACTATTTGACATGCCGGGCTGAGTGGCTCAGACGGTTAAGGCGCTGGCTTTCTAACCCCAACTTCGCAGGTTCGATCCTGGCTCAGTCCGGTGGTATTTGAAGGTGCTCAAATACGACAGCCCCGTGTCGGTAGGTTTACTGGCACGTAAAAGAACTCCTGCGGGACTAAATTCCGGCACCTCGGCGTCTCCGAAGACCTTAAAAAGTAGTTAGTGGGACGTAAAGCAAATAACACTATTGTTACTATTTGACATCTCTTGATGTGAAAGATGCGTTATGCATAAAATATCACTTGGAAAATAATTATCCCTAGGGAAAGATATTTTAAAGTTTTGTTACATTTCCACGTACCAACTATAATCTTGCGGCCTTCTCTTAGATATTATTCTCATACGGATCACTAGTTTGTGTCCAGAATTGGATAATTTCTACCGACATTTATCCCATTAATGTTGTAGAGGAAATCAGTAAACATGGGTATTTATTTTCATACATCTCCAATGTATAGCGGACTTCTTTTAGGGCTATATATACATATACAAACCTCACAACGTGTTAAACATGGCTAATAGAGCATAGTGTTTGACTATCTGTAATAACTGTGTATGTGTATTGTGCAATGAACAGTGTGATACATATCACGTAGTGGAGTGCAAGAAGAGAACAGTCTCTCTGAATCAATTTTGCTCTGAACAAAGTTCTCCTTGAGTGAATTGTAATTTCATCATCATCTGTTTACCCTCCAGGTTCGGTTTTTCCCTCGGACTTAGCGAGGGATCCCACCTCTACCGCCTCATGGGCAGTGTCCTGGAGCTTCAGACTCTTGGTCGGGGGATACAACTGGGGAGTATGACCAGTACCTCGCCCAGGCGGCCTCACCTGCTATGCTGAACAGGGGCCTTGTGGAGGGATGGGAAGAGTGGAAGGGATAGGCAAGGAAGAGGGAAGGAAGCGGCCGTGGCCTTAAGTTAGGTACCATCCCGGCATTCGCCTGGAGGAGAAGTGGGAAACCACGGAAAACCACTTCCAGGATGGCTGAGGTGGGAATCGAACCCACCTCTACTCAGTTGACCTCCCGAGGCTGAGTGGACCCCGTTCCAGCCCTCGTACCACTTTTCAAATTTCGTGGCAGAGCCGGGAATCGAACCCGGACCTTCGGGGGTGGCAGCTAATCACGCTAACCACTACACCACAGAGGCGGCGAATTGTAATTTATTTGATGTAATACGCAAATTTTCCACATTGTGCGCAATAACATTTATTATAACTGAAAAGGGACATGAATGAATTGCTTTATTTAATAGTCGATTTTTGAAGTTTTGATTTTTTTAAGATGCTGTTTCTTAATCTTGATCTCTTCATTGTTGTTTTTCATTGGTTACAATACTGTCTTTGGATATTTAATATAATCAGTAATGGTGGTCATATCATATAAGAATATTTTTTTCGTATGCTATTAGCAGACCAACTTTCGTAACGTTGTTTGTTTTGTATAAATGCAAGAGTTTATAAAGATGGATATATATGTAGCCTCAGTAACGCAGTAGATTAGTTGTCTTTCCCTTCCCAAGATAGTGGGTTCGATTTCAACAGAGGTCAGTGTCGTTGATTATACATATTAAACACGAAACCATGAGTGAAAAATATATTTAAAATAATATTATTAAATTATGTCATTAAATGTCAACTGTTTATTTATTTATTTATTTATTTATTTATTTATTTATTTATTTATTTATTTATTTATTTATTTATTTATTTATTTATTTATTGAATATCCTAACACTTTGAACCCTATTGTGCAAGAGTAGGGTTTCACTAAGCCATTAGTAATTGGAATAAAATAAATTTTAATTTTACATTTGCAATCCGAATTTTTGAATTCTAATCTTTTGGTTTGCTGCAAATAACGCTGATTTTATGGGTGATGCCTAGTAGTGGCAGCAGAAACGTGCACGATTAAAAAAAAGTGACGTGGGCTTTATTTCCCGACGAGAAATTTAGATAAAGTTCTCCACATCTGAAGAAGCACGTGGCCTTAGGGTTCACTTAGCTGACGATATAATTAAGCACCAGATTAAATCCTGCAAATACAGATGGCCAGTCGTAAGACTAACCACCTTATCTCATTTAATGCTGACATAACGAATAGTGGAAGCTCATATTTTTCACTCCTGCTGAGGCATTCAGGGTCTGTATGGAGATGATTTTGACTTACTGTACTTTAATAACGTAGGTTAAAATACGTTTCATAATATGTGGTATAGACAGATTATGTTACGTGTCTCTTTTATTTCACCTGATATACCCGGATTGCCCAAGTAGGCGGCACTGGGAAACACTGTAACGAAGAGTAGGTACCTTTATAGAGGTGCATTCTGTGTTCGGTCGACTGATGGTGAGAAGAGACAGCCCATAAAGCTGTAATGAATAATAAAGTTCTTGCGCTGGGAAGTTGAAGGAACAACAGTGATGCAATCACATGCAAGGGGAACTCTTTATCTAGCACGTACTTTCGTATTCGTGGCACTACCACACGAAGCAACTAGAGATCTCAGCTTGAATGGAAGGATTCCGAACGATATGACTCAAAGGATATCATTTGTTGATTTCCCCTACAGCATATAATATGACCCACTGGTTATATCCAAAGTACGGTACTAAGACAAGAATTCAGCTTCCCTACATTCTTTCGTATGACATGTTTAGAGGAGAATCTTAGAAAAAAAAGCACGCTTGTCGGAAAATATAATTGTACTTATCGTTTGTCGGTTGACATCGGTTTTCGGAAACGCCAGGGTGTCGGATTTTTTCCCCAGAGGAGTTAATTTACATGTCAGTGTATTTGAGTACCTTTACACCAGACTTTTATTTTTTTTGCTAGTTGCTTTACGTCGCACCGACACAGATAGGTCTTATGGCGACGATGGGACAGTAAAGGGCTAGGAGTGGGAAGGAAGCGGCCGTGGCCTTAATTAAGGTACAGCCCCAGCATTTGCCTGGTGTGAAAATGGGAAACCACGGAAAACCATTTTCAGGGCTGCCGACAGTGGGGTTCGAACCTACTATCCCCCGAATACTGGATACTGGCCGCACTTAAGCGACTGCAGCTATCGAGCTCGGTTTATACCAGACTAACCTGGGATGGAACCCACCAGCTTGTTCTCAGGAAGTCGGCGCTCTGGCGTCTGAATCACTTAATGAGGCCACAGAGTTAGTTGCAGGCGCTCAGACTGAACGGTGAAGGGCATACAAGTCTATAATAATTCTATTCTTCTACACTGCCGTAAAAGAACAGTACACCCTCTTAGAGTTTTCCAATTCACTCAAGATTTATTGTTGAAACAGTGCATATGGAGTACATGGAATGATTACATTTACAGATCAATAGCTCAAGCGGTACTGTGGTACCCGCTATCGATCCATGCTGAAACACCCATATTAGTACGTGGTGTATCCTCCATGGGCGGCACTGCAGGCGCTGATTTTGGCATCCATTCGATCATACAGATGGCGAATACTGTCTTGAGGTACAATATTCCACGCCTGTTCGACCTGTTCACGTAGTTCTGCAAGAGTTGTGGGTTGACGAGTCGCACGTGTCAGTTGTCCTCCTATCATATCCCACACGTGCTCGATGGGAGACATGTCCGGAGATCGTGCTGGCCACGCACGTTGAGTTTCACGCGCTGTGTGTGTGGGCGAGCATTATCCCGAACAACACATCACCTTCCTGTTACACGAATTGCCAAAGAACGGGTCTTACAACATTCTGCACATACCGAGCGTTGGTCAACGTTCCCTTCACAAAGATCAAAGGTGAACGAGATTTGTAGCTTATCGCACCCCAGACCGTAAGGCCTGGGGTGGGGCCAGTGTGTCTTGGTTGAATGCACTCCACGAGACAGCGTTCGCCAGGTCTACGTCATACGCGCAAACGACCATCGCTTGCGTGCAAGCAGAATCTGCTTTCATCGCTGGAGACCCCGGCCCGCCATTCCATCTTCCATGTGATCCTCTGACGGGCTAGTGGTATGCGTGCCCGTAGTCCCACTGCTAGTAACCGTTCGGCAACAGTTCGTGTTGACACTTCTGAGCTCACAAACCCTCGTATCTGTGCTGTGGTAGCTGTACGATCTGTCACTGCTGCCCTTATAATACGACGATCTTGGCGGACTTCTGTGCTGCGTGGATGTCCAGAACCTCGTATGCGGGTGTGAGAATGTTCACGTCACCATTGCAACCAGCATCGTTGCACAACTGCCGTGGCACGTCCATCTTGTGTGGCAGTTCTCCGAAAGTACCATCCCGCCACTCGAAAGGCCACAATTTTACCCCTGTCAAACTCGCTCAGTTGGCTGTAGGAAGCACGAGTGCGTCTCCGTGGCATGGCGCCTGTTTACTTCACACGTTTACATCACGCTGAGCATTATGGCTGTAAACATTCCCTATGAAAGGGTACACGCAACTATGTCACTATGCTATCTGTTGGCGGACGACCTTGAAACCATTATCAGTACATCTACTATCCCCCGGTGGCATCTGCCGTCATCGGATCAAAAATAATAATAATAATAATAATAATAATAATAATAATAATAATAATAATACAGACTGGCTCATACAATACTCATTCTTCAGGAGGAATGGAAATCCGATCCCATATAGCTGACAGAGGTGCGCAAACATTTACGCGAAGGTGGTATAAAATCGACAGAAATTCAAAACAGATTTCCATTCTTTTTTCCGAATTTAGGGTGACATAGAGAGCTGCATTAAACCAGTCAATGGACTTATGACCCAAAAACAACATTATCATTGTGATGATTATTATTACTACTACTACTACTATTATTATTATTTTTGTATACTCAACCGTAAAACTCAATCATAGTTTGTATATTGTTATTATATATTATTAGCATTAATATAATGTAATGTTGTAAATTAACAGTGCCACACTGTAAGTGGGGTAAAGCAACCCTGTAGTGTGCAATAAATAAATAAATAAATAAATAAATAAATAAATAAATAAATAAATAAATAAATAAATAAATAAATAAATAAAATAGTGCGCTCAGCTAGTCTGTGGAGATGAACAAGCTCAGAAACACACAACGTATAATCGAGTCACTGGTAATTGGAAATGGAGTGATTTCAGAACATTCGCAAAGGGAGAGTCTAAAAAACCACAAAAACCCCCCTCTTTTAACCTTAATCTTGCGCACTGACTTCATTCTAACACCTACCCAATACCAAGTTAACGTATTCTGCACCAAAACTTCCTGCAGCCGTGTCTTCATCACCGGCATTGCTTATTTTATTATATTAATTTAAACTGCGCAAGTTACAAAGTGTACATATGCATCCTAGAAATGCTTAACACTCTAATTTCTAGAACTGTACTTTGGAGAGCAAGTAACTGACTGAACATCTTAATGTTCCCATTATCGGATACCGGAAGAGGAGAGAGAATTTTTGTTACATGTTAAAGGCTTTTAATAGGACAACATCTTCTTTGTGAAGTGACATCAAGTGAATGTCAGACGTGAGAACGTTCCGCTACGGTGACTTCTTGCTTATGCTTCAGTTCCCTTCTCTTACTGGAACGTGCTTCAACAAGCGAGTCGACACAGACTAAATACTTCATAGTGGTTGCTTTTCTAATAACGACTTTATAAATGGAAGGAGAAAGATCCTTTATTGGAAGTTATATTCTGTGATCCTTATTTTTAGTGGCGAATAATTGACCACTCGATCGTTCGTACACCTAAGAACTTAATATGAACAGACTGGATTTAATCCTTTCACGTCATTTTTAAACGTTCACGCGGAAATAGGGTTTTATCTCTAGACACATTTTCTTCCTCACTCAAATACTGAAAAAAGACTGCCCGTACAGTTCCAGATTCTGAAGCGACAAAGGATCACTTCGGTACTGAACTTACTAAACGGTGGACCATTTACTGTTCGACTGTGCCATGTTTGGAAGGACAAGATTCGATCTTGGGTGTCACTTAAACAATTAATTGTAATGTGGACATTCAAAGCCCTTTAGAAAATCTCGCTGCTATAAACATTTCCTTAAGTTCAACGGACGAGTTGGCGAGGGGCGCTCGGCTGTGAGCTTGCATCCGGTAGATAGTGGGTTCGAGCCCCACTGTCAGCAGCTCTGAAGATGGTCTTCCGTGGTTTCCCATGTTCACAATAGGCAAAGGCTGGGGCTGTACCTTAATCATGGCCACGACCACTTCCTTCTCACTGCTAGGCATTTCCTCTCCCATCGTCGCCTTAAGACCTATCTGTGTCGCTGCGACGTGAAGCAAATTGTAAATGCTCCTTAACTATATGTAACAAGCTTTAACAGATTTATTTCAAGTAATACTAATCCCATATTGACTACAATCAAGTAGTGAATATTCAAGATAAACTTAAATATTATAACCAAGTGCTCCACCTATTCAGTACAATATATAATCTATATATATATATATATATATATATATATATATAATAACTTGTTCTGACTGACTGACTGACTGACTGACTGACCGACTGATTCATCATCGCCGAGCCAAAACTACTAGACATAAAGAAATGAAATTTTGAGGATACATTCATATTAAGACGTAGGTCCTCGCTAAGAGAGGATTTTTGGATATTCCGCCGGTAAGGGGGTGAAAAGGGGGGTGAAATTTTAAAATGAGTGTATCTATATCTCAAAACTTTAAAAGTGTACAGATGTAAAAATTGGTATTTAGAATCTTCCTTAAAAATAACGAAACACGAATAGGAGGGGTGAAAAAGTGTGAAATAGGGGTTGAATGCCTTTAATCAGGATACCGGTACTTATACCTCAGAAACTGAAGATATTACAGACCTGAAAATTGGTACTTTTGATCTCTTTAAAAAATTACGAAACACGTATTTTTTGTTTTTGGAAAATCCAATTAATGGGAGGGTGAAAAGGGGGTGTGAATTTTCAAAATGAGCGTATCTATATCTCAAAACTTTGAAAGTTTACAGATGTAGAAATTGGTATTTAAAATCTTCATTAAAAATAAAGTAACACGTATTTTTTGTTTTCGGAAAATCCCAATACGAGGGGTGAAAAGGGGTGAAAAAGGGGTTGAATGCCTTTAAAGAGGAAACTAATATCTCAGAAACTGCCGATATTACAGACCTGAAAATTGGTGTTTGGGATCTCCTTTAAAAATAAAGAAACACGTATGTTTTTGTTTTTGGAAAATCCATTGTTGCTGGAAAGAAAGATTGAAAAATGGGAGAAAACTTGCCGTAATCTATTAGAAAACAAATCAGATCGCGAATTTTGGTGGATTCTCTCAGAAAACGGGTTAGATCGCGATTTTTGGCGGATTATATATTAAAAAAATAAGCATTCAATTCTAAATTTCAGTATAATACCGTAGCGAAGCACGGGTATCTTGCTGGTTTATTATATTTAGTACATGTTTCGTCCCCTAAAGGACATCATCAGCTATAATAAATTAACATTAATTTATCAGAATACAAAATAGATATTATTAAATTTGGAAAGACACATTAAAATAATGATGTATGGTTACGACATTTAAAATAAGATATTCTTAAAATTGGAAAGACACATTAAAATAATTATGTATGGTTACGACATTTAAATTAAGATCTCTGAAATTTTGTAAAAATTGTAAGTCATATGATCGATAAAAACATTTGAATTGTCCATTATAATCTTGATAATATTCTTGGGAAATAAGTGTTGTGCTTTATAAAATCTTAAATGATCAATTGTTGTGAATAGCACACTTGATTTATACCTCTTGATGAAAGATTTGTTAGATCTTTGACATGCATTCCTTAGATAGTATATATGTTGAATGCTTCAGTATTTAAAGCCAACTCGGGGCCGTAGTAGCAAAGTTCTTTGTAAAAGTGGATATTATTATACCTGATGATGTCCGTTAGGGGACGAAACATGTAGTGAATATAATAAATTATGTATTGTATTGAATAGGTGGAGCACTTGGTTATAATATTTAAGTTTATCTTGAATATTCACTACTTGACTGTTCCTTAAGTTCATTCATCACATCTTCAATAATGTAGTTTCCCAACTTTGTGTCAGAAAACAATAACTAACTGATCAAGACTGTAACCCTAATATACTCGTGTAAAATAGGGTTCAAACTGTTAGGATATTAAGTAAATAAATACTGAACTTACTTTGATGTATTTTCAGTGTATTAGACTTTTCAGGAAATATAATATAATATAATATAATATAATATAATATAATATAATATAATATAATATAATATAATATAATATAATATAATATAATATAATATAATATAATATAATATAATATAATATAATATAATATAATATAATATAATTATTCCAGTTAGTTTGCCTATTGCTACATTAAATATCATAATTACCTCTAAGAAGTGGTGTAAACCTATTCTACCGGGCGAGTTGGCCGTGCACCACACTCCCAATCACTGACTAGTTTACGTTACTCAAACAATACTGTACATATATACGCATAATTTAAGTCCGACTCGTTGGCTGAATGGTCAGCGTACTGGCCTTCGGTTCAGAGGGTCCCGGGTTCGATTCCCGGCCGGGTCGGGGATTTTAACCTTCATTGGTTAATTCCAATGGCTCGGGGGCTGGGTATTTGTGCTGTCCCCAACATCCCTGCAACTCGCATACCACACATAACACTACCCTCCACCACAATAATACGCAATTACCTACACATGGCAGATGCCGCCCACCCTCATCGGAGGGTCTGCCTTACAAGGGCTGCACTCGGCTAGAAATAGTCACACGAAATTAAAAAAATAAAAGTGATTTGATAGAATCTGACGATGTTCTTGTAGAACGAAACATGTCGTTCTTTGTTTAATATTGCGCAATTTTTGTCCCGTTTCTCTACGGGGTCGGGTATGAGGTGAGATGAATCGAGTCGGGATTTTACGACCGGATGCCCTTCCTGACGTCAATATTATCAGAGGAGTTAATGATATGAAATGAATGACGTGATATAGTGTATGATAGTAAGAAGGGAGAGGTGAAACCCGGTACCGGTACGTAGCCAACTCCTGTCCAATAGCACTAAGAGGTCTGCTCAAGGCTTAATGTGTCTGACTCGTTGGCTGAATGGTCAGCGTACTGGCCTTCGGTTCAGAGGGTCCCGGGTTCGATTCCCGACGGCGTCGGGGATTTTAACCTTCATTGGTTAATTCCATTGGCCGGGGGGCTGGGTGGTTGTGCTGTCCCCAACATCCCTGCAACTCGCACACCACACATAACACTACCCTCCACAACCACAATAACACGCAGTTACCTACCCATGGCAGATGCCGCCCACCCTCATCGGAGGGTCTGCCTTATAAGGGCTGCACCCGGCTAGAAATAGCCATACGAAATTATAAATTATAAGGCTTAATGTCTCCATCTGACAGACGAATCACCATCAACGGCGTCATATGCCCTCACTCCATATGAGCACTGCGGAGAGGTTTGAAATTTTTTCCAGGCTTTCGCCACGCAATCCAATGATTAGAAATTGTATACCACCACTTCTCCTGCCCTGCCGGCCGACATTCTGATGGAGAGAAAGAAAACAGGCTCAGAATGGACCGAGTAGAGGAAAAGGAAGCATAGTGAGCAGATGAATGATAATAATGATAATAATAATAATTTTAAATTTCGTGTGGCTATTTCTAGCCGAGTGCAGTCCTTGTAGGGCAGACTCTCCGATGAGGGTGGGCGGCATCTTCCATGTGTAGGTAAATGAGTGTTATTGTAGTGGAGGATAGTGTTGTGTGCGATGTGTAAGTTGCAGGGATATTGGGGACAGCACAAACACCAGCCCTGGGCCATTGGAATTAACCGATGAAGGTTTAAAATCCCCGATCCGACCAGGAATCGAGCCCGCAACCCTCTGAACCGAAGGCCAATGCGCTGACTATTCAGCCAATGAGTCGAACATAATAATAATAATAATAATAATAATAATAATAATAATAAAACTGAAGAATTTTCCTTGGATACAACAAATAAAAGTGTACATGAAAAACGCACATATTCAACCTGAAGACATTTTGAATCGAAATATATAGAAAGAAAATCGACAAGTGGGAACTTACTCCAGAGAATGAAGTACCAAAAAGAGCATGTACCAAGTGGACGGAAGAACGGAAAAGGATCTTTAGTCAATGGATCCTCCGCAAACGAAATCATAAATAAAGCTTCGTGTGTTCCGAAAGGGACCATTCACGTATAATAATAATAATAATAATAATAATAATAATAATAATAATAATAATAATAATAATAATAATAATAATAATAATAATAATAATATGGCCTCAGCTACCAAGTTAGAGATCTTCTCAAATAGTGCCATCTGTGTGGCCTGCTAACCAATTTCGATATCCCAATTGTGATGGTGTCTAGTAACGAAAACAGAATTTTCATTTAGACTTTCACGGCCCGTGTAACTATTCATGATGCATATACATCATGAATAGAAAGCAGAATTCTTTTGGACAGTTTAATTGTATCGGGTGACAATCAGTGCGCCATTAGAGACCTTTAACATGCTAACAACAATGACATGGAGTGCGAAGATATTTGTCGGTCCTTCAAAAATCGACTTTTTCTGCCGGGAATCAAACTCGCGAACTTAGGATCAGGAATGGGACACTGCTGATGATCTAACGAGGCAGCTTATTTTATTAAACCTGTTACGTGTAGACTTGAGCTGGTTAAACTATGTAGCCGGTTAATTGCATTGAGATCACTGGGAAGGAAGCACTGAACCAATGTTGTATAAGGTGTATATGCTACCTCTAAATAAATAAATAAATAAAACATGCAATCTCTTTAGAAGGCCTGGGAATCGTCTTTCAAACGGCATTCTATGGATGACAGGCTTTATCTCACGGTATACTCGCAAGATGAAAGTACCTGTCGGCTGCACACTCATGCTTTTGCTTCTCATCACAACTTTCTTGACAAATCTGCCAACAACGTTGTCATTGTTTACCTAACAAGCTCTCATCCTGAAAGCTTTCGAACATCCACCACTTCGGATGTCACGAGCGACATCCTTGGGAGCAACGGTATGTTCCGTTCTGTTACTCTTCGTGCTGATAATAACCGAACGGTTTACGAGTACTAGAAGTATTATCACCTAGTAAAGAAGTAATTGAAAAATCAGTTACATTCAAATGCGTGCTTCAATCCTTGGGATCACGTCGTTGAATGCCAAAAGAACTCAAATTCGAAATTCCTTAATGGTGAGTTACTTTATACTAAATCGATGTGAATGTAAGACGATGTGTAAAGGTATGGATTACAAGTAACACGAGTAATATAAGTGACCAAGTATCAGGATAATATTCGAAAAGTGCAGGCAGATGCACGAAGCCTTTAAAAAGATGTCATGTTTAAGACCCCTCTGAAACCTCCCTCACTCTATACTTTTGAACGAATTATACCTAAGATCATACTCGGCCTTATACTAAACATAAATGCGGTAAAAATCGCTTATTGCGGCATCGTTTTTAACGACCTATAACGCTGAAATTTAACGCCCCCGTCTAAATTCTACATACATCCTGTATTTTAAAAATCGCTTAGTACGACACCGCTTATTACGACATCTATCTATATATATAAAATTGGATGTTGGTATGTTTGAAGCTAATAGACTGAAAAACTACTGAACCGATTTCGCTGAAATTATCACAGTTTGTTCTTATTACATCTGAGAGGGATTATGAAGTTGTTTGAACGAAATCTGAGTGGTAGTTCGGCACTGGGGGGTGAAAAATAAAATAGGGGAAGATAAGCAAACCGCAAGACAAGTCCGAACAGCGGGTTGCCTACCCAACAGCATGTGAAGATTATGTGTTCCTTAAAACTTATTTATGCTTTTATCTGAAAAAAATATATATATATACTGTAGGGGCAAGAAACCCCTAGCACCCCTTAAGGAAGGGGGTTGAAACTTAAAAATCCGAAAATGACGATATTAGTGACGAATTCATAGTCTTTGGGGTAGCTGAGATGAACTGTGACACTCTGAATGCCGTTTAAATCAAAGTTCGTTCCCAATCGGTATGGTAAACATATTATGACTTACTGTTTGGGAAAGAAAACTGTAGGGTAAGACACACATACGGGCGGGATCGTACAACTGAAGATGTTACAGACGTTAAAATTGGGATTTGGAATCTTCTTTAAAAATAGACACATTTTTTATTCTTGGAAAATCCATAAACTATATTATCGGTATTAAATGTTCATAAAATTATTGAAATGGGCAGGAAAAACAATATGACTACGACAGGCATACGAAGATGAGTTATCTGACCTATTTATAAGGAATGCTGTGGAGCAGTGCACGGGTCCACTAGTATCATATAAAACGGGTATTTTTTCATATTTTCGGAGAAATATATCGACTATAACGTCCTAGACTGATTTTTTCTTGTTGTGCGTTTGAGGATTGATGAAAACAACTCTTGTTTTCAGTAGATCATAGATTTCAAGACAAGCTTCGCTGTGAAGATGTAGCAAAAGAGAGGGGAAATATTAAATACAAATAATATGGTGATTACAAAATGGGGAAACGAACGTCAGGATCGTGAAGGAATTCCGTGTATCACGCTTAACGATTTCTACAAATTGGAAGCATCCAGAGAACATCGTATTTATTATCCAAGACCGTGTGCGATATTGTTGATCAATTTACATCGTGGCTACTTCTTATATTTTGCTGATGGCACATTATACGTAGAGTCCTGCACGGATATCCGCGAAATTAGTGTCTTGGCGGATGCAAACTGTATAGCAGTGCGGATAATTTTGCTCATAATTTCTAAATGATGAAGTTCATTAATTTTCACTCAGGTATCCTTTTTTCTTGTGGTTAGGCGACCTTCGACAGTGGTATGGGAGAATGGTGATATATCAACAGACTTGAGACTTGAGACCACAAAGCCGTAAATCTGACCTAAGCGTAACTGGCTTCTGCACGCAATTAATGGAAGGAAGGTGTGCCCAGACATTTGCGGTCACGGACATTTGCGGTCACTGAGATAAACTTGTGCCCACTCACAGAAATTCACCAGTTCTCAAAGGACATTTGCGGTCACTGCAGCAGGGTGTGGGTCTCATTAGCTTAATCTCGGAGAATCCCCGCTAACCTGCCTGAGCTCCTGCTCGCTCCCTGCAGATCAACATTTTCTCTCGCGGGCATTATTTAGACACTGATACCTTCAGACATAAACAAAATTCCGCAGTTTTCCGGCAACCCAGGAAGGAACAAAGGTCAATACGTCGGTAGTTGTCGCAAAAGAAATTCTCTCATGAACCTGTGACTGTGGAGGTCTGGTGACAGATCTATCTGTTTCAATACCTTGGATGTAATATAGGGCAGTTAAATATTTACAATATCCGCGGATGAAAGAAGTACTATACGTACAGTGCAAACATTGGAAGAAAAATTCCTCTCAGTGGCACTCTAAAAATACTGTACCGCAAATAATTATTTCACTTATGTTTTGTGAAGTTTTAACTTTATTCTGTTAATTAACAACGTAAGTGTGTATCCTAAACCTACTGATATGACATGTTAGCAACAAAAAACCGGTTTATGCGACTATCGTCTATAACGACCGTTAATTGGCGGTCCCTTCGGAATCGTTATAACCGATTTCGACTGTACCAAGTTTCACGAAAATCCACCTATCCATTTTCTAATGATGGTGTATTAAACAGACTAGCAAACTGAACTGAACCTGACATGTGATATTATTTGTTCTGTCCGGTAGATTTTTTCAATTTGCTTGACTTCTCACCGACACAGATCTTATGACGACGACAGGGTAGGAAAGGACTATACATGAGAATGAAGCGATCGTGGCGTTAGTTAAGGTACAGCCGCGGCGTTTGCCTGGTGTGAAAATGGGAAACCACAGAAAACGATCTTCAGGGATGCCGGCAGAATGCAAGATCAAAGCTGTGCGGCCCTAACCGCACGGCCAACTCGGTAGGTTCCAATACAAAAACCTACTATCAGGTCACTATTTTTAAAAAAGTACAGTTAGAAAGACGATTTTATATAAGATCTTAGTTTACATTTTAAACGACACAGAAGTATTAAAATCGTGATAAATTGAAATATTCATATATCGTATGTATTAGTACAATGTGTTTGTAGAGCACGAAATTGTGTTCTTGTTGTCAAAATCTCATATTCCATATAAAGTTTTTTATGTAACGTTAAAGTAAGACTATCTGTTTGTATCTACGCAAGCTAACTGCTCACAGCCACTCAGATATTTTTCAGCAATTAATTATAACACTCCTATTGATTTTACGGCAGCGTTATTATTAGTGATACATTTTGGATATTTATGAGCCTTGTGTTGCTTGCTCTCTCTTCTATCTGACACATTCTAGCAAATTTACCAATGACTTTGAAGACATCATTTTTAACGTGGACTTCGCGTTCCTCGACAGCAGATACATGGAAATGAACATTTTTAAGACGCTTTTAATGTTTGGGTAGAACGCTTAGATCGCCGGGAATATTTAACTTACTATTATGTTTAATGTCCCAATTGACAGATAAATAGCGCTTCAAAATAGGCAAAATTTGTGCTAAATATGTGACATCTCACGCATACTCAGTTATAAGACGGTGCTGTGTTGACTCGCGCGCTCAGTTGGAGGTTAGCTGTCGTTATGAATACGTCGTGGTCAGTTGTATAGAGCAGGCATCGTCAATCGAGAGCGAAATTCCTTCGGAGCCAGTTTGTTCCCCGCTCTCGAGGAACGAGAGCAGCTTAGCGAGCAAGTAGGGGAAGTGCATGACATAGTTTGTACTGAAGGCCAGTGGCGGAAACGTATAGCACATATTTCTGGACAGGTTAAATTGCGACACGATACGCGTGAACTCGCGTGAGGTGACAGTAGTGTCCTCCCGCCGTTATCCTCACACCACACGACGTTCAAGCCTAGTCGGTAAATGTTGCATTTCAGCACAGCGTGGGCCATCGACGCCAACAAGTTTCAAACCTTTTTGGGAAGAAGAGTATTTGATACTTTAAAAAAACCACACAAAATGTTTAATATGTAATCAAATATTGAATCACATCAAAAAATTTAATCTGCAGCGCCATTGTTCCTTATGTCATGCCAACAAGTTTGATACATATGAAGGCCGAGAAAGGATAGCGTTACTAGAAAAACTTAAAAACCGAGCTCGATGGCTGCAGTCGCTTAAGTACGGCCAGTATTCAGTATTCGGGAGATAGTAGGTTCGAACCCCACTGTCGGCAGCCCTGAAAATGGTTTTCCGTGGTTTCCCATTTTCACACCAGGAAAATTCTGGGGCTGTACCTTAATTAAAGCCACGGCCGCTTCCTTCCCACTCCTAGCCCTTCCCTGTCCCATCGTCGTCACAAGACCTATCTGTGTCGGTGCGACGTAAAGCAACTAGGATGTATGTACATTTCATATTATTCCACTCAACTCTATTTACAATATAATGTTTCATAATTCCTCAGAGATGATTTACTGTATTTATGTACCGGTATGTATTTCATTGCTGTTGTTCATATGGTAACATTTCCGAGCGACAAGTACAGTACCGCCACGGTATGCAACCCGCCTGTCCCCTGCTCTCTTGTCACGTGACTGACAGCCGTCCCGAGCGGAGCAAGTAACACCGGCTCCCTAGATCAAGTACGTGATGACGTCTGGTATAGAAGAACAAATTTAATCATGAAAATAAATATTTGGTTAGGATTCAGCAAAAACGTGCAAAAGAAAAAAAAGGGAAAAGTGAATGATGAAGGAATAAAAGAAATGAAAGAGCGTATAGTCGTTACTATGAAAAATTGAAACAACGAAATCATTTTACTATAAGTAACTACTTTGAAATAAATGAAGGTGCATGTACATCAAGTACGACTTCGTTAGAAGACAAGAAAAGTGAACCAATGTATTTGAAAATTCCACAATTGGATGTAGGGGCTGCCTGGCCGAGGCGGTAAAGGCGTGCTCGGTTCACCCGGAAAGTTGTGGGTTCGATTCACCGCCAGGAAGTCGAAAAATGTAAGAAAAAAGATTTTTACACTTCCGGAGGTGCATATGGTCCTGAAGTTCACTCAGCCTATCCCAAAAATGAGTACCAGGTTAATTCCTGGGGGCAAATGAGGCTGGACGTAGAGCTAACCACTCTACCCTATCAAGTGCCGAGATTACGGATAGTGGAAGCCTTTACCTTCCACACCTCCAAGGGCCTTCATTGCCTGTACGGAGATGACTTTACTTTTACAATTAAATGTGATTGAATAAACTGCTTGTGAACAACATTGGAATCGCATTCATGTGTATCTCTCAGCAAGTATTTCAAGCAGCATTTTCTGGAGAGTTACAATAGTGACCGCCTACCACCTTTTTTTTTTTTTTTTTTTGTGATCGATATACTTCGTTCTTGTGGCAACTTCCTCATGGGGGAAGTTGTATTAATAATTAATTAATACATGAACATGATCTTTCACCCAATATTCTCTGAAATGTCCGAATCGTTGGCTGAATTGTCAACGTACTGGCCTTCGGTTCAGAGGGTCCCAGGTTCGATTCCCGGTCGGATCGGGGATTTTAATCTTCATTGGTTAATTCCAATTGCCCGGGGGCTGGGTGTTTGATTCACACACCACGCATAACACTATACTCCACCACAATAACACGCAGTTACCTACACATGGCAGATGACACCAACCCCCATCGGAGGGTCTGCCTTATAAGGGCTGCACTGGGCTAGAAATAGCCACACGAAATTATTATTATTATTATTATTATTATTATTATTATTATTATTATTATTATTATTCTGCCTGCTGTCATTTCTTGATGGATACAGTACTTTTGCATCCATCTCTTGGCACAGGCCAGAGTAAAGTGTAGCTTCCACCGAAGTCCCAGTCTTATCCATGGCTGTGACAATATGGAAGTTGCTGGGGTATGGGTAGTGCTGAGTAATGACATTCAGAGCACGACTAGTGCATCTGAGTGTTATGAAAGGTGCTGCTCATAGGGTTAGTCGTGCTGCAATAGTAATTTCTGACCCAGTGAGGAAAGCAACGGCAAACTACCTCACTCCTCATCTTGCCTAGTACGCCTCATTTTGGTGCTGCCATTGGTTTTTGGGGTTTTCTTATAACCGCATAATCTTTGGTGGTGCTATTTGAGGATCCAACCAGCCTCTGGGCTGATGACCTAACAGACATTATTATTATTATTATTATTATTATTAATAAAACCATTGGCTCAATCCAAGCAGTTTCCCTGTTAATTGTGTGAGCGCCGGTTTTCCACACAGGAGCACAATATTCAACTGCAGAGTACACGCGTGCTAGAGTAGCAGAACGCAGTGCAAGATGCGAGGATGAGATAACTCTATTGCTGTCCGCTTTTGACGATTAACTATAAGACATTCCTTGCAGATGGCAAGTCTTAACGAGGCACCAAGGTGGAGATATTCGAACCCTTGACATCTCGTATATCAAAGATGTCATTAAAGCAGAGCCTTAGGCAAAGTTCTTACTTAACTTCTTGATCAAAAGTAATTCCTGCGCACGCAATGCGCAACTCATGCAGCAGGTGGGGAGGACTGTTTTGTGAGAGGTTATTGGGGACTTTAATGAGATGCAAAAGTAAGATTGAATGGTCCAAAGACCAGCGTCTGTTGGCGTTTCTCAAAGCCGAGCAAATAAGCTTACTCATCAAAAGGACATTAACCATCATCCTCCAGCTGAGCTAAGAGTGTAGTTTAATTTGTTGCAACGTTGGATGATTATCTGCCAGGCTCTCTGTTTTTAGACACTTAAGCAGTAACATACCAAAGCTTTTGCGACGAGAGGCGCTGGCGAAGGACATGAAGAAAACCACTTACATTGTAAACGTGTTCTTCCTTGTTCCATTCACACGGGGGGTGTAGAGAATAGAAGATATAGCATACATATTTGGACTTCCATGTCTTTGTTTTCAGTTTTTTAATATACAAATACTGTTTCCTGAAAAAAAAAACACCGAGCTCGATAGCTGCAGTCGCTTAAGTGCGGCTATTATCCAGTATTCGGGAGATAGTGGGTTCGAACCCCACTGTCGGCAGTCCTGAAGATGATTTTCCGTGGTTTCCCCATTTTCACACCAGGCAAATGCTGGGACTGTACCTCAATTAAGGCCACGGCCGCTTCCTTCCCACTCCTGACCCTTTCCTATCCCACCGTCGCCGTAAGACCTGTCTGTGTCGGCGTGACGTAAAGCCAGTTGTAAAAAAACATAATTTTCTCATTTTATTAAGTATAAAATCGTGTTCTTAACAAAGAAAAATATATCTATACGCAATGCCAATAACTAATGAAATCATCTGGATTTGTGTTGCTCCTTGGCTGAGTGTTAAATGTGTCGGGCTTCTTCAGTTCAGAGGATCCTGCGTTCGATCTCTCGCTGTGTCGAGGTTTTAGCCGCGTGCCATTAATTCTTTTGACTCGAAGACTGGGTGTTCTGTTTGTTTCAGTACTCATCTTTTCAAATACATACATCACACTAGACTACCGACCACCACAGGAACACGTAATACTACTAGATACACAGGAAGGCATTAACATACTTGCGAGCAGTTTGAGAAACACCATTTCGACAACTACCACTTTAGGGCCTTTTCATGTCCGTATTATTTTCTCACAACTTGTTTGTAAGCCTTGCCATTGGGCATAATGCAGGCCAAGTGCTAGTCACGATTCAATTATGTTAAAGAGATGTTATATACGATGTAGCCGGAGGAGAAAATCAAGAGGAGCCATAGGTGTATCGATCCTGCACGGTCCAAGTAGAAGTCTGTGCCTAAAGTGAGGACATAGTCTTCTTTATTTTATGATGACCAGTTGTCTGTCCAATACTAAACTTAAAGCTAGTTTCGTTTGTGCCTGTACTTTTTGGGAAAATGATAAAAAATCTACATTTATGTAAATTTATTAGTGGAAACGAAAGTGATAGTTGTGTGACAGGAAATGCCAGCACAGATAGTACTAACATGAAACAAGTATCTCACAGTATGATTAGTCGGTTAAGACATTTGCGGAAGTTCTGAGGTTTGTTACGAAAGAAGATTCTGGCCGCTTATTGCACGTATTCGTTCGACGATTTGAGGAACATTTCCAGGTCCATTTAATAGTACCAAAACTTGTTATTTGGATACCACAAATTCCAGACTCGAGGTATGGTGTAGCAGAAATGTCATCACGGACAGTTTTTTTTGCTATTTTGATTTACGTCGCACCGACACAGATAGGTCTTATGGCAATGATGTGACAGGAAAGGACTAGGAATAGGAAGGAAGCGGCCGTGGCATTAATTAAGGTCAGCCCCAGCATTTGCCTGGTGTGAAAACGGGGAACCAAGGAAAACCATCTTCAGGGCTGCCGACAGTGGGGGTCAAACCCACTATCTCCCGGATGCGAGCTCACAGCTGCGCGTCCCTAACCGCACGGCCAGCTCGCCCGAACTCACAGATAGTAGGTGACCATTACCGGACATGATTAGGCATTATTAGAGAGAAGACTCACAAGAATCTCGTCTCAGTAAGCTTGCAATTGTGAGGTGATAGGTTCCAACCCTACCACTGGCAATGCTGAAAACAGTTTTCTGTGGTTTGTCATTTTCCCACCAGACAAATGCCAACGTTACACCTACTATCATATTCTATCGTCGGCTGTCGAAAAAATATATGAGTTAGTGACGTTAAGGACACACAAAACACACATTTTTAAATTAACCTCATACAGTATAAGACCATAATCTTATCAGAGATTTTCTGAGAATGATAATTCCACTGTTTTAGCTATTAAAACGACAATTATCTCTACCCCGGCCCCCTCCCCAGACGAAGATAGTATTACTCAATCAAATGCAAAGACACTGATGAAGAAGTGTTTCAAACTAAACCAACAATCACGAACACACCATTCCTGATAGTTTAAGCTGATATACAAAGGGCACTAGGAAAGTTTGGCAATACGCAAAAACGGTTGACTGGACACCCCTGTTATGGTGAAAGATGAAAATAGGGGTGAAAACCGGTCTAGAAGACAGCAAGGCGCTACCTTCACACCAGTTGTTACCAAGCAGTGGGATTGAAAGCAAGTTAAGATGTCAGTGTGGTCTAAGGGTGAATATCGCGCAATTATCCGCTACAATTTTGCTCGTGGGTTAACTGTTGACCAGTGCCTGGAGCAAATGACTCCTGTGCTGGGGAAAGACTGTCCACATCGGACAACAATAATAATTTTCCGCTGGTACAAAGAGTTCCACAGGGGAAATTTTGGGGTTGAAGGCGATCCTCGTTCTGGGCGACCGTCTGAATCAGTGACAGAGGAAAACATTGAAGCTGTGAGGAAAATGTTGCAGCAAGAAAGGCGGTTAATATATCGGCAGGTAGAAAAGACCCTCCACATCCCTGCACCAGCTATTCATTCAGTTCTACACCACCATCTTCATGTTAGAAAGGTTTGGTCCCTTTGGGTGCTCCATTCACTTTCAGAGGAACAAAGGGCACATCGATTGAAGTGGTGCCAAAAAATGCTAAAACAGTTTGAAAACGGGACTTCGCGTAACGTCAACAGCATCGTTACAGGTGACGAAACTTGGATTCATTATTACTATGTCCCAATAAAATCCCAGAACAAGCTGTGGCTGTTTGAAGGTGAGGGTACTCCTGTGACTGTACGAAAGTCAAGGTCAATGAAGAAAATAATGATTGCAATATTCTTCACTAGACGGGGCATCCTGACTCGGGTTGTGCTAGAAACACACACGACAGTTACTGCGAAGTGGTACAGTGAGACTTGTCTGCCTCAGGTCATCCAGGCTCTCAAGCACGGCTCAACACTTGGCTCCTGCATCACGACAATGCTCCAGCATATCGTGCTAATGTAATAATGGATTTTCTTGCCAGATCAGAGTTCACTGTGCTTGATCACCCTCCATACAGTCCTGATCTTGTCCCATGTGACTTGGCACTCTTCCCAGAAGTGAAGATGAACCTGAAAGGGCGGCGTTTTGCATCCGGCGAGGAGCTTCTGGCAGCATGGAACCAAGAGTGTGAAAATGTAACCGAAGAAAAGTGGCAGAGTTGGTTCAGTGACTGGTTTCGACGTATGGAGAAGTGTATTGAGTGTGGTGGAAATTATTTTGAAAAAGTTCAAAGCGTTCACTCACATTGCAAAACTTTCCTAGTTTCCTTTGTAATTGTTTGTTGATTGTATTTAGATACTGGGATCATTTTATAGACTACAAGATGACGTTAGTTTGTCTGCACGAGGATTTGAATTGATAATGTTGTGATTACCGATCTATATCAGTACGTTCCATACAGTATTGTAAGACGTAGTGTTAATACTTGTGTCGTGTGTGAATTTGTATATGATGATGCTGGATTTAGAATGTTAAACTACTAGTATTTCTTGTAATATTTTCTTTCCATGGAATTGCATGTTGTACTTTTGTTGTTGTTGTTGTTGTTGAAGGATAATTTTGATTTAACTGTATTACACTACTGTAAAAGACCACTGCCATCGGGATATTTCTCGATTGCGATGTATTTTTAATAATAATATTAATAATAATAATAATAATAACTGCGCTACAAGGCGGTGAGGTTTCATCCTATGGCGTGGATGCGTGAGGTAAAGGTTACATTCACCCAGCTTTTCGTACCTGACACTTCACGGACACTTTACGGATTAGATTGAAGGATTTCAGAGGTATATCTATGGTTCACTGCGAGGGAAAGTTTGGTAAGTAAAGGAATATCCTTGCAATCATTAGACGTTCATCCAGGAAAATAGGAATCTCGCCATTTTTGCCTGAGTACAGAGCGCGATGTTGACTGTGACGATGATAGAACTGGAAATTATCATGTGAGGACTACTACTACTACTACTACTACTACTTGGAGCATTATTTTGAGAGAACTTCGTAGGATGAACATTTCTCGGTATCTACAACAAATAATCGTTAAGTACTTCAAAGGACGAAGAATACGACTTCATGATTTAGAAGACCTTGAACTGAGTGCTGGCGTTCCACAGGGATCTGTCCTAGGACCCACCTTGTGGAACATTCTATATGATGGCGTCTTACGCCTGCAGCTGACCAAGGGGACAACATCTATTGGTTATGCAGATGACCTTGCAATAGTGGTAATAGCAGAGAATGTAGAAGAACTGACCTTCCGAGTAAATGAATCACTGAGACGAGTTAACCTTTGGATGGTAAATAATAAATTCAAATTGGCTCCACATAAGACTAAGGCTGTAATTTTGAAAGGTTCCAGGAATTGGAAAAATGTCCGTTTCTTGTTAAATGATACAGTGATTATCCCAAGGAAGTCTGTACGATACCTTGGGGTTTTTATTGACAGGAATTGCACATTTGGTGCACATGTGAAGGCAGTAACCCAAAAGGCAGAGAAGAAGGCATTGGCATTAGCCAGACTTATGCCTGACATCGGGGGACCAAGAACAGTTAAGAGACAGATAATAGGTTTGTTCCAACAAGAACGGGGACAGTTTGCAAACTGGCAGACGCATGCGCAGTACGGAAAGAGCGTTCCAACAAACTTCAAACTCAAACGCGGACTCGGAGTCGGTTGTTCCAACAGACTATGGACCGTTCATGAACCAGTTTGCGGACTGGCAAAGCAGTTCGTGCTCCAGAGCAAGTACTGTTCGTCAGTGACATGCGCAGTACATCAAAATAAGTGTGAGCTGTGCATTGTGGTCCTAGCTGTCACTTGGCGAAGCGTGAACAGCTGGTCGGTATCTTCTGGCGCGAGCAGACGACACGTTAAACGTAAAATTAAATAGAAGTTCGGCGTTGTTATACAATTATACACTAAAAGTTAAAAAAGTTATACAGTTAAAAAGTCATATTTGACTACACACTAATAGTAAGAGGCACGAGATAAAAACGAGAACGATGCATGACCATTTTGAAGGCGGTTCCTTGAGCCACTAGCTCACTGGGACATTCTATAACCAATAAATAAATAAATTCTGATGATGATCTTATGAACACGGACTCCAGTGAAGATGATCTAGGGATATATTACAATATCCCAAAAGCGAAAAATGAAGATTATTTAGGCAAGGTTTTTTTTTTTTACTTGTTTGCAATTATGTTTAAATGATATTTATTTTCACTACATGCACGAGTAACTCATAATTTAGTAACCAGAATTATCTTTCTCTCTCTCGCTCTCCGCCTATAGAAGAAACAGTACCTCGCTATGACAATGAAACGTTCAAGGAGCATTTTCGCGTCAGTAGGGAGATAATGGAAAATACTGCAGAACAGTATGAAGGAAGTGACCAGTACAAACATCAGTCTGGCCAATATGGAAAACTTTCTGCACTGAGTCAGGTTTGTCTTTAGCTGCTGCAATAAATAATAATAATAATCATAATAATAATAATAATAATAATAATAATAATAATAATAATAATACCGGGCGAGTTGGCCGTGCGGTTAGGGGCGCGCAGCTATGAGCTCGCATCCGGGAGATAGTGGGTTCGAATCCCACTGTCGGCAGCCCCGAAGATGGTTTTCCGTGGTTTCCCATTTTCACACCAGGCAAATGCTGGGGCTGTACCTTAATTAAGGCCACGGCCACTTCCTTCCAATTCCTACGCCTTTCCTGTCCCATCGTCGCCATAAGACCTATCTGTGTCGGTGCGACGTAAAGCAAAATAATAATAATAATAATAATAATAATGTCCGCCTCTGTGGTGTACTGGTTAGTGTGATTACCTGCCACCCCCGGAGGCCCGGGTTCGATTCCTGGCTCCACCACGAAATTTGAAAAGTGGTACGAGGGCTGGAACGGGGTCCACTCAGCCTCGGGAGGTCAACTGAGTAGAGGTGGGTTCGATTATCACCTCAGCCATCCTGGAAGTGGTTTTCCGTGGTTTCCCACTTCTCCTCCAGGCAAATGCCGGGATGGTCCCTAACTTAAGGCCACGTGCATTTCCTTCCCTCTTCCTTGTCTATCCCTTCCAATCTTTCCATCCCCCCGCAAGTCCCCTGTTCAGCATAGCAGGTGAGGCCGCCTGGGCGAGATAATGGTCTCCTCCCCAGTTGTATCCCACGACCCAAAGTCGGAAGCTCCAGGACACTGCCCTTGAGGCGGTAGAGGTGGGATCCCTCGCTGAGTCCGAGGGAAAAACCAACCCTGGAGGTTAAGCATCAGACTTCAAGTTTCCGGGGTGTTACAGATCGGTTTGACATTTCTTTGAGCTCTCTACATAGAACTGTCAAACGATTGACTGTCTTCATTAGCAACTTATCTCCAAAAGTGATCACTTGGCCTACAGAAGATGAGAAAGTAAATAATGAGCAACATTTCAGGGAAAGTGGATTTCCAGGTGTCATTGGTGCTATAGGTGGCTGTCATATTGAAATTGATAAGCCTGTAAATGATCCTGACTCTTACATAAATAGAAAAGGACACTATTCCATACAGTTATATTTTATTTATCAACATAATGTATTCATAATAAACCACTGTTATTATTAATGAATTAATGAATGCAAGCTGTTTGTGACCACAGGCGAAAAATTTTGGATGTGTTTCCGAATATTTTTTTTAATGCTATTTGTTCGGGGCGTCGACCCATGTGGATCTTCCCCTAATGGCACCATAGTGTATGAACCTGCGTGTAATTGGAATGGCGGCAGTGTGGAATGTTCTGTGTGAGGAAAGGAAGATTAAGGACGCCACAAAGGACGTCATTACAACTAAAAAACCCTGACCCGGCCGGGAATCGAACTCGGGGCCGCCGGGTGACAGGCGGACGCGTTGCCCCCTACACCCCGGGGCCGGACTAGCAGAGCATTTAGAATTTCATCTCTTGGCAACAATTTAGAAGGAAAAAATGTGATCAGTATTTGCTTTTAGGTGACATGGTTATCCTCTGAATAGAACCGTCTACATCATCGGTTTTTATGCTGCCATTACTCGTGGTAAAATTATAAATTCACGTAATTCTGGAATAAAGTAAAGCAAAGTATTTTAGAAACAGGTCCATTAGTCTATTATTTTATTAGTTGAGTCATTTTATTGCCAATTACCTTCCACTGAGTAGACCTAACAAGTTTTTTTAAAACAGAGATGAACAAGAACAGCTGTTTGTTTATCCTCAAACAGGAATCTCCCGCGTAATTGTGAACGCATGCGCATTGTAGTTTTTCTTGACGGTACACGAACCGTTCCAACAGACTGCTGTTTAGGGACTGTTCCCAACGAGTACATAGCTCGCGCATGCGCTTACATCAGTTCATGAATCGATACCAAACCGTACGCAAACTGCTTGTTGGAACAAACCTTATGTATTCCTCGTTGTAGAGAGAAAACTTTGCCATGAAAGGGTGCGACTATATCTGCTGAAGAAAAGAAAGCCTTGAGGAACCAACTCTTACTAGACTGGCAAGACCGATGGGATGGCACAACCGATGTTGGCCAATGGACAAAAAAGCTAATACCCGACATATGTGACTGGCTTAAATGTAGATATCGGCAGGTAGATTACTATCTGTTGCAGATCCTGACAGGGCATGGAAGATTCGGCGTATACGCCATGAAGATGGGAAAGACGCAGGGAGATGGTTGTCGGTACTGTTCTGAAAGGGATACAGTAGAACACACTTTTTTCTACTGTGTTCGATGGGAAGAAGAACGAAGGAAAGCCTGCCAACAACTTGGCCGACGACTCACGCCAGGGAATCTGGTTCAGATTATGTTAGAGAGCCCGTTTGCCTGGAACACAGTAAAGGCAATGGCGACAAGCATTATGGGGATGAAGGTGAAAGAAGAGAAAGGAAGAACTTAATAATATACATCACTCCATTCTGATGTCATGCCGACAAGCAGTTCCAGAATGGGCTGAGTGAAGAGGGCAGGGGTTTTTAGTTGGTGGAAATCCAACTCCCACACAGAGTGGTGTCTTTAAAAGATTTTCCCCTGCCATAAGAAAAAAACTACTACTACTACTACTACTACTACTACTGCAACTACTACTACTACTTTCGTCTCTTTCCTTCACTCTGTCCTCCAGGCGTCTGTGATAGTAGCCCTCTCTTCATCCGGAGGTCCCCGATGGAGAAGGTCTCTTTGGGAAGTTCATATGCCAGTCGAGATTTTGCGTATTTCGATATCCGCAGGGTAGCTTTTAGATGATGGCACGTGAGGGAATTAACACGTGAGCTACAATGCATGATGGTGAACTTATCTCCTAATATAATGAGGTTGATTTACGAGAAAATATCTCCAATAATAATAATAATAATAATAATAATAATAATAATAATAATAATAATAATAATAATATAATATTGATTTCTTTTCTTTCAGATTTTGAAGTTTTCTGCATTTAAGGAATACTATATCTACCAGAACTATCTCCTCACAGCGCCTGAACTGCATCGTGCCCCTTTATAGAACTGCTTCGAGGTAAGTTTCGAAAATGAACTTTGTTTTACAGTTATGCCCATTATACAATATATAATTTTAACATACGGTTCCTTGACCTAGCATTTCGAACTGGTGACAAACGATATATTTATGTGCTAAAACCAATAACATTATTGAGTAGATAGGCTGGTAGAACTTGCTTTGCCGGGCTGAGTGGCTCAGGCGGTTGAGGCACTGGCCTTCTGACCCCAACTTGGCAGGTGCGATCCTGTCTCAGTCTGGTGGTATTTGAAGGTGCTAAAATACGTCAGCCTCGTGCCGGTAGATTTACTGGCACAGAAAAGAACTCCTGCGGGACTAAATTCCGGCACCACGGCGTCTCCATAAACCGTAAAAGCAAATATTAATTTTTATTATTATTAGAACTTGCTTTGTCCGACTCGTTGGCTGAATGGTTGATTTAAGAGCAAATATCTCTATTGAATAATAATAATAATAATAATAATAATAATAATAATACATTGTTTTCTTTTCTCCCAGATTTTGTTTTCAGCATTTAAGGAATACTATATCCACCAGAACTATATCCTGAGAGGGTCCCGGTTTCGATTGACGATCAGGTCAGGGATTTTAATCGCTTCTGATTAATTCTTCTGTCTCGGGAATTGGGTTTTTGTGTCTGTATTAACACTCTCCTCTTCTTATTCAGACAACACACCACACTACCAACCACCACAGAAACGCGCAATAGAGATTACATCCCTCCATATAGGGTTGGCGCCAGGAAAGGCATCCGGCCGTGAGTAGGCCTATTTCATATGCATCTATCAATGTATCAATGTATCAGAAGAATACACATGCCCGGTGGGGCACGGGGCGAAGGGGTTTTCACCAGCAGAGCCAGTGACGCAATGGTTACCATAGCAACTCCGCTACTACCCAGGCGACTTTATATTATCTTCTACTGGCAGCTCTTTGCTCTTGTCAGTTGTAACCCAGCAAACTGCAACGTGTGAGTCAATATTTTCATGTAGCAGATAAGGGCAGATAAGAGCCGATCTGTCTGAGCAGAACAGGAAGTTCGTGCTTTCAGGCCACATTCCTCATTCTTGCATTCTTCTCATCTCTATACAGTACCTGAGGTACTCTCAGTGCGCTTAGGTGGGCTGGACTCTCCAGTCCACCCGTGGTCCCTAAACTGTTTGAGTAAATATTCTTCCACGAATTTACGCTGCTTTCTTTGGACTTGGCGTCAGGCACACTGCTTCATCTGCCGAAATTATGGGATGTTCTTTCATCCTCCAAGAATATAGAATTTACATAATTTCTTCAATTAATGTAAAATAACATTGCATATTATTTCTTTTATTACAATCTAACCTAAAGTAAAAAGAACCCGATATATAAATATATAAGCAGTGTCTTTGTAATCAATAAGTGTGGCCCGCCCTATCGTTATAACTTTTTTTGATGTGGTCCGATGGAAACATTAATTGAATAGCCCTGGTGAAGAGCCTTACAAATAGGGGAAAGGAGTCTCAACTTCTTGTTATTCTCTTGCACAGAATTATGGAGTGTGTCATGTGGGAAAGAGACACTCAGTTGTTATTGAAAGATTGTTCGCTCTGAATAGAGCAGTCGTGTTCTGGCGCCCTCTCCTTACAGCGGGGCGTGGCCCATCATCCGTGAAGAATGTTAGGGTAATGATATGATTCACTGGTGCAGTTATGTTAAACTACCACCGCGATGTGACACTTCTCCTCCGGGCCCTCACGTTCGTCATAAATTATTGTTTTCAAATACATGCCGGTCCGAGGTCTTACAGAGGGATACACCCTTGGTATTCTATTTATTTTCTTATGTAAGGAGAAGATGGTAATGGCCCAACATCCTCCATGTAACAGGTATATCAACTGCTCACACAGATCAATTTAATGTGCTCCGCTGACGTATAAACATGGATTAATTTATGGTGTGGATTTTACTCTCAACAAAAGAAACTTCCTCGTCGTGTTAAACGGAACGCCCATGGCTAGCTAGCTCATAATCTGATTACTAGGACAGGATTTCGATGGCATAAACATTCTGGAAACAGGCATGCACTTACGCCCTAAAAGATACAAAAATATGACATGAAACTTGAAAAAAAATTACGAGGAAGTAATTAAATGTTGTCCAATAATTGCTTAGAAGAGGTGTTACGTATTCATCATTGTACAAAAGAATGGTGAATGTTAACTCATATTGGCCACAGCCGACTGTTCTACTTATAAGAAATAGAATAAACCACAGGGTCTGAATTATAAACCCAGACCGAATGCATGTAGTTTGTTCTCGGGGCTGTGACAGCTGCAGTATGGGAGGCGCGCGTATAGTTAGTTCTTGACTTTGCATGCAACCTACACATGTTCGACCTGGCAAGCATCAGTCGCCAGTCTGAATCTCAGCTGTTAACATGGTGAGGCAGTTATCATTGCAACACCGCATTTTCGTATGTAAAAGTTTTGGTTCCATTTTAATGTTTTAACTGTTTATGTTACGTTAACAATTGAATTTAACAGGGAATGCTTGGGAGGGGTGAAAGGAGTGTAGGCTAGACCGACCAGCAGCGAAATGGCAATGTTCATAACAACGTTTAACCATTTCTGTTTGGACAACTTAATGCTCACAAAATCCGCTAGCTTCCAATTTCACAAAACATTTCTAAGGAAAGAAAATACAAAACTCTTAGGATTATTGGCACAAAATGTGTGAATAATACTTGAAAAAAGGGCTAATTTTTAAAAAGCATGACAAAAAATAAACTTTCATACCATTCTTGTTCAAATATGATGTATGTTTATTCAGTCCTCAGCCCTAAGGCTGGTTGGATCCTCAACAGCTCTGCCATGAGTTGTCATAGATGGCATAGGCATCACTGAAGAGGTGTACTAGGAAATTATATCATAAACTGTAGTTAAATACTGTTACGTGGTAATGCTGTTGTCAGTCCTCTTGAAGGCCATTCTGGCATTTTCTGGGAAGAATGGATGAGCCAGGCTGGGGAGCTACCAGCTGGCTTGCAGGTACGTGACGACCTTGGCTTCTATTGTTCGATTGGTCTGGTGTCTCCATCAACTAGAACACTCGTATTCTGGCGGCACACCGAGGATACTAGAACTTCGTCATCAGGCATATAAAAACAAGCTTGCCTCAGTTAGGATAAGGTGGTGTTGAGTTGTGTTATGTTGATGTCTTGTCATATGATACGTGTTCAGTAGTTGTGACGTACTGCGTGATGGTGAACAGATTTGTGTTCGAACCCAACTCTGCAGAGTGAAAAGACTGGTGCGTGCGTAGTGAAGTGAAAGGAGAAGCCTGCCAATCAAGATTATTGAGGGACCGCCCGTTTCACCGGCTGTGAGGACTAGAAACTTTGTAAATAGCCACTAATTACTGAACTATTGTCATTGACTTTCAGTTATAACTAATGGTCTCGTGCTGCTCCGCAGTATGTAGGTCAGATAACTCGTCCTAATATGTCTGTTGTAGTCATATTGTTTTTCCTGCCCTTCACAAGAGTTTTATGAACATTTAGTACCGGTAATGTAGTTTATAACACTTCTTTACATCCGTATCTGGATTTTAACTTTTTCAAACGACCTTGCCCGAGAAAGTTCAACATACAATTGGCCGTAGCTGAATACTGATTCGGGTAAGTAGACTACCTACTTTTCAAGAGTTTGTCTCTGCGCTTTATCAGTGGTCATACAGAAGACTAGTCGACTTGATATTCCCATCTGCACGTACGTAGACTGTTTTCTGTTAGCAGCATGTAAGTTATTAGGAACGTTCTACCATCTGTTGAGTCTATTTAGAAGCTGGAGAAGGTCAGAGATTCAAAGAGTATCTAGCAGAAAATATTCTTCCATCATTAGAGGAAGTGTATACTCTCTGGCTTCACAGGTAGTAATGAAACATGGTTGCATGCTTTGACATTGCTAAGAATGAATATCACATATGAAAATGAAAACCTACAACCTGTTTTCCAGTCATTGACCGGATCAGGGATGTAATGAATGAATCATATATAGGCTATTATTACGATGGGGTCGCCACTCCCAAAGTGATATATTAATGAATGATAGATGCTACGAAATGAAAATGGAGAGTGTTGCTGGAATGAAAGATGACAGGGAAAACCGGAGTACCCGGAGAAAAACCTGTCCCGCCTCCGCTTTGTCCAGCACAAATCTCACATGGAATGACCGGGATTTGAACCACGGTATCCAGCGGTGAGAGGCCGACGCGCTGCCGTCTGAGCCACGGGGGATCTGAAAATCACATATATCAGAATATTAATGAAGGTTTTAGTCACTTAGCAATCTGCTAAGTACAGAATGTTTTGCGGGTTAGGGTAAGCCTTCGTCTGCAATTATTGGAGTGATCATTTAATTATTTTATTAAGATTAGTCAAAGTTGGCTGAACTTAGAGACCTATCAATGTCTCATAATTCACCGGCAGGTAATTCCCGAGGGATTAAAACAGAAATGAAGCAAATTGTTCCAGTTGAACGGACGGACGGATTTGCCAAAGCTGTTTTAGTAAACTATTTTGATATATAGAGGATTGTGAATGTGTAATAATAATTAGGTCATCCTAAATTAAATTAGTTCAATAAAAAATGAAATGAAATGGCGTATGGCTTTTAGTGCTGGGATATGTCCGAGGACTTCGGCCCGCCAGGTGCAGGTAGGTTCCCGTAGGCGACCTGCGCTTCGTGATGAGGATGAAATGACGATGAAGACGACACATACACCCAGTCCCAGTGCCAGGTGAATTAACCAATTATGGTTAAAATTCCAGACCCTGCCGGAAATCGAACCCGGGACCCCTGTGACCAAAGGCCAGCACGCTAACCATTTAGCCATGGAGCCGGACATATACAAAAAAACGATAGTGTTTCATTCGTAACAGTGCCTTTCCGAACACGGGTTCCTATTCAAAAGGTTATCTGCCCAGTGCTCCGTACAAGCGTTAAGATTTTGTAATAGGAACTTCCGGGCGAGTTGGCCGTGCGGTTAGGAGCGCGCAGCTGTGAGCTCGTATCCGGGAGATAGTGGGTTCGAATCCCACTGTCGGCAGCCCTGAAGATGGTTTTCCGTGGTTTCCCATTTTCACACCAGGCAAGTGCTGGGGCTGTACCTTAATTAAGGCCACGGCCGCTTCCTTCCCATTCCTAGGCCTTTCCCGTCCCATCGTTGCCATAAGACCTATCTGTGTCGATGCGACGTAAAGCAAAATAGAAGAAAATAGCAATAAGAACTTCCTAACACCCTATATAGTCGCTCCTGAGCTACCGAACCTCGCAAAAGTTCAATATTCACTTATAATATCATCGAGAGAGAGGTTCACATGAGTGACAGCCAAATGGTAATACTGGATAGGTTTGTCAAGTGTTATTGTTCGTAAAGCTCAATATCCGGTCCCTGCAGGCTACAGCGAGCTTGCAGAACACGTTCATTAGTCACATCCTGTGATCAGCCACTATAATTGATGAGACGACCAGGGTGATGTATTAATTAACATAAGGGTAAAAAACACAGCCCCGTCTGTTTGACTGATTATCTGATTTGACGGGTTGGCGTTTAAGGATAGTATTGGATATCAAAACTAATTTTAATGAGTTTACAGTAGAGGTATTTCAGCAAAGTATATTATACTTTACGTTTAACTGGTGCTCTTTCAATATACTGTGTTTCTACAGCACGGTCGACTGAGGAATTATTCTCAATAATTTGGGCAGTAACGAACATGTTATTTCGTCTTATGGAAAAAAGGAGAAAACCTAACACATTTCCAAATCGCAGATTCTGGAAAATTTCGAAATCAAATGGTAACTTGAAATAGAAGGCCTAACAGTCTTCAGGGCGTCCTGTCGGTTGTGTGAAGCTAAGAGAGTTTGGGGTATCATTGGAAAGTGAATACAATAGTCACACATTACTTCTTTGTTGTTGTTTGCTTTACGTCGCAACGACACAGACAGGTCTTATGGCGACGATGGGATAAGAAAGGCTTAGGAATGGGAAGGAAGCGGCCTTGGCCTTGATTAAAGTACAGTCCCAGCATTTGCCTGATGTGAAAATGGGAAACCACGGAAAACCATCTTCAGGGGTGCCGACAGTGGGGTTCGAACCCGCTATCTGCCGGATGCAAGCTCACATGACTTTTTATACAGTGTTATTCAGCTAAGTTGTACACTTCAAATTTCTTCTGATCCGTTAAAGGTATAGACACTCTGTTTTCAAATTTTTACATTGTATTAAGGAGCTCATAAGATCCTGTACCATTCCGCTCGATCACATACGTATTTATTGAGAAACAAGTAGCAACTTTGTTAATTTTTAATAGGACTGTACTAATTTCACCCAGTAGAACAATTAAGAATAGAGCGACAAATTCAGTGACGTGCTTACATTGCAAATCAGACGAGTACTTTTGGAGATACTAAAATGTGCGAGTATCAGACAGAAAACAATGCGCCACTCGCAGTGATGTCCTCCTGCATGACTCACGCTTTGTTGATAAACACACACACACACCGAACGTATTACATGCATAGCATATTGTGTTGCTATCGTGCTTGCCAGCCACACTCGTAAGAATAACATTACAACATTTATTATAATTTGGATCCACCTTATTCAATACATAAAAACTGCTGTTTAGATGAAATTACAACATATATTTCAATCAGAACTAGTTTCGACGCCCTTTTTGCGTCATCATCAGCTGATATAGGTTCTTGGAAAAAATGGCAATCACATACGTTTATCTACGTCAAATTGAACACAATTTAAAATCATATTAACAACCTAAAACTGTGTTACAATTAACCTGTTTCAAAGTCCATATTTTCTACAATTGCGAGACTTGCAAGTCTTAAACCTTAAATTGATGAAAACATATGTAAACCGGTTTGCTCACTAATAAACTAACGTGGATTTAAAAGAACAACTTAAAAATAAAATAGTCTTGAAGAAACATTAGCTTAATTTAACACACTTCTTAAAACGTGACGTAGAATCGTATAAAAATAATTCAATAAAATCTTCAGAGTCGCTTTTTTTTATTTTATTTTTTTGCTATTTGCTTTACGTCGCCGCGACACAGATAGGTCTTATAGCGACGATGGCATAGGGAAGGCCTAGGAAGTGGAAGGAGGCGGCCGTGGCCTTAATTAAGGTACAGACCCGGCATTTGCCTGGTGTGAAAATGGGAAACCACGGAAAACCATGAGTCGCTTTAATGGAACAATCCTAGTGAGGTGGGAACGAGCAATCGGTCCTTTAAGATGTTAACAAGTACAACGTTCCCAGTTCAATGCGGACCTGAAATAATATAAATCTAATAAACTATCGCTTAACTGAAGAGGCAAAATATAAAATTACGTCTTATAACTTTTCTCAGGTTCGCCAGTACTGAAATAGTACAGTACTTATTATTTCAACTCGACTACTGCATGTTGCTAACGTACATCAATCTTACGTGTTGGCTTTAAGGAGGACCAAAAAGCCCAACAGTAATGTTGTCCTTTATGTTTGCATCCATTCTTTCCAGTGACCGTCTCATTCATTGGATTTTGAAGCTGTTGATTTCATCTCATGTACATGAGAAGGACATTAAAGCACTTAAATTATTACACCTTCACTGTGTTATCTGCTCTTTTTCTCATTCAGCGGCAATGAAACGAAAGCTTTGTAACTTCGAAATACTGTAGGACTACTTCATACTGCTTTTGGTCCGTCCTCCCCCCTCCCCAGGATAATGGCGAGTTATTAAAGAAAGAAAGGTTCGCCCGAATGGGCATCAGATTATAAACTAGGTTTTACAATAGTCACTCAACGACTTTGTTTTCGCTCGACACACGGTTATATGATATCTATCACTCTTATTACTGCACAGAATACACACACAACGTTCATTATGATCGTTATAGGTTTTGTTCACATAAATCTTATGGTGAAAGCCATGAATGGCAAGTCGTGTTATAATATGTCTTTGCTCTTGGTTTTTTCTGGTCCAGTTCCTGTCGAGAATGGCGTCTGTCGTGTAGAAATCTAAATCGATTTCTCTCCTCTTGGCTATTCTTCCTTCTACAGCTTCTTGTGGATGGCAGCGATAGTTGTAACCTCAGATCTTCTACATAGGATTCTTTAGCTAGTTCATAAACCAACCTTGTTGGTGCAAATTTCCCCACTCTTAATACATCTTTTAAAAATCGACTCTTTACACTCTCAATTTTTGCTAGCTCCTTAATCGACAAGTGTTCCAAAACTACCTGTAAGCCGTAAGTTGCTATGGGGGATATGGTGGTCTTGAAAAGGGTCATTGCTGTGATAATGGCGAGTTGTGTATGTTTATCAACAAGACGTGAGTCAAGCACGAGAACTACGCACCCGACATCAAGGCGAGTGGCATATCTCTCTTTGTCTAATGCCTACAGATATGAAACCCCTTAATATCTCCAAAAGTACTCATCTGATTTGCAAAATAAGAACATCACTGAATTTGTCGCTCGATTCTTAATTATACTATTTGATGAAATTAGTATAATACCTTTAAAACAAAGTAGCTACTTGTTTCTCGGTAATTAAGTATGTGATCGAGAAGAACAGGGCATGATTTTATGAACCCCTTAATGCAATTTAAGAATTTGAAAACATAATGTCTATATCTTTAAAGAATCAGAATATATTTGAGGTGCACAACTTAACTGAATCACGCTTTATATTCAGCTTCGCAAACTAATACTTCGCGATATATAGGCTTATTACTTTGGGAATGCGTTGCCAGGTTCAGCTGGAATTCGACAAATAACGGACTTCATTAACTTTGAAATGAATTCTTCAATTTTATTAAACGGGCTGTAATCCAAATGGTGTGGCACTTAGATAATAGTCTAATACTCGGTTCATACAATGGAATTTGCTGATCATAAAGCTTGTCCGCCGTCTGTTCACTGATTCAATAAATACCACAACAGTTCTCATTATGCTGTGTGTAGGTACACATCGTATGCTGTAGAAGCATGCGCAGATACAGGTGAGTTTCAAGGACTTGTTGCGAATCTCTTTCCTATTGTAACTCCGGGACCAAAATAGAACACTGTAACATGAAGAGCGAACTGGGAAATACGTTTTATTGACACATCAGCGTGAAGAATAAAAACCATTGCTCATGCATTATTAACAAGAATATTTTTCCTTTTTATATTAACACATTTAGGCTCAGTATCTTAAAGGAATATAAAGTGTTAACATTGATGTTAAGTAGGCTTAACGCACAGTTTAACAAAATGACTGTCTCATCAAGAACTGTTAACAATAACAAATATTTAATACTTGTGTTGAATTAACATGCCACCAATCCTGGGTTAAACCTTTTAACAACTGTTAAAATTTCAAAATAGTAGCATGTAGAAAACGTAAGTATGTTTGAAGATTTACTGCTGTATGAAGGCTATCTATAAACTGAAGAATGCAAAAGACGACATGTACTAAGAAAAGAAAAAGACTTTTAGAGTTAGTCAGAAGAAAGTTTCCTACAAAAAATGCCTAATTACCAAGGCCATAATCAACAAGGTACAAGAAGAAATTGAAAATAAGTCAGAATTTCCGACAGATTGAAGTGTATCAATGTCTCGAGTGCAGCAGTTGCTTACAGTTTTTAGAATGCTTCAGACTCTTTTCATGCAATTTATTGTAGGCGACTATGTTCATGAGTGCAAGACAAGAGCGTGCAGTAGTGACGCCTACTTTGAGTGGGGAGGGGAGGAATGCGTTTTATGCCTCCCAAAAATGATCTTAGAGGGGCAGAGTGCCATTTGCCTTCTCCCCCCCCCCCCCCCCCACCGTCCCTTCCAAAAACGCGGAGTTTGGTAGTCTTCGAAGGTTGCAAAGGCGTTAAATCCAGAGAAGGTTGTAGACTATTTTGTATCAAGAAATGAGATGAGATAGCGGGCATTCCTTCAAAGAAGTACATTTTCCAATGTTCATGCGGTACATATGGTGGTAGAGCTTCTCACATTTCATATCATGTAATTATACCGTACGATACTAGGATATTTATTAAGAAAATGTATTTATGAATCAAGTTCGTTTCGTTTTACATGTGAATATTATCGAAAACTCCGTACGTAACCCTCGTTCAAAAATGTATTTGAGAAAAAAGCTCTATTATTGTTCTATTTTTTTCTGTTCGTTTGTCAATATTGCTATTATATAAGACTATTATATATTGACTGGAAATCTAGAAAACCTAGAGAAGGTTGAAAGAAGAATTCTGAGAAAAATACTGGAAGCTAAACGAAATAATAATGGAGAATACAGGTTAAGACCAAACAAAGAGCTATATTTGAAAAATGAAAAACTAACTGACGTAATGAGGAAAAGAAGACTACAGTTTTACGACATGTTTACACAATTCATGACAACAGACTAAACAAGCGCACCTTCAATCTTCTGATTAGTTACAAATCTAAACCTACATGGTTCACTGAAATTGAAAAAGACATGAAAAATGATGGAATTAAAATAGATACAATAAAAAACCGAGCACTGTTTAGAGAAGCAGTTCAAAAGGCAGCATTTCAGGAGCGGAGGAAACGAACATCTAGAAGAAAGTGGACTCAAGAAGAGAAGGAGCGACACTCTCGAAGGATGAAGGAAATTTAGAAGCAAAAGAAATCGAACACAATGAAAAGTAACCGAAGTTGACCATCGTACCCTCCAAATGGATTATTCGAAAGAAGAAGAAGAAGAAGAAGAAGAAGAAGAAGAAGGAGGGGGAGGAGGAGAAGAAGAAGAAGAAGTTACTTATTTCACATGCCTATGTTCATGTTAATCATGCCCCCCCCCCCCTCAATATAATTCTGGAAAGCATTCCTGCTGCCATTGCAGCATTAACAAGGCATTACATTATTTTCATCGCAGTAAAAAGAATGTCCGAAAATCATTTAAGATATATCAGTTATTGCATTTTCCCGGTGATATAGGAACCTTAGATTGCACTCATATAAGAGTACATTGAATGCTATCCGTTCTTTCATTTCTCAAGCACACTCTCATACTTTCAAATTAAATCTATAACAACATTTGTCTCGCATTCATCATAATAACGCTTTTGTTGCCTCCTACTTGATATCTATACGTCTTAGCGGTCTCCGCTAACCATAACTTTAATAATGTCAACCATGTGTGACAAAATACTATTTCAACACACCGCTAGGAGCACTTTATGTAAAGAAACAAATGACGCTTACTGCCAAACGCATTCAGAAATCTCCCGGAAACGTGGTAATTTGTCTTTAAGAATTATTTCGTAACACATGTTGGAACTGCCTGCTGTCATTTCTTGATGGATACAGTACTTTTGCATCCATCTCTTGGCACAGGCCAGAGCAAAGTGTAGCTTCCACTGAAGTCCCAGTCTCGGCCATGGCTGTGACAATATGGAAGCTGCTGGGGTATGGGTGGTGCTGATTAATGACATTCAGAGCACAACCAGTGTGTCTGAGTGTCATGAAAGGTGTTGCTCATAGGGTTAGTTGTGCTACAATAGCACTGTCTGGCCCAGTGAGGAAAGCAAAGGCAAACTACCTCACTCCTCATCTTGCTTAGTACGCCTCATCTTGGTACTGCTATTGGTTATTGTGGTTTCCCTATAACTGCGTAGCCTTTGGTGATGCTATTTGAGGATCCAACCAGCCTCTGGGCTGATGAGCTAACAGACAGACAGACACATGTTGGAAATGTGTTCGTGAAACAGAGTACTTTTAACGGAAGCGTTACATTAATAACTGTTGTTAGTTAACATTGGTTAAGTAAAATTTAACACAGAGTTGAAGAAACCGGGCCTCATATGTGTACGTCATAGCCAGTGACTACCTGATCTTCCGCGTTTCTTGGTCGGCAGGAGAGCGGGGCGTGGCGTGGGCCTTTTATCGTCTGCTCATAGAAGCCGTAAATCATTCTTGACCTGGATCCTTTCATCTTCGGTATAGGTTATGTTGCCCATGGCGCGTCGTAATGGGCTATACCGTTCATAAGAGGAGAAAAGGAACTGTTCTTGTCCAACATAGAGCTACGTGACTCCGCTGGCCTATCATTACCTCCCGATCAACAGATCGTTACCACCTGGACCAAACTGTTATCTTAGAAATAACAATTCCAACGGTATGAATGAATAGCCGGCTTAAAGAACGGTTGAATGAAAGTGACCTGGGCCCTGCTCAACAAAAGTATGAAATGATACATTACAAATATTACTACTACATTGGAAGTATTATTAGTAGTTACTAATAGAATTCTGTTTCACAAAGCATTCTTGTACTCACGTGCTTTATTACAACTGTAAAGGTGAATTTGCGTTGTTCTCTTCCACAGAAGCATTAGTATTTAGCCATTCTGTTGCACTGTAATTTATTAGGTTTCTCTTCTTCAAGAGAGTAAATATTAATTATTTCAAATAACAGTGCAGTTTTAAAACCTTCATGTGCTGTTCAAGGAAATACATAAATGGGATATGTAGTAATAATAGTAATAGCGTAAGTGAAGATAATTATAATGAAAATAGGCGTGTGTATAAAGAAGGAATAATAAAAATCATCGCACCATCTTTCGATGAAAATTACATTTACCTCAGAGTGAAATATCGCGCTTGAATATTGACAAATACACGATAAAAAATGTAAATGATGCCTGATAAAATCATTAGATTCATTCTGTGAATGCTTATCCTGGAACACATATATTACCGAGGTGCTGTATATAACCTAATGTAAACTGTGGCGTCACTTGTTACATAGCTCTTCCTCCATCATAGATTTCTATGAAGACACTTGTAACTCTTAACTCATATTTTATTAGTGTTGTACATTATTTTTTTTTAAAGAAAGTTTCAACTCCATACTTTACAGGAATTTTTACTTTCTTTCTTTCTTAATCGGTTTACCCTCCAGGGTTGGCTTTTCCCTCGTACTCAGCGAGGGATCCCACCTCTACCGCCTCAAGGGCAGTGTCCTGGAGCTTCAGACTCTGGGTCGGGGATACAACTGGGGAGAATGGCAAGTACCTCGCCCAGGCGGCCTCATCTGCTATGCTGAATAGGGGCTTTGCGGGGGATGGGAAGATTGGAAGGGATAGACAAGGAAAAGGGAAGGAAGCGGCCGTGGCGTTAAGTTAGGTACCATCCCGGCATTTGCCTGGAGGAGAAGTGGGAAACTACTGAAAACCACTTCCAGGATGGCTGAGGTGGGAATCGAATCCACCTCTACTCAGCTGACTTCCCAAAGCTGAGTGGACCCCGTTCCGGCCCTCGTACCACTTTTCAAATTTCGTGGCAGAGCCTGGAATCGAACCCGGGCCTTCGGGGGTGGCATCTAATCACACTAACCACTACACCACAGAGGAGGACACGAGTTTTTGCTAATAACAAATAATGTATTAGATCATGTAGTCTCAATGCAAGGAAAAGCAAGGACAGGATGAGGTCAACACATTGTGTCCTAGCGAGTGGGCATCGAGAGACAGTTGCTTATTAGATAATAATAATAATAATAATAATAATAATAATAATAATAATAATAATAATAATAATAATAATAATTTGCTTTACGTCCCTCTGACTACTTTTGCCGGACTCCTATCACTATTCTCCATGGCTCATTCCTTAATAAAATGAAATAAGATTGGTGTCCCATATTGAGTTCCCCCCCTGGGCGTGATTTGCCTAGTGGTTTAGTTGCTGGCTTCCCACCCGGAAGGGTGAGGTTCGAATTCTTGAGATTTTTATCTCAAAATCACGAGGCGTGAGGAAGGGCAACCGGCCTTAAACCCAAAACCAAAACGAGCCTGGGCAGCACCAGTGACCCCAGGAAATTCTGGGATAAGCTGTTTTTTTTTTTTTTAATTTGCGTTCCCTTTCATCTTCGCAGTGCCTCATATCATCCACGTATCGTAAATGTACGAGTCTAGAGCCTAAACCGTTAGTGCTCTCGATCTCTTCCGGGTTTGAGTCCCGGTTGAGCATGTCTCCCAAGCTCTTTGATGTACAGTCAAAGCGCAAACTGGATGCGATACCTTTTCATTATACTGTATTTAAAAAAAAGTAACAACAGACCATTGTCTTAAGATTACTCATTCAGGAATCAATGTTGAAGAGCGGTAAAAATTTGATTGCATGCTTCTCTCGTTTGTCTTAAGACAACGTGGTGGGAAGATTATACGGCTATGTTCACATACGTGTGTAAGTTATAGCCGGAGCAGTCACGGCATATGCACTCACGCGAGCCAAGATACTCGTTCTGAGGCTGAAGTCGGCTGGCTTTAAAGAGATTCCTCGATTCGATACCTCGGTAGTTAATTACCTGCCTGATTAATCAAGTCTGTGTAAATGGAAGTCTTGGTAAAGGAAAAAAAAAGTAAAGAGTAAACCATCGTTGTAAACAGTGCTGCATATCTATTTACTTGTCATGGTTCCGCAGACTTCTTTTGACCAACTGCTGTAGCTCAGACCGCAGGACTTTTAAACTGAAGAGCTATAATTCCAGAGATTACCGACTCAAATTCCGTAGTTAAAAGTTCCTTGATTCTGGTTACTGAAAGGTAACTTGTTGATATACAACACATACAAGGAAGCTGTCCCACGAAGTCTCGTAGAGTGAGTTGGTTGCCGGTTCGGGTTACGTAGCTGTGAGCCTGCATTCGGGAGATGGTGGGTACGAATCCCACTGACGGCAACCATGAAAGTTGTTTTCGTAGTTTCCCAATTTGACACCAGGCAAACGCTAGGGCTATATCTTAATTAAGGTCACAACCGCTACCTTCCCAGTTCTTTCCATTGCTTACGCCGAGTATTTGAAGGTGCTCATGAAACGCTAGCCTCACATCGGCAGATTTACCGTCACGAAGAACAAAGCACTGGCGGGCTGAGTGGCTCAGACGGTTGAGTCGCTGGCCTTCTGACCCCAACCTGACAGGTTCGATCCTGATTTAGTCCGGTAGTATTTGAAGGTGCTCAGATACGTCAGCCCCGTGCTCGATTTACTGGCTCGTAAAAGAACTCCTGCGAGACTAAATTTCAGCACCTCGGCTCTCCGAAAACAGTAAAAGTAGTTAGTGCGACGTAAAGCCATTATTATTATTATTATTATTATTATTATTATTATTATTATTATTATTATTATTATTATTATTATTGATATTGTTATTATCATGTCCGGCTCCATGGCTAAAGGGTTAGCGTGCTGGCCTTTAGTCACAGGTATCCCGGGTTCGATTCCCGGCAGGGTCGGGAATTTTAACCATCATTGGTTAATTTCGCTGACACGGGGGCAGGGTGTATGTGTCGTCTTCATCATGACCTGCAGGTCGCCTATGGGAGTCAAATCAAAAGACCTGCACCTAGCGAGCCGAACATGTCCTCGGACACTCCCGGGAATTAAATCCATACGCCATTTCTTTATTATTATTATTATTATTATTATTATTATTATTATTATTATTATTATTATTATTATTGAGAACGCTCTGTGGGACCAAATTACGGTTCTTAGCGTCTCCGAAAGTTATAGAATTCGTTAGTGGAAACTAATATCAATACCATTATAGCATTTTAAAATTATACATGTACAGAATGACTTGACTACATGGTAATGTGTAGTGAAGCTGTAAGATTGAATTCAACAGAGAAGAGTATTCCTTCATTCTGTAGCCTACATTCTTCAGCTTTTCTCTGCTGTTGTGTTATGCTAAGCTGGTAAACCGTAGGTCAGCGTAATCCGCACTGTGGTGAATCGTGACCGAATACACTTGGTAATGAAGGTAGAGTGGACCATATGGTTATCAATGGTCCAACTGGTCTGAATGATTTCTAACAGATGTTCTATTTAAATTTTAAGACGTAATGAGCACTATAAAGATCGTAATCCATACTATTGCGAGACTTTCGTAAGTTTATGCTGACAATTAGATCTACGTTTATATAACGTTCGTGATAAAGTAATAAAATCGAAAACGAAACCGATTACTGGACCACCAACGTTAATGAGTGCTCTCGAGTTGTCAAGCTGAAGAAGGTCGATGCGGTTATCGTGAAGGACTCAACAACCTTGGAAGAGCCAAGAAATATGGAGTTCTGTAGCAAGGGCATGAGGACGAGCACAACTTCTAGGAACAGCTGTACAACAGGTTCTGACAAGTTGAAGAGCTCAGCAACTGTAATACCACTTCTTTCTTCCCATTTTGTGAAGAAAACAAATAGATCAACTCGTATTTAGAGCAATCTCACGTGGAAATCTTCTGCTAGCGGTACTCTCGCCGCCACAATTCACTGCCAATGTTAAGAACAATACAAGATTGTTGCGAAAAGTGAATTGAAGTATTTTTAGGATTTCCACTTGATGCTCTGAGTATCTTTCTTTGGTGTGTGTTGAGCACTTTGTATACATTTGTGTTTAAAAAAATATAACTAACTACATGAATTGCTCATTTGAGAAACAAGACGTGTTTTGACCGAAAGAGAGTGTTCGTATTCTTCAGTGATAAAACTCGTCTTCCATTGCATAAACAGCATAAGAAAGTGTTTATTTGTGTGGGCGTCTTTGAGTAACAATATCATTCACCGTCTTGCGCTCTTTCTGTAGTAAACGGTTGCAAAAACTGCTGACCGTTTTACAAATATTTTGACTTGACAGAAGAGAGAGAGAGAGAGAGAGAGAGAGAGAGAGAGAAATGCATTTCTTTCTACTTCTCCCATTTGGAGGCTGCCAAAAAGACAAATACTATCTGCTTTACGTCGCACCGACACAGATAGGTCTTATGGCGACGAACCACAAAGACAGATCTTACATAAAAAGTTGATTGACAACTACAAGGGTCGTGTAAAATATGTTATGAATTATTGGTATACCATATTTAGCCTTCCTGTTAGTTAATACAAATCGTATCAATCATTGATTTTTAAACCCATGAGGAACTCCTTATAGGAAAAACATATAGCTGAGAGTATAACTGATTTCTTACTATTGTTAACGAGCCGTTCAGGGCTGCTATCCAAGTTAGCCAAGTTAAATTTCTTACAAAAGTTGTGAAATATATGAGTAATGGTGCCTCTTGCTCCCATCATCAATCCTAATACCTCTTCGGAGTCCAGGTGATATTTCTCAGCGTAATATGGAATTGTAGGTTCATATATATATCACATTTCTCATTGTGTACATCCTTTGGTTGAGTAGATGATGTCTCGGTTCTAATCGCGGGCTCTATTATGAACCCTTCATGTTGGAAGATTCTTTTATGTTGCCTGATTACTGAATTCAAAGAATGGAGAACACAAATTAGTCTAAAGGAGGGACACTCTCTTCATTGAATATCTTGGTAGAGGTATGTCTAGAAATTATATTTCAGGATTAACAGTTTATGGATCGCATCTATTCCTGCGACCACAAAAGCACTATTCAAGCCGATATGTTATAGATGGTCCTTAACTGCACACCTTTAATATCAGCAATAAGCTCAACATTCATGTGGATCTTCCAAGTATTAAGGCTTATCTCATTGGTTTTCTCCCAGTTAGTGATAAGAAAACCAGGAAATATGTTTTAACCATACTTTCCAGAAGAAGAAAATGTCCAGAGTTTCTAAGGAAGGATTCATAAGGAATTTATTTCAGAGCATGACATTTTAGGTTAAAAATGAAAGTGACATTTTCATATTTCTGGTGTTAGTGAAAATCTCTTGAGAATTAACTCTGCTACCTAAGAAACTACAGACTTACTTGAGGAAAAACGTAAGTCAACATTTTGAAAGAACTATTTCCTCCTAAATTAAGCACTGACTCATGTTCCAATCTGTACAGTTTGTAAGGAAAGACGTACGTATGTTATGTACGAACATGTACAAAATGTAGAAGTTTTTCTTAATTTACCTGAAGTAGCAATTCTTGATTTATGTTTCACTGCTACTGTGTTTACGTCCCACTAACTACTTTAAATACCGGGCGAGTTGGCCGTGCGCGTAGAGGTGCGCGGCTGTGAGCTTGCATCCGGGAGATCGTGGGTTCGAATCCCACTGTCGGCAGCCTTGAAGATGGTTTTCCGTGATTTCCCATTTTCACACCAGGCAAATGCTGAGGCTGTACCTTAATTAAGGCCACGGCTGCTTCCTTCCAACTTCTAGGCCTTTCCTATCCCATCGTCACCATAAGGACTATCTGTGTCGGTACGACGTAAAGCCCGTAGCAAAAAACTACTTTAACGGTTTTCGCAGACGGCGAGGTGCCAGAATTTAGTCCCACAGGAGCTCTTTTGTGGCGGTAAATCTACCAACACGAGGCTGACGTATTTGAGCACCTTCCAATACCACCGAAGCTGATAGTTGGGGTCAGTAGGCTAGTGCCTCAACCGTCTGAGCCACTCAGCCCGGCGAATTTTACGTTTTCTTCAACAACCTATTCACTTGAAAAAGTACATCATTTGACCCCGTTTCCCGATAAGGGTTCTTATTTAGATTCGATTAGGTATGTACACACGTTTTTTGGTCATTGTAAGGACGTAGAGACTGATGTCCGTTAATCTTCAATCTGAGAGTGATAGACGAAATAGTATAATGGTATTTTGAAGGTAATATTGACTATGGTGCGTCCCTATACAATGGAACCTGAAATTAGAATAGGTACAGTAACCATCTGGAGAAATGGACAGTAGAACATCCAGTGGAAAATACCAGAACAAGTGGGCACAAACATTTTCCTTATTCACTGTAGAATTTAAGACCTCGTGTGAATCTGTTTGCCGGTAAAATGTTGTCCGAGATTTGGTGAAATCTCTTACTTCTCCCATGATATTCCAACTTTCACTACTTTAGGTAACTGCAGAATTATTTGAATGGAAACATATTTTGGTAATCATAACGCTGTCGAAAGGCACTGACGCGTCTTTGTTGGCTTCAAGATGGCCGGAATTGAATACAAAATAATAGAAAGAAGGCGTGATAGAGAGGAGGATATTTTGATGAACGTGAACGTGGAATACTACATAAACTCGTACTGTTTTTCCTTTTTAATCAATGACGTTAGAACTTCTTGGACTACGATCCACATAGGCTTGTGCTTACCACAACTACTTCGGTCAGCACGAACACACTGCGTTAAAAAATTATGCAAGCTTAAAATAAATATGAGCAGACTAGAAACATATAGATGATGTAGAAATAAACGACTGTATTTTCTCCGAATATCACAGCAGAGTTGGCTGACGCTGAACCTGTGTGTAAATATGTTTCACTCCAGGTTTTTTTTTGCTACTTGTTTTACGTCGCACCGACACAGATAGGTCTTATGGTGACGATGGGACGGGGAAAGGCTAGGAGTGGGAAGGAGGCGGCCGTGGCCTTAATTAAGGTACAGCCCCAGCATTTCTGGTGTGAAAATGGGAAACCACGGAAAACCATTTTCAGGACTGCCGACAGTGGGGTTCGAACCTACTATCTCCCGAATACTGGATACTCCAGGATTTAAGGATGTGTGGTAATTTATTTCCTATTCCAGGATCGCAAAGCTCAGCGTGAGTGCTTTGACCCCGGTTCACGACTTTTCACTCATTCATACACTAAGCAATTGGGGCTCAAATGTTCTAAATGATTTTTTTCAATTTACTTTACATCACACCGACATAGATAGGTCTTATGATGACGATGGGATAGGAAAGGCCTAGGAGTGGGAATGAAGCGGCCGTGGCCTTAATTAAGGTTCAGCCCCAGCAATTTCCTGGTGTGAAAATGGGAAACTACGGAATATCATCTTCAGGATTGTCGACAGTGGGGTTCGAATCCACTATCTCTCGGATGCAAGCTCACAGCTCTGAGGCCCTAACCGCACGGCCAACTCGCCTGGTAAATAACTAATTAAAAGTGGTCTATGACATTAAACTTCCATCACAAATTATTACATTGCTTCTTTCTTGGACCAGAATTCTATTTCTTGTTCTTGCGAAGAATGTTAATCCTGTTATGAGGTTTCGAAATGGATGGACTCCACCTCCACTCAACTCCACTCCACCTCAACTGAGAGCAACTTGATATGAAAGGCAGTGAACTCAGTCAAGCAGTGGAGGTCGTCACAGTGGCCATCTGGGTGAGCAGCAGTCGTCTGGACAGGCCATATCTCTAATAGACTGTGTGCGTCATGGGTTAGTTGCAATATTTTTTGACTTGTATCAGTATGAATCATGGTGGCGGGTTGCGTAATCGTTAATGTTGAACTAACCGACTGATTGCTTAGCAGACACATTATCTGATAACCTTGTAATAACATGCCGTAGGTGAGTCTGGTTGAAATAACCAAGGTTCGATATCTCTTTAGTGATGTAATGAAACCTTGGTTGGAGCTTATTCACGCTACTGGAACCGTGAATTATCGAATGTAATTATCGAACGTAAAAAGCATTTCAAGAACCTCCGTGGCACAGGCGGTAGCGCGCCGGCCTTTCACTGCTGGGTTCCGCGATTCAAATCCCGGTCACTCCATTTGATATTTGTGCTGGGCAAAGCGGAGGCGGGACAGGGTTTCCTCCGGGTACTCCGGTTTTACCTGTCATCTTTCATTCCAGAAACACTCTGACAGATGAAATGAAATTATATTGTAGTCATTAATCATTACCCGAGAGGCGTCAACAGACTTCGGCAGCCGGCAAAATTCCTATCCTTGCCGCTAGATGGGACTTCATTAATTCCATTCCTGACGAGGTCACTGACTGGAAACAGGCTGTAAATTTTCAAAAAGTATTTAAATACCTTCTCTAATACTGTAGACCTCCTGAGTTAATCTAAATTTGTTTGCGGTAATTATTTTTTTTTGTTTTTTTCAATTTGCTTTACGTAGCACCGACACAGATAGGTCTTATGGCGACGATGGGATGAGAAATAGCTAGGAGTGGGAAGGAAGCGGCCATGGCCTTATTTAATTAAGGTACGGCCCCATCATTTGCCTGGTGTGAAATTGGGAAACCACGGAAAATCATCAACCTAAGCGTTGTTGTTTCTGACTTTGTGGTAGTGGTGGTGGTGGTGGTGATTATCGTTTTACGAGAAAGTACATCTAGGCAACCATCTTCTTTTAACACTAATAAAAGGTACAGTAGGTATTTTTTTTTTTACAATTGGTTTTACGTCGCACCAACACAGACAGGTCTTATGGCGACGACGGGAGGGTAAAGGTCTAGGAGTGGGAAGGAAGCGGCCGTGGCCTTAATTAAGGTACAGCCCCAGCATTTGCCTGGTGTGAAAATGGGAAACCACGGAAAACCATCTTCATGGCTGCCTACAGTGGGGTTCGAACCCTCTATCTCCCGGATACAAGCTCACAGCTGCGCGGCCCTAACCGCACGGTGTACAGTAGAAAAGGTCCCATCCTTCTAAAAATGAAGGTCTCGGCAAAAGAAAGGCAAGGGCCACCAAGGGCGTGAAAATGAAACACTCCCTATGCCTCGTCAACCTAATACAGTCGGGATCTGAAGAGAGTAAGAGTTGAAAAATGGAGGTTTGATAGGAAAGGTAACACTGAGAAGCCTCCACAAGTAAGTGGAAGCAAAGCTAGAATCAGCTAGGTCAGGGGTGCCCAAAACTTTATGTGCATTTTATATGGGCCCCTGGCCGAGATTTTATAATGTGCTTACGTTTCAGTTTATGTTTTTTGTAGATACCGAAACACATGGTTAGTAAGGACTTTGTTGTAATTTACGGACACAGGAGATACACCGTAAGAAAAATCTCTGAATTATTCCTAGTTTTTCTTTTACCGAGCTCAATAGCTGCAGTCGCTTAAGTGCGGCCAGTATCCAGTATTCGAGAGATAGTAGGTTCGAACCCCACTGTCGGCAGCCCTGAAGATTGTTTTCCGTGGTTTCTCATTTTCATGCTAGAGCTGCACCTTAATTAAGGCCACGGCCGCTTTCTTCCAACTTCTAGCTCTTCCCTGTCCCATCGTCGCCATAAGACCTTTCCGTGTCGGTGCGACGTAAAGCAACTAGCAAGAAAAAAATTCCTAGTTTTCTTTTTGACTTGATGTTCCTTTCACTATGCTGCAGGAAAGTTCTAAGATGCGTAATTATTTCCACCTTAAAATTACGTAAGGATTATACTTTATCCATCCGTTTCTCGGAATTACATCTGCAGACTTCTCCGGAGAATGAAAGACCTGCTACATTCCATGGGGGATTATATAGCTACAGTTATCTTGGAACATCCACAAGAAATGGCTAGTTTACATCCGGAAAGTGCTTTCTGAGGTTCATTGTGGTTTCCTACTTCACTGCGAACTAACTACTGATATCTATAGTCGTTTTAATCATTTATTTGTGAATGAAAATGTCGGTTTCCAAACGTAGAAAAGTGGACAGTGTGTCGTTCCATAAGGCGTACACCTCTCATTAATTGGTAAGTTTATTCCACGTTAAAGAGTATTTTTTACTTTTTTCGATTTCTTTCGAACTATAAATAAATTTCGTGTGGCTGTTTCTAGCCGAGTGCTGCCCTTGTAAGACAGACCCTCCGATGAGTGTGGGCGGCATCTGCCATGAGTGGGTAACTGCGTGTTATTGTGGTGGAGGATAGTGTTTTGTGTGGTGTGTGAGATGCAGGGATGTTGGGGACAGCACAAACACCCAGCCCCAGGGCCACTGGAATTAACCAATGAAGGTAAAAATCCTCGAACCGGCCGGAAATCGAACCCGAGACTCTCTGAACCGAAGGCCAGTACGCTGACCATTCAGCCAACGAGTCGGACTCTTTTATACTGCGTGTCAGGTTATTCTTTGTACTGTCGAGTAGCCGTGTGAGAGGTTGGTTAATTGGTTGGTGATTGAAGAAGAGGACACCTGGGTGTGTGTATGTATTTGTATGTTAGGGAAGGGCGGGGAGAGGGAGGGGTGGTAGAGAATAATGCGGCCAGTGGCTCGTTTATGAACCTGCCAGTCGGCCCGCCCGCAAATTAAATTGAGCACCCTTGAGCTAGGTTCTCAAGCTGAGAGCCCGTGGAATCTCTTTACAGTAACCTCTTGCAACAATCACATGATACCGTGGATTTATTCTACCGCCCTCACCTGCAGGAGGATTTCAGATTTCATGAACGTTCATTTTCTATATTTTGTACTGACCTTCCATCTAAACTGGTCACTAGATTATTTCACAAATATTACAGGCAAGAGTGTTTTAAAGGAAAATACAAGATAATAGTATGCTCACTAATCAAGTAGTAAGTCAAGATGTATTTTCTTACGAAAGACCGTAAATACAAAGGATGAAGTATACACAGTTTGAAGCTGATTTTTCCGTGAATATGTATCCAAAAGGAAATACAGACCTAGAATATTTATTACGTCACCGGGTCTCTACTGTACTTGGAATATGAACATAGTTGGTTTAAAGGAGTCCAAAATAAATCAAACGAAACGAAAAAAAAAAAGCTTGAGATTTAAAAGTAAATAACTAAAAGAGGAGGGAGAATAGACCGGCCCCGTGGTGTAGGGGTAGCGTCTCTGCCTCTCACTCGGAGGCCCCGAGTTCGATTCCCGGCCAGGTCAGGGATTTTTCTGTCGGCCTGAGGGCTGATTGGAGGGCCACACAGTGACGGTGAGATGGCGGTCCCGGTCTCGAAAGCCCAGAATAACGGCCGAGAGGATGCGTCGTGCTGACCACACGGCCCCTCGTAATCTGCAGGCCTACGGGCTGAGCAGTGGTCACTGGGCACGCCAATAATAATAATAATAATAATAATAATAATCATAATAATAATAATAATAATTTCGTGTGGCAATTTCTAGCTGGGTGCAGCACTTGTAAGGCAGACCCTCCGATGAGAGTGGGCGACATCTGCCATGTGTAGGTAAATGCGTGTTATTGTGGTGGAGGATAGTGGTGTGTGAGTTGCAGGGATGTTGGGGACAGCACAAACACCTAGCCCCCGAGCCTCTGGAATTAACCAATGAAGGTTACAATCCAGGACCCGGCCAGGAATCGAGCCCGGGACTTTGTGAACCGAAGGCCAGTACGCTGACCATTCAGCCATCGAGTCGGACATTATAAGAAGAAGAAGAAAAAGAAGAAGAGGAAGGAGAAGAAGAAGGAAATTGATACTTCGCGTGAAGGTATTGGCAAAAAGAATGGGAAGGATCATGAAACGTGTAAAAAATTATTCTCTAGACCAGTGGCATTCAAAGTATGATACGCGGGGGTCGACTAAAGGGGTACGCAAAATTATCGTCGCTTCTGCTTTCGGTGAGCAGTTCATAAAAGAGCGAGCCAGCTCATTTTCAAAAAAATATCTTGTTTCGATTTAGTGTTTTTGTCTACCACTACACAAAGTCACCTTTCCGAACTCTTAATTGTAAAGTATGTGTCAGTTTGAACCTCCCATTGACTAGGTATAGAAAAATGCTTGCTTTTGCTGCATGGACCTTTCTAAAAAGAGTTTCAGTAACAGTGTGTACAGTAATAGTAATTTATTGAAAATTACAGGCTTTACGCCCAGATACATGTTCTCAACGCCGGATTACATAAAACAGAAAGAACCATTAAAACCAACGAAACTGAACAATTATAAACAGAACTAAGAATACACCAACTATATCTACTAAGCTGCCATTAACATGGGCGGATGACCAGTCCACATGTAATGGCCAACCCTACAACCCTATAATCTTGGTGGCTCCCAACACGGGCGGGATACCAATCTCCGTGCAGGGCACCCCCTACAACTAAATTAACTCTATAATCCTAAAATTAATTTGTTCGCCTCCTACAGGGCGAGAAACCAATCCGCGTGCAAGGAACCACTCTTACAACTACTGTCCGGCCGTGTCATCCTCCCTGGTGAGAAAAGGAGCCGCCCTCCCAAGGATGACACGCCCGGCCCTAGCCGTGGGGCCCAAACGGGAAGACCCCAAAATCCCCTACCAGCAGACAGAGCAAAGTTTTCACCATTCCCTTTGTGGCAGAAATCCATCTCCTCATGTGCCCCGCCTCCCTCACTTCTCAACAGTGTATATAGTACAGTAGTAATTGTTAGATTAATAGTTATACTCGTATATACTGTATATAATTGCTCGCAATTAAAATCTCGTAATTCTGCTCACGAGAAAACGACGTTTCTCCACCTGTCTTGCCGCGTTACCTGACAGGAGACTCCAATGTTCGAATAATTGCGCTAACATTAAGCACTGAAAATGGCAGGAACAGTTCTTCGGCCATTGTTGGCCGCTCAGTTTTAGACTTCTTCTCTAAACTTTACTCGGAAGGAGTTACTTGGTTTCCTTTGTCTAGCGACGATCCTATATACAATACATTATTGTTGTTATTGGGGAACGGAATGGTGCAGGGGCTTAGCTGCTTGCCTGCCATCCCGGTGAATGTGACTTGATTCCTGGTGTTGCTAGGGTGGGATTGTTCAGTTGAAAATCCTGTAGTGTCACGAAGGGCATGCAGCTTAAATCCCTGGCCACAATTCTTTCATGCTTCAGTGCATGGGTTGAGCCTGAGCAAGCGGGATATGTTACGGATGATGATGGGGTAGTTAATATTTACTTGGCATATTTGTTTTTTTCTGGTATAATCGCAATATACTCATACTTCGGGGGGCACGAAAGTAAAACAATTGGATTTTTGGGCTACGCCAGCCGAAAACTTTGAATAACGGTACCACTGTTCTACATCTTGGGATCACCGGGCGAGTTGGCCGTGTGGTTAGAAGCGCGCAGGTATGAGATCGCATCCAGGAGATAGTGGGTTCAAACCCCACTGTCGGCAGCCCTGAAGATGGTTTTCCGTGGTTTCCCATTTTAACACCAGAGAAATGCTGGCGCTGTACCTTAATTAAGACCACGGACGCTTCCTTCCCATCCCTAGACCTTTCCTGTCCCATCTGTCGGTGCGACGTAAAGCAACTAGCAAAATAGCATGTTGGGATCAAAAGAGAGAGAGAAAGAGAGAGAGAGAGAGAGAGAGAGAGAGAGAGTTAATGAAAGGATGTCATTATAAAGATGAAAGTGACGAGTAGGGCTCGGATGTTTATAACAAGTCATATTCTGTTCCCTGCCTCTATTTGCATATCTAACTGGTTTTTAATTCAAATCCGGTTATTATAGTCACAAATAAGTGGTATCTATTTGTCATAAAATGCATATTTCGGCCTTACTTTGGTGATAGGTCATATTTTGAGCATAATTGTTAAAAGTATCACATTTTAGTGATGTTTGGGCGGGTTAGCGGCATCTCTGGCTGCGGTAATTAGGAAAAAAAGAGAAAACTCATGTTTGTTTCACATAAATAAGCTTCATTTAATATTTTGTCAGCCTAGGCCTGAAAAAGTAGTTCCTTTATTCTTAATGCGACGATCAACGTATTTAAAAAAAATATTTCGACTTTTCCCAACTGGAGATTGCCACTGTGGACAAAGTATGGAAAAAGACAATATTAAAAGAACCCAGAGTTGGTTAGCACATTTGACATACTGTATTTCTTGCATTAAGAAGTCGGGAGATATGGTTCTTCAGAATTTGGACGGAATATTTCAAGGTAGTTACTGCAATTTCTTTTATTAATTCCTGACTGAGGTTAAATCATTTGCAGAACTGGACGAAAAGGAGAAGAATTTTTCCTCTGGCACCAACCACTAATCCTATGACTTCGATAACATCCAGTCGGTATTTTTGATGATAGAACGGGATGATTGGTTCACATGCTATTTTCTTTTCCTCGTGCACCTCACTTGGTTGTGTTTATAAGAGGGGATTCATGAACAGAAGAGAAGAAGGCAAACTCAGACATATGTTTGAGATGTATTTGGTATCTAGACAGAAACTGAACTTCCTAGTGTTGTGAATCTCCAGCTTCCAACACTGTATGCACAGATATTTCGACTTAATTTAAGTCACACTAACACAAGGACGTAAGGATGGGAAAGTGCTAGGATTGGGAAGGAAGCGTCCGTGGCGTTTATTAAGTCATAGCCCACCATCTCCTAACTGAAAGCTCACAGAGACGTGACCCTAACGTCATGGACAACTTGTTCGGTATTTCGACTTCTAAAATATTACGTAATTTTCTTACGGAATTCATTTTAAATGTAGGGTGCCATACACGGTCTCAGATATTTGTTGGTTGCTGAATCAATGAAAATGGACTGTATCTTAATGTGTATACTCAGAAACCTGATATGAAAACAATAATAATAAAGAATTAGGGGTAAGGATTTAACGTAACACATTTTTCCGTTGTGATTTTAGATTTTAAATAGGATCCTACATAGTCAAATTTTAGGTCATATTTAGTGATTCTTCAGTCATCTTTTGTCATTTATGAGGTCATATTTTCTTGCATATTTTGACGAAATTTTAGATCTTAAACGTCCGAACCGTAGTAATGAGACTGGCATGAGAGGATGTAATACCAGACTATGTTAGAAGCCTCGTGTTCACCATTCCTTACTGTACAGTTTAAAGTCTCTGGGAGAGAGGTACAATGATCTCCTGGCAGAGAGACTGTTTACTAACTTTCAGGTTTTCCTTTTAGTTGAGTTTTAACGTCACAGAAACTCAGATAGGTTTTCGGTGACGGTGGAATAGGAAAGCGATCGTTGCATTAATTAAGGTACAGCCACAGAATTTCAAGACGTGAAAATGGAAAACCATCTTCGGAGCTTCGATGGTGGGGTTGGAGGCCACCGACTCCTGGATACAAGTTAACAGCAACGAGGCCCATACCATGCAACCATCTCGCTTCGGTATGTGGAGGTGAACTTAAGATTTTATTATTTGAATATTACCACACAAGCAGAGAATACTGTGAGTGAACTTGAAGAAATGAAGGTAGGAAATAAATACGAGAAGATCTTTACTACTCGAGGAACAAGCCAGGCTCTGCTTAGAACAAGATGAGTCGCGAAATTTGGATCATTTTTTTAATTGAAAGAGTCGGAAGGGTTCATGGCTTAATCAAGGGACAAAATTTAAATATTCTTCTTTTCTGTTTTATCTACCGCTTTGTTTCACACCTGTAGGGTTGTGGGGCGAACTGTGTTGCACATGCGTATTTGGCCCTGTTTTACGGCCGGATGCCTTTCTGGATGCCAACCTTATGAATGTAATCACTATTGCGTGTTTCGGTGGTGGTTGGTAGTGTGGTGTGTTGTCTGAATCTGAAGAGGGAAGTGTTGGGACAAACACGCAGTCCCCGAGCCAGATGAATTTATCAGACCAGCCAGGAATCGAACCCTGGCCCTCTGAACTGAACGCCTCAACAGTGACCATTCAGCCAATGAGTCGGATATACAATTTAAATATTAACAACCTATGAAAAACTTATAATATAGTGGAAGCAGTGCAGTTCTCAGCAAAGAAGCCTTCAGATCTCCATTTAAGTTTTACAAGTTTTGAGCCTTATGGAAATCCTCGATTGGATTTACCTTTTTGCCTCTAATATGATAAGTGTTATCTTTCTGATACGAACAAGCTGAGTGTAACGTGACGAAGTATGAAGGAAATATAAACATAGACCCTCAGGCAGTGACCGTGGACGTGTTCCATGTTCCGTTACTCCTCACCCACCCTAGTGCAGTCGTGACTCGTGCTTTATGACATTTAAAGCTGAACGCTGCCAACTTTTATAGTTATACCATGTTGAGGAGCCACTAATAATATATTCGTGTTCAAATAAGTGTTGCACGAAAAAATACTTAAGACAGTCAACGTGTGCATTAAATGATTAGTAGTCGAATTAAGTAGGCCTACCTAATTATATGGGGTGATTCAAAAGGAAGCGCGGAAACTGAACTCGTCCACACAGTGGAATAGGAACGCATAGTCTCGACCAGAGATAGATAGATAGATAGATAGATAGATATGATTTATTTTAACTGGCAAAGTTAGGGACACGTGTCCCTGTCTTACACTTAACCAGTGAAATACATAGGTAATTAACATAAAAATATATAACATACCGAATAAATGAAAAAAAGAGACTGAAACAAATTACTACGGTACTATGCTATCCTGCTGTACATAAAAATAACTATTATAATACACAATATAAATTAACATTTTGCTTCCTACGAAGAAATTAACATACAACAAAGAACGAATTACAATTTCAATAATAATAATAATAATAATAATAATAATAATAATAATAATAATAATAATAATAATAATAATAATAATAATAATATAGATAAACCTACTAATATTTACAATTAATTTGTCCAATTCCAGAAGTATATCACATTGACGAATGTTCAGTTTTCATGTGTTTACTGTGGGTGAAAAACATTGCCAAATGGGGATAGGGATAAGGATAACTATGCAGGAAACCACAGCTGAGTACTTTCTAACACTATTGATGAATAATAATAATAATAATAACAATAATAATAATAATAATAATAATAATAAAAATAATAGTCTAATAATTATGATAATGATAATGATGAGATAGTGAACCTATGAAACACTTGCCACTGGGTGACATGCGAACACGACTTTTTAATGTTTTTAACATGTAATAAATAGATCGAAAATCTAGCAACACAGGATATTTTAACATTAAGCTTTAATAAATAACTACGTATAATTCATTATATGGCCAAATATTTTTACAAATATTATTAAGTTAAAGCAAAAATATACCTTATTCTTAAAAAGGAAATTTTCAGTTTTCGGAATAAGATAATGAAACATGTGTTGTGCAATCTAATAATTGAAGTCAAATGAGGGGTTTCATGATTATTATGAAGGAAAATAGCCAATGGTACACTAGTCAGTAAGGTGTAATACACAGGACTTTAACTGGCATACTAGTCGGTAAAGGTTTGCCATCCCTGGCCTGGACCGAAAGCCCGCGTCAGGGCAGTCCTGGGACTATCAGGAACGACACAATGGGCGGTTTATTTTTCCAAACAGCACTGGATTCCAAAACAATGCAGAGCTGACAATTGATGAAGTGATAGTTGTTTGTACACACAGTTAAGTGAGACACTTAATATTGCTAACGAAGTCTCTTCCAACTGCTGCCCACAACATTCAATACTGGCACGCAATCTTCATTAATGTAATAAAATAGAAGGTTTATGTAATGATAAATTGTAACGTCAATGCTTGAGTAGTCCACCTCAATGTGAGGTATCATATTAGTGTATTATCACAGAAAAACAAAAGCAAATTCCGTAGGGCTGGAGCCGTGATGGTCCTTGTGACGAGTGGTCAGCGCGACGTATCCTCTCAGCCGATATTCTTTGCTTTCTAGACAGCAGTCGCTGTCTCACTATCAGTTAGCTCTGTAAATGTTCCCACGTAGGTTGAGTGTATCTCAGATCGACGTCCCTGACCTGGCCGGTAATCGAACCCGGGGCCTGCGGGTAAGATTCAGCCGCGTTAGCCCTAGACAGTGTCTTGCCAGCTGACCAAATTATCAGGAGGAGTCAATCATTTTTTATTTTCATTTATGCTATTTTGCCCCTACTTGCACCATATGATATGAACCTGCGTGTTATGGAATTGCAGAAGTGGAAAGTGTTGAATGTGAGGAAAGGAAGGTTAAGGACGACACAAACACCCAGTCCCCAGGCCAGGGATGTTAATCATTTCCAATTAAAAACCCCTCACCCAACCGGGAATCGAACCCGGGGCCGCCGGGTGACAGGCGGACGCGTTGCCCCCTACACCGCGGGGCCGGACTAGGATTAATCTTAAACTTCATTGACATATTTAAACATGCTTTCTATGGATTAGAAAATTGTCATGTGAAAAGTAAGAAAATGGAAACAAACCACAAATATGTATTAAATACTGTATGTAGTCTAATAAATATGGCTCAAATGTATAGGATACATACTCATCATGTTGTTTTTTTTTACAAGTTTCTTTACGTCGCACTGACACAGGCAGGTCTTATGGTGATGGTGGGATAAGAAAGGTTTAGGAGTGGGAAGGCCTTAATTAAGGTACAGCCCCAACATTTGCCTGGTATGAAGATTGGAAACCACGGAAAACTATTTTCAGGGCTGCCGACAGTGAGGTTCGAACCCACTATTTGCCGGATGCAAGCTCACAGCTGCGCGCCCCTAAATCATATTCCATAAATGACGAATCGTTCTAACTCTTCTCAGTATCACTGTCATCGAACTGGTTTTAATTCCTTTGGTTTACCTTACTATTAACGAATGTGTATTACATGTCATTTTTATCTATTAAATAGTAACATTGTTCGGGAACTTTTGTTTTCTCAACTTACTAAAATGAGCTAGAAAGAGCCTGTTTCAGGAGAGGAATCCTTATTTACGCATGCTACGTGGTTACATTCGTTTGAGCGGTAACACGATTCTTAAATGACCAAAACTTTAGAATAGATTTCAATGGTAGTAAATTATTTGACCATGGTTACAGCCGGCCTTTCTGCTACCACGTGCTAGTTCCATTGAAAATTCTACACAACAATGTTGTTTTGAAATATTCTGTATATAGTTATGCGTAATTTTTGTTGATTAATAATAGTAGACGTAGTCATGTGTTTGAGTCATCAGTCCATGGACTGGTTTGATGCAGCTCTCCATGCCACCCTATCATGTGCTCACCTTTTCATTTCTACATAACTGTTGCATCCTACATCTGCTCTAATCTGCTTTTCATATTCATACGTCTACCCTACCGTTCCTACCACCTACACTTCCCTCAAAAACCAACTGAACAAATCCTACGTTTCTTAAGATGTGTCCTACCATTCTGTCTCATCTTCTTGTTAAATTTTGACCACAACGATCTCCTCTCACCAATTTGATTCGTGATTCGATCTACCCATCTGTAACACTACGTTTCCAAAGCTTCTATTCTCGTTCTTTCTGAGCTAGTTCACGTCCATGTTTCACTTCCATATAATGCCACGCTCTAGACGAATGTCTTCAAAAAACATCTTTCTAATTCCTATATCAATGCTCGAAGTGAGCAAATTTCTTTTTCTAGGAAAAGCATTCTTTGTTTGTGTTAGCCTGCACTTTATGTCTACCTTACTTCTGCCATCGTTAGTTATTTTACTACCCAAGTAACAATACTCATCTATTTCCTTTAAGACTTCATTTAATCCAATATTATCTGCATCAGCTGACTTCGTACGATTGCACTCCATTACTTTTGTTTTGGACTTAATTTATTTTCATCTTGTAGTCCTTATCCAAGACTCCGTCCATACCATTTAGCAATTTCTCCAGATATTCTGGAGTCTCAGATAAAATATCATCAGGAAATCTCAGGGATTTGATTTCCTCTCCTTGGACTGTGATTCCCTTTCCAAATTCCTCTTTGATTTCCTTGACGTAGTAAATAGCCACAAAATCTAAAGTTACATTCATCCATGAGTAGACTCGGAAGTAGTAAACATATTGTGCATACTCCATTTCCCTCGAGAGGTGAAAAATGAGTGACTAGTGACAGATTTCAAATTGCGTGGACAAGAAAGGTGTATTAACTTTTTCTGATAAGATGTCTTGCGTAACATGCCCAAGGAAAATAATGAATATTTTCAACACGCTCACTGTATAATCAAGAGCTCGAGATCAATTTTAATTGGCTATGAAAGAAACTCTCTCACACTTTAGCTCAAAAGTAGATCATTTAGCTCCCGTAACATTCATTATGCGTGTAATAATTGTGTGAACCTTAAGTAAAACAACATTCCATTCCTAGTGTTAGAACGAGAATTTTACCTGGAAATTATTGTAATTCATTAGTCGAGGAGACAGCATTTTTGATGAAGATCGATAGCAAAGTTCAGTATAACTCATCAAGGTCAAAGTAATTTGTGAACTTCATCCTTACGCATGCAACCTGTCAGACAATCATGTTGACATGGTTGCTGGTTTCTATTGAGCACATCAATTTCCTTTCATACGGACCGCGTAAATTAATACCCCAACCGTGTATTCGGGAATGATGAGCTCGATATTGCCACTTAATCCTCTGATTAGTGTTAAAATAGAATAGTTGCCCAGTTGTAATTCCTTTTAAAACAATACGTGTAAGAGATGGGTAACATGTTACAGTATGTATAGGCATGCGTAACTTCTTTAAGCTGAACGCCACTTATTGACTCACTCACTGATTTGGTAATACAGTTTGTAACGTGTTCACCTCCTGTGCTTTAATCTACCATCACCAAAAATACATGTTAGTTAGACGTTCAACAGCTGGAAACAAATGCTGTTTACAATGTGTCTTAAGGGCAGGAACAAATTTGGCGCAACAGCCCTGAAGGGCCTTGGCCTACCAAGTAATCGCTGCTCAGTCCGAATGCCTGCATATTACGAGGTGTCGTGTGGTCGGCACAACGAATTCTCTCGGCCGATATGTTTGTGGCAGTGCCATTGATCAAACCCACAGCTTCCCAGACGGCAGACTCGAACGTTAACCGCTACACCAAGTAGGGTGCCAGGAATCACATTGTAGAGAGGATATATCTCAAGATTTTCTTCGCGGGAAAGTGAACGTGGGTGAAACTTACTCGTAGTCACTGACAAAAAGATAATACAATGATCCGATCTACAAAATGCTGCATATTCCTTAGATTACTATGCGGCTAAACTTAACCTGTTTGGCATTGACGTACGTTCGAACAATTCTCTATTCAGTCATGACGATTTTCAGTTACTGTAACGAGAAGATATATACTGAAAGAAAGATTATTCGGAAGTCTGGAGTTTCATAAAAATCTGTCGTTTTGGGTAAAGGTTTACCTGGCAGTTAAGAAGTAAATTTGGCGTCATTATACTGCGGGAATCTCTCTCTCTCCCCCTAAATTATCCCAAGGAAATAATTGGATAGTTTTTTCTTTAATGCCCCTTATCTTCCTGAAACTCTAGGCTCTACTAACTACGGATAATTTGGTACAGACATCAGAACAACACAGGTCACATTCATAGACCGTGACTATATGAGGTAATTAATGAATATTCATACACTGCCCTTTCTAATTTACAAGTTTTACTAGTCGCCGCTAGATTGTGTCAGTAATGAAATGGCGTATGGCTTTTAGTGCCTGGAGTGTTCGAGGACAAGATAATAATAATAATAATAATAATAATAATAATAATAATAATAATAATAATGTTATTTGCATTACGTCCCACTAACTACTCTTTTACGGTTTTCGGAGACGTGAGGTGCCGGAATTTAGTCCCGCAGGAGTTCTTTTACGTGCCAGTAAATCTACCGACACGAGGCTGACGTATTTGAGCACCTTCAAATACTACCGGACTGAGCCAGGAACGAATCTGCCAAGTTGGGGTCAGAAGGCCAGCGCCTTAACCGTCTGAGCCACTCAGCCCGGCAAAAGAGGTCAAGTTCGACTCGCCAGTTGCAGGTCTTTTGATTTGACGTCCGTAATCGTGATGAGGATGAAATGATGATGAAGACGACACATGGCAGCGAAATTAACCAATTATGGTTAAAATTGCCGACCCTGCCGGGAATCGAACCCGGGACCAAAAGCCAGCACGCTAACCATTTAGCCATGGATCCAGAAATTATGTCAGTATAACCCCATGAGCCAATAATAATAATAATAATAATAATAATAATAATAATAATAATAATAATAATAATAATAATAATAATAATAATAATAATCTACTTTCCCATGAGTAGAATTAGTATGATGTTAATTTAATATGGAGCTGGGCAACACATTTTTCTACCCATGTGTTAGTACATGCCTAACTGAATATAATTATTTTCTAATATCTGCGTATTTTAAGATTATATTGGTAGTGTAAGTTATAAACAAAAATGTATATTTGACCACATTTTCCATATAGAGTCACTATACTGTACACCCCGGGGCTGAACAGAATAAGAAATCATAGCGAGAAGATGAAGCGATTTTAGGAAGAGAAGAAAACAAATTCATCTGCTAAATAAGCTCAATCGCGCTCCGTATTTGGGCACAATGGTGTGAAAAAAAACTGTCATTATTGAAATAAGGGCTTTGTCAAGGTTCAAGTGTACTGGGTGGGATGAATATAGAGGAGGGCGTAGTCAGGCTTGACCCCAGGGCGGATGGAAGAAGAGAAGCGAAGCGAATGGGCGCTGACCTACTAATGCTAGTGGAGATTTGGTTCTCTGTCACGACTCAAGTTGCACGCGCTTGGTTTGAGTTACCCCAAGCTTTTTGTTCTTGTCTGCTCGACTGGCGGCCACAACATGACTTACTAGGATACAGGGCGTGACAGCGGGGAAACAAATGTCGGCGAACATCCGTAACGAAACAATGGGGGAATAAACACAGTAGGCTTATTTGTCTTCTATCTCTTAAGCTACGGAGAAGTTAGAGTTCAGAGAAACTAGTGTAAATTAATGGCGTGTAACGAATGGTCTTGCACGTTCCAGCGGCAATGCATTCTTACGATGAAAGTCTAAGTGAAGAAAATAATATGTTGTACACATTGCCCTTTATATAATGTTGTTCATTTCTATGGATTTGGGACATTTCAGCCACTATATGAAGTAAGTGTATTTCTGCAGGTAGGAATTGGATAGCTTGCAGAAAAAGGATGGAATTCCATTTTATTTATTGAAATGGTCAATGCAAAATCAGCTATGTGTTATTTATAAGTTTGCTAGGAAAAAAACCCCACCGTATTTTGCGGAATTGTTTGTAAGAAGTGAACGAGAGGTTGAATCATCTGTCTGTCTGTTAGGTCATCAGCCCAGAGGCTGGTTGGATCCTCAAATAGCACCACCCAAGGCTAATCAATCACAGGGAAACAGCAAAAACCTATGGCAAAGCCCAGATGAGGTATACTAGGCAAGATGAGGAGTGGGGTAGTTTGCCATTGCTTTCCTCACTGGACCAGAAGGAGTTACTGCAGCACGACTGATCCTATGAGCAACACCTTTCACTATTCGTGCTCTAAGAGGTTGAATCGTAATGAATGTATATTTATAGAACTCCAAGGATTTGTATTAACAGACCAGTTTTACAAGTAAGGGACACCTTAAAAAAGTACATTTCTAAGACGTAAGTTCTAATTTGTAAAAAGGGGAGTTAACATGCGAAGAATGAATTATGGCTGATCGATGGTTGTAAGTGTAAAGTAGAGGTCACAATAAATTATAATACTGCAAAAGATCTAGGAAAATTGCTAAATGGTATGGACAGAGTCTTGCAGAAGGAATACAAGATGAAAATAAATAAGTCCAAAACAAAAGTAATGGAGTGCAGGTAATATTAGATTAGTAAATGACGTCTTAAAGGAAGTAGATGAGTATTGTTACTTGGGTAGTAAAGAAAGAGAGTAGAAGCTTTTGAAATGTGGTGTTACATAAGCATGCTGAAGGTGAAATGGGTAGATAAAATCACGAATGAATCGAATTGGTGAGACGAGATGGATTTGGCTAAATTTGACGAGAAGAATGGATAGAATCCCCGAATCAAAGGAATTAATCAGACGCTGCCGGGAATAAAACTGATAGCTCTATGAACCGAAAGCAACGACGTCGATGACCATTCAGCCTGCATATTTTAGCTAGACAGTGAAGGAGAATATAAAATCTCCTACTGGTATGCACTGCATGGTAGTTGGCATGCCTCGTGTGACCGTTATAAAATGAGTCGCACCATAAAATCTCACCATGGGAAGAAACGAGCAATTTCTACATTGTATGCAAAAACAATGGAAATGGAAAACAGTAATTAATGATTAATTATGACGTGACAGCTAATAAATAAGTATAGTGGTAGCAGACACGATACAAAGCTACCGTGACTACTGCACTAAAATATATATAATAATAGCCTATTGAAGAGTCATGGACGCAGATTTCCTACCAACTAACAATAGCTTTACTGATGATACTTGTAGACTTTACGGGCGAAAGCAGAGACGTCGAACTGAATGCGTAACGGACACACAAACCAAACCAAACCAAACGAAACCAAAGCAAACCAAACCAAACCAAAGCAAACCAAACCAAACCAAACCAAACCAAACCAAACCAAACCAAACCAAACCAAACCAAACCAAACCCAACCAAACCAAACCAAACCAAACCAAACCAAACCAAACCAAACCAAACCAAACCAAACCAAACCAAACCAAACCAAACCAAACCAAACCAAACCAAACCAAACCAAACCAAACCAAACCAACAGCATGGCGCAACAGCCCCGAAGGGCCTTGGTCTATCAATTGACCGCTGCTCAGCCCGAAGGCCTGCAGATTACGAGGTGTCGTGTGGTCAGCATGACGAATCCTCACGACCATTATTCTTGGCTCTCTAGATCGGGGCTGCTATCTCACCGTGAGACAGCTCTTCAGTTGTAATCACGTAGGCTGAGAGGACCTCGAATTAGCCCTCAGATTCAGAATCGTTCCCGGGGCCTGCAGGCACGCTACCCCTACGCCGTGCGTAACGGACACATACTAACCGAGAATTCGTTTTTCTTTAAGTTGAACAACGCTGTGTTCTACCTTAAATAATTATATGTACTAGTTCGCATTGCACAGGTACACTTGTTAACGCAAAATATGATCATCTGAAATTTTCTAAGTTCCCATGTGCAAGAACGACTGAAATGAAGAAACATGCTATCTGTAGTAATATGAGAACAGTTCTTGTATTTATCCTGAGATAGTCTATAGCTCGACTCGCATTTATTTTGACTATCCACCGATTTACAACAACATAAAAAAATTATGTTATTGTATAATTTGTGTACATTTACAAATTATGTACAAACAAAGAAATCACGATTTACATAATTTAAGATAATACTTCCTAAGTTAGACTTCTCAGAATGTATTACATTTCCTCATTTTTTAAAAAAATTGGCTTTCGGTCCGATCGATCATTTTGCCAGCTACAATTTTGTATGTTTCTTATTAATTATGAATTGACTTGATGAAATGAACTTATACATTTAAGACGAACTCAAACATCCAGCCCCCGAGCTGGAGAAATTAACCAGACGAAGTTAAAATCTCCGACCCGGCCGGGAATCAAACCCGGGGCCCCTTGAACCAAAGGCCAGCAGCCATGGAGCCGGACGAAATTCTTTTCGTTCACAATAAGCTTTACGTCACACCGACACAGACAGGTTTTATGGCGACGATGGAATAGGAAAGAGCTAGGAATAGTAGGAAGGAAGCGACCGTAAAATGAACATCATTATTATTATCATTATTATTATTATTATTATTATTATTATTATTATTATTATTATTATTCTACCGAGCAAGTGGCTGCGCGGTTTAAGTCTTACAGCTATCAGCTTGCATTCGGGAAATTGTGGGTTCGAACCCCACCGTCGACAGCCCTGAAGATAGTTTTCCGTTGTTTTCCATTTTCACACCAGCTGGGGCTGTACCTTAATTAAGACCACGGCCGCTTATTTTCCACTCCTAGCCCTATCCTACCCCATCGCCGCCATAAGACCTATCTGCGTCGGCGCGACGTAAAGCAAATTGTATAAGTAAAGTTTCAAATTCTTGACATCCAGGAATCGAACCTGTGTCAGACGGACGGGAATGCATTATACTGGCAAGGCCGGGCAATTCTTAGAGTTTTGTTCCCAAGAAAGCGGATTGTCAGCGGCATTTTAGGGGGTTACTAAGTGCGAAAACACAGTGCTCTTGACTTCGATGACTTTAAAAAACTCTTGTAAGACAAATGTACAGTCACTTTAAAAAAACGTATTGTATTGTATGGAAAGTTACTCGTAGGTACTCTTTTGTAAGAAACAATTGAACAAATAGTTGTAATGTTCGTCTTAGGTATCCACAAGATTTGTACCTATATGGGAGGTGAATTATTTTGGAAAACAATTAAATTTACTGCCCTTGTTGGCGAGATGTAGTGTTTATAGTGCGGGAGCAATTTGTTACTTTCATTGACCTGTCTCAGTCTCATCCTTGGCTTTGACAATATGAAAGTGACCGAGGTATGAGCGAAGCTAACAATACCATTTCTTATACAGCCAGTCCCTGTTATGAATGGTGTGAAAATATCGTTCATAGGGTCGGTTGGTGCATGCATTTCAGTGGGCTTGGTAGATTGATATGCAACTGAAACTTCCGGCTTGGTGAGGAAAGCAACGGGCCCTGACATGCCTATTCAGTGACGCCTGAGCTATCTATGACAGCTTTCGGTGGCGCTGTGGAGGATCAAACCAGCCTTTGGGCTGAATACCCAAAATACATAAAATTAAAATTACATCTAAAAAAAATCTATGTACAATATCGCATGATCTCTTAAAGCTATCGTTCGTTCGAACGGATGTTAAACAAATGATTACCATAAAAATGAAAGGCCATGGTGACAGCAATTATTACATACTACTTTAATTAGGCATCAGCACCTATGATACCTTCTTTCATTAATGTACGTCAGTACCATCTTCTTCCACGTGTAAGTCACCATTTAATTTTTCTGTGATAATCTTCCACGTTACAAGACAATGGCAAGGTATCCTCAGAAGACAGTCCGGTTCTTCATATCGCTGGAGGGTTACAGCAATACCCCGTTATGGCCTGGGTCAAGCTGACCTCGACTGAGGCGGTCGGTACGTATGGCAACAGGGCGCCCGAAGCATCAAGTTCAAGGTAAAACTAACCCTGAAAGTCAGCAGGTGGCATAACGAAACGCTTTGCATGTTCCTTAAAAGAAAAACTTGTCTGCTAAATGAACTCTTTCTAATGTCAGCTCGGTTATTCAGGTGCATATGAAATGGGATTTTGGGAGGATTCGCTTTCATGCAAAACAAATCGGAGATGTCGAAAGAAAAAAATAAATTTCTACTCTAGGCTGGTAATTTACATCTACATATATAAGAGTTTTGTCTGTACATTACTCAGAATTTAAAAATAATGGTATTTCTGTATCGGTCGTATCCACGGTAATAAGGAAACGCACATTTTATCTTCCCATAATTTCTGTCTGTCTGTATGTATGTATGTACGCGCATCACGAGAAAACGGCTGAAGAGAATTGAATGAAAGTCGGTATGTAAAGTCGGGGAATAAGTCGCAACAATCTAGGTTATAAATAATTTTATTCACCCTGAGTGAAATGGTAGTTTAAGGGAAGGTCTAAAATTTAATTCTCAAATATTTATGTTATTAGTGGTCCTATCAATAAATACGACATAACTGAAGTTTTTAGTATTACATTTCCGACAAATTATGTCTTATACATTTTCACCGTACCGTAACATATTCACGAATTTGGATTTTTGTTGCTAAGTCCATATCAGAGCCGAGTCACGAGAAAATGGGTAAACAGCATGTAATGAAAATCGGTTTGTAAAGTCGGGGAATAAGGAACTACACTCTACGCTATAACTATTTTTGAAAGACGCCCTAAATAACACAGAGTGGAAAGAAAACTAAATGTGAAGGCCTACAATATCTTGTACATAAAATTAAACAGCAATAACATCACATTGACCATTGTTTGTTGTGATGTGCTTTGTCTCTTCTGTTGCCACTCATTTCTGATAGATGGGATTACTGCTGCGTACGGAGTATAACGGCCTGCCTGAATATTGGCGGGGAGTAGCTGGGGAGTTAGATAAATTTCTTCTTTAGCATGCCATTTTTCTGGTTCCTAAATTTTCTGATACTACTGGTACGTAACACACTGGTTCATCATAGCATACGAGCTATTCAATCCCTACTCTGAGGCATTGATTGTTATGAGCAATGCGTACATTTAACTGAATAATGGCAGAGGAGTGTTCACGGAAGTCTGCGATCTGGTCATTCCAGCACTGAAACTTTGGACTGTTAGATCGGCACCGTAGTACTGTTCGTTAAAAGTGAGAAAATGTGCGGTTTTTCATTTGATCGAGTATTTTATGTGATAACATTGTTTTGAATCGCTACATTCCTACTGACGTCATTGTAATGACATATGTTGACTTCAGTTGGAAAAACCACAAAGACAGTCTTTCTGAGAATTCCGTAGCAAAGCATGGATACACGAGATTGTAATGAGTAAGTATTAGTTGTCCAGCACCAAACTATACGTGTTTAGGCAGATAAAGTTGAACACTTCGATCTTTGGTTTACGTAACTTTCAGCGACCATCTTGGGGATATCGTTCCGACGTGTTTTCATATACTTAGCCAATAAGTCATCTCTTTCAACGTCTGAAGGGTCTTGGAGGAGTGAGTGAGTACCTAGGCGTTAATAACAGGAAAGTTCTTAATTAGAGTTATCACATAAACGGTATTGTAAATAAAGGGTTCAGATCTCTGCACATGGTTATGAGGGTATTTATGGGTTGTAGTAAGGATGCAAAGGAGAGGGCATATAAGTCTCTGGTATGACCTCTAATAGAGTATGGTTTCAGTGTATGGGACCCTCACCAGGATTACTTGATTCGAGACCCGAAAAAAATCTAAAGAAAAGCAGCTCGATTTGTTCCGAGTCACTTCCGACAAAAGATTAGCGTTACGGAAATGTTGCAAAGTTTGGGCTGGGAAGACTTGGGAGAAAGGAGACGAGCTGCTCGACTAAGTGGTATGTTCTGAGGTGTCAGTGGAGAGATGGCGTAGACGAATACGTTTGAGAGGTGTTTTTAAAAGTAGGAAAGATCACAATAATACGAAGATAAAGTTGGAATTCATTTATAAGGTGATGATGATGATGTTTTTTGCTTAAAGGGGCCTAACATCGAAGGTCATCCGCCCAATTCATTTATAAGAAGAGGAGTTAGGGATTGGAAGAACTTTCCAAGCGAGGTGTTCAATAAATTTCCAAATTCTTTGCAATTATTTAAGAAAAGCCTAGGTAAACAACAGGTAGAGGACCTGCTATCAGGGCGACTGCCTTAAATGCAGATCAGTGTTGACTGATTGGCGATTGATTGAGACGTAAAAGCTTTCACTTGACACTCGGTAGGAGAGAGTGGTCAGCTCTGTGCCCCCAGGCATTAACCTCTTATTCTTTTTTGTGAGGTGGCTGATATTTCTTGATGCATGCAGTACATTTTCATCTGTCTCTTAGCACAGTCCAGCTTAAATATCCCAGTTGCATTTATGGCTACGAAAGTATGGAAGCTGTTATGTTATAGCTGGTGCTGAGTTATGCCAATTCTGAGCACGCTATAATGCTCGGTTCACCCAGGAGGATTAGGGTTCAATTTCTCGTCCAGAACTCGAAACATTTAGAAACTTAGTTTCTACTTCTGGATAGGCACATAGTTCTGAGGTTCACACAGCCTGTACATAAAGTGACTACCGCATTAATTCCTGAGGGTGTAGGCTGCCAGGCATAGAGCTAACCATTCTACTGTACTCAGTGCCGTGGTTACGATAGTGGAAGTTTTTACCTTCCATTACTCTAAGGACCTTCATTGTTTCTACAGAGTTTATGTTAAAAGCTTACAAGCATTCTTATGAATTAAAATAGCGAAGAATCCAATAAACGGGAAATTCATTAGCTTCTTACTTAGCTTAACTTTCTAATAACAGTTAATAATATATCACTGAGGCAATGGACTCTTCCTTATGACAATGTTTGTAAACATGCCCCAGCTTTATTTTAAGGACTGAGGTATTAAAACCACCAGCCAGATACTAAACTGAGACTGTAAGCTTAGGTTATATTTACTCTGAAAGGGTATTTTCTGAAGCACTAGAAGGAAAACAGGAGGGCATTGTTGTTAATGGGATCACAATAAATAATCTGCGATATGCAGATGATACTGTTCTGCTTGCAATAAGTGCTGAAGATCTGCAGGCATTACTAAACTGTGTAGCTGAACACAGTGCTGCAGCAGATCTTCGTTTAAACTCGAAAAAGACCATAGTAATGGTCATAAGTAAACATGCCATTCAACCTGATAACTTTACAGTATCTGGCATATCACTGGAGCAAGTGCAACGCTTTAGGTATCTCGGCACCGTACTTGGTTACAGCTGGAATAATGCTGTTGAATTAGGTCCCGGATTGAACAGGCAAGGACTGCATTCAAGAGAATAAGCAAACTTCTCTGTAACAGGGACTTTAAGATCAATCTCCGTCTCCGTTTACTTCGGTGTTATGTATTTTCTTTCTTATTTTATGGTGCCGAGTCTTGGATCCTAACAGAAAACACCACCAAAAATTTCGACATTTGAGATGTGGTGTTACCGAAGAAGAAACTTGACTCCTTCAGGTTATGTTACAAGGAAAAATTGAAGGAAGGAGAAGTAGGGGAAGAAGTAGAATATCTTGGCTACGGTATCTACGAGAATATTATGGGCTCAGGACCCCCACTCTTTCCCGAGTTGCTGAGAACAAGAACCAGATCACCCTGATGACAGGCGACATCCGATGAGGATATGGTTGAAAAAGAAGAAGAAGAAGCTCCGTTTACGCTATACAGACGTGGTGTAACAATTTGATGACTACCAAGAAATATAAGAATGAATAAAAATATATAAATAAATAACAATAAAATAAAACTTCATAAAATACTTGAAATGAATTAAATTAATAAAAATATTTAATGGAAATGTCCGTAGTATGGGCGCCAGAGTTCACCAGAATGGATCCCTCGAATTTAGATAGAGCATGATAATTCTTTATATCCCAGGGCGTGCACATAATGCAGTGTACTGGTACATCTGCTTCGGGCCTTACCTAACCTTCTAAGAACGACTAAATAGGTAGGAACTGCACATAGGTTCATCAATAACTCCACTGATTCTAAAATATCTAACTATATTCTCAATCAAATCCGTGCATGAGCGCCTCATCAATACACCAAAATACATTTATAATACACAAACAAAAGGTTGTTGGAAGACTCCATATTTACAACAACAACAATGAAAATAGTGGGAAAACGAAAGCGAGAACTAAGCTACCATTTGTAGTTAGTTCGTTGAACAATGTACATATATGTATATACGAACCTTTCACTGTCTCTGTATCAACACGATTTGCCGATTCTCATAATCAGCACTTATAACATCACACAGATACTGTACCTCGTAATACTGTGTTCACAGACTTTAACACTTGTTGTAAAGATATATACATTTAAGCAACACACGCTTGTCGATCCTGAACATAAATTATGGAAAGTCTGAGATAGCATTCACCAACATATAATGCCAAGCCGCCACAAGTGCTACAATACCTAATGCGTAAGCACTCCACAATATGTCGACCAGCCACTTTCCACGAACATAACAAGACTACGTTCCACAAACGTTTGAAGTCCAGTCCAGTATAGGGCACCAGTCTCACTCCAGTACCGTGTATCAGCACTACTTCATTCCCGTGTGTCCGCACTACTTCCTTCTCGTACTGTGTGTCTCGTTGTAGTTTCTTTCCGCTGTGATGTCAAACTATATAAAGACCTCAGGTCTCACATGATTCGCCGAGATTGATCCTTGTCAGCCAATCATGAGTGATCCTCTTGTCAAGATTATGCCCTGAACTTCTCCTTGGTCCCAAGACATAAACAAACTCTCCGGGGTGTTTCACATGAGTCATAGAACTTTCCTAGTACAACATCAACAAGCTCATGTGATTCTGGACTATTCACATGATTCATCGAAATTACCGACAACAACAAGTACATCTCATAAGACACTGGGATGTCCGCATGAGTCATACAAATTACCAGAGTCCAATATAGCAATGTTTTCCCACTCGTTGTTCAAAACAAATTACTCATACTACATATATGGAGATCTCCCAGCTTACAAATATAAATGACAAAATATACAAATAATAATAATAATAATAATAATAATAATAATAATAATAATAATAATAATAATAATAATAATAATAATAATAATAATAATAATCGAATACTGACAATAACATCTCTCACTTCTACATATAGTGCGAGGGTGTGATATATGTACTATCACAGTGGTAAAGTGGCGTATTTCGAGAACAAATTAAATTAATTCAGTATTGATACTCTCCCGGGTAATCTCATCCATCAACGATATGATCATACAGATTTTAAGGCGTATTGTATTTTTCCTGATTATCTGTAGTCTATTTATAAACGATATTTTCTGCTGCGTGTCAAGAAGTTCTCTCACGAAGAACACCTCAAAAAGCGGCTATAAAAACAAAGCAAAGCAAAGTACTGTAATTGAACCATTAAAGAGCAGCTTTGATATAAAAACTTGACAAAATTCATTTCACAGTTTATTAACTTGTTGAGCGACGTTATCGCGATTACGTTCAGAGTCGTAAAATGCGCTCAAACTCGACCACGTTAACAGAGACTACTTTATGATCTCTTCTACTTCGTTTTACTGTAACAATAGGGTGTGTTTTGTTTAAGCTGATCTTATTTCATATCTCTTCCCGTTCACAGTCATAAACATGTAACAGAAAATGCATAATGGTTCTTGGACAGAAATTGAGAGAATATAGTTGAATGTGATTCTATTACCATTGCTTATATAATTATCTGTATCCATTGGCTTGACCGTTTCACTTTATTTACCAGTACGACAGAGAACATAACGCATAATATATAATGATTATTGGAAAGCACCATGTGTTATGAACGGAACGACGTGTATTGAGGCTTTCCTGTTTAATACTCAAACATTTCAATATCTGTGATGGCATGATGATGATGATAACGAACAACATTTACATAATTAATTAACAAGGAAGGAGTATCAACGATTCAGAAGTGCGAGAGAGTACAAATACAGTAGAACTTCATTAATCCGGACTAATTGCAGCTCTAGGTTTTCCGAATTAATGAAAGTCCGGATTAAACAATAGTACATTATGCAACAATCTTATAATGGAAATAATTAAGAGACGAGTATATCATTTCTATATGAGTAATTTGATTACCATTATAGGCGAGTTGCATACGACTGTTTATGCTTGACGATAATTATAACTCTATTTTTTAAATATTCATAAATTTCTGTCGAGATGTCGGTTGACAGTTGAGTTTACTGAACAGAACGCAGAGCGCATGCGCTAGATTATTGATTTTCCGTGAGTGGATGAGAGACCTTGACAATGTCATATGTTTTCAAAGCTTTCTTTCAAACACAAATTGTTTATTGTACAGTTGGTGAAGTGAATTTGCGGGATTATGCCGTGTGGTTGAGGAATATTGGAAGTGGAACGTTCATTGATGTTGATATGTGTGTCCGACATGTTTGATTTTGGAAACAAGTGCGAAGCTAGTGCGTTGAGTGCAGGTGTGATTGGTCGAACAGTTGTATCATAATGAAAATGTGAACTCTGATTGCTGGAGAACCGGTATCGTAATGAAAATAAGAACTCTGATTAGTGTAGAACCTGTATCATAATGAAACTTGAACTATAATGAGCATCATTAAGATTCAGTTTACCGAGCTCGATAGCTGCAGTCGCTTAAGTGCGGCCAGTATCCAGTATTCGGGAGATAGTAGGTTCGAACCCCACTGTCGCCAGCCCTGAAAATGGTTTTCCGTGGTTTCCCATTTTCACACCAAGCAAATGCTGGGGCTGTATCTTAATTAAGGCCACGGCGGCTTCCTTCCCCTCCTAGCCCTACCTTGTCCCATCGTCGCCATAAGACCTATCTGTGTCGGTTCGACGTAAAGCAACTAGCAAAAAAAAAAAAAATCAGTTTCCTGGCATATAACATTTATTTTTCGGCATCGTCGAGCATAAAATAACTTATGAAATGTGTCCAGGTACATACTTAAACACTCTGTTCAGTAAAACGAAAGCGTACAGTACAATATTTTAATTTTAATAAATACGAAGATTATTTAGAGTACAAGATGTAATGCAATACAGTATTAGACTCTACAGGATACAGAGTAACTAGTGCAGTACAGAATTAGAACAGGGGCTGCCTGATCGAGGCGGTAAAGGCGTGCTCGGTTCGCCCGGAAGGACGTGGATTCGAATCCCCGTCAGGAAGTCGTAAAATTTAATGAAACGAGATTTCCACTTCCGGAGGTGCATATGGTCCTGAGGTTCACTCAGCCTACACCAAAAATGAGTACCAGGTTAATTCCTGGGGTCAAGGGCGGCAGGGCGTAGAGCTGACCACTCTGCCCCATCACGTGCCGAGGTTAACAATGGTGGAAGCCTTTACATTCCACTCCTCTAAGGGCCTTCATGGCCTGTACGGTGGTGACTTTGCTTTGCTTTTTTACAGAATTAGAACATGACAATCAAGGCACGCCTTCACTGACCGCACTTGACACATTTACTGGTTTGAAGAAACTGCTGATCTTTTGTTGTCTTCCTTTGAAATTAATTTCTTTCATGATAAACTCACGCAAATGCCTCAAGTATTCATAATATGCAGACATGTTATCGTCGTTGTTATCTTCAACGTATTTAAGGACAATGTTTAGATGGTCTTTAATTTCACTAAGTTTTGTCTTAGGGTTAATAATATCACCTGATTCATCCTGGTCATATTCATCCATTTCAAAGCTTTCTGCGCTCGTAACTCAGCTTTATACTTTGCAGTTATGTATTATTATCAAACGGCTGTCCAGATTAAGCGAAGTCAGGACTAATGGTTCTACAGTAATTATTAAAAAATAATGAAAATAACAACAACAATGTTACTGGCTTTACGTCCCACTAACTACTCTTTTTTTACGGTTTTTGGATACGCCAAGGTGCGCAATTTAGTGTCTCAGGAGTTCTTTTACGTGCCTGTAAATCTACTGACACTAGGCTGACGTATTTGAGGACCTTCAAATACCACCGGACTGAGCCAGGATTGAACCTGCCAAGTTGGGGTCAGTAGGCCAGCGCCTCAACCGCCTGAGCTACTCAGCCCGGCTAGTGAAAAATACTTGTTAGAATAAGACACATATGATATTGAAGGATGTAGACTATTGACTGTTGTTAACGTAAAGCTGTAGTGTATATCTCCTAATATGTGGTTTATGCAAGAATCAGGCGAATAAAAAAAAGTACACTAACAAATCTAAAATACAGAAAAGGTGATTTTGCATATCAAATGAATTTTTAAAATCTGCTAATCGTTTCTGTCTCTGAGAGACATTTGAAATTTCTTAGGCCAGGGAATGCATGAAAAGTGATCTGATATGATTATGTTTTATTATATTAATTTATTGACTGACTTTCTGCATGGCAAAAATATTGAATGTGTAGAGAAGACAAAATTAATGCGCCCAACCTTTACGAAATAATTAAATAATTAAATCAATCAATCAATCAATCAATCAATCAATCAATCAATCAATCAATCAATCAATCAATCAATCAATCAATCAATCAATCAATCAATCAATCAATCAATCAATCAATCAATCAATCAATCAATCAATCAATCAATCAATCAATCAATCAATCAATCAATCAATCAATCAATCAATCAATCAATCAATCAATAGATAAATAAATAAATAAATAAATAAATAAATAAATAAATAAATAAATAAATAAATACGGAACACTTCACGAAAGAAGCGCAGTGATCCATACATGGAAAGCTAAAGGAGATTTTAACAACTTCTGAACGACAGGAAACATTAGTACCTAAGTGAAGGATCTGTCATTTGGTGTACAATTCCTATTGTCGCTATACACTTTCAGTCTGCAAATAAATATACTGTACTTTTCAAAAATAAATGCCACAATATTCGTACATGCTTTATATTTCTGGAACAGTTACTTATCAATAACATTTGTTAGAAATATTAGATCCTCTTATTTTCAAGGTCTTTCATTCTTCTTTATTATGTAACTATAGAAACATTTTACTGTTGAAAACATTTTTAGCAGACGAAGTAGGAGTCGCCATACTACGAAAAACGTTAAATTAAGCAATTTGCTCAATTGTGCCGAAAGTTGGAGGGCTAAAGAGCCAGGGAAGGTTTCAAATTGTGAGTCGTGGATAGTTCTGCCAAACTAAAAAAAACACACCAAAAAACAAAATATCGAAATCATTTCCGGCCTAAACGCAGTTTCGGAAAAGCAGCCCAAATCGCTTGCTTCTTTACTCGTTTTCTCGTTGATTCAAATCCCATTATTTTACTGTAATGTGTTCCTTGGTTCAATACCCTCAGGCAGTTTTTGATCTTTTGTAAAATGTCTACACGAAATATAGTTATAAGGGCTTAAATGAAACTCTGCATTGACTCACATTATCGTTCGTAGTAGTGCTTAAGTGAAACTCTGCATTGACTCACATTAGCGCTCGTAGTGTTGCTTGAGTGATACAATGCATTGACTCACATTAGCGCTCGTAGTGGTGCTTAAGTGAAACTCTGCATTGACTCACATTAGCGCTCGTAGTGTTGCTTGAGTGATACAATGCATTGACTCACATTAGTGCTCGTAGTGGTAAAAATAAAGGTCAATAGCTAATTTAATTGATCGAATTAAGAAGTGGATTTTAATTTTACGAATAAAAAAAGAATATATTCTACTTTATTATATTTTATTTACCTAAAATTCGTAGCTCATATCCCTATGATCTCTTCAACATTGAGTTACTTGCCTGAAGGACTAGAACTGTGGATTTTTATTATACTACATTTTTGCAATATTTGTTATGTTCCTTTTGTTTGTTACGTAACGTGTGAATTAATGAGCTTTAATTTCATCACTCTCCCACAGAATGTGGAATTCTATCTCATTGACCGACTGAAGTGCGCTAATCATTATTTAGATTCTAGTCTGGAACTCTAAAAATGTATGGTGACTAATCAAAATCTATTAAATTATGTGTTAATGGCAACTGTTTAATTAGTATTCTTCACTTATGTTTTCAGGAGCAGTATTGCAAGCAATTGACGTAAGCAGAATCACCAAAACTAAGGATGGAGTCATGGTTGCTGGATGTCAAGAGGGTGCGCATTCCACGTCCCAAGTTCGCATCTGCGCGCTATCCCAGCGAACCGCCCAAGGATTACGATCTTCGCGATGAGGCCAAGGCCAAGAGGGAATATTCGGCGCGGGAATTGGCTAAGGCGACGGAAGAACTGCGGAGGGCTGTTCAAGAAAAGTTATAGCCAATCACCTGCACAAATGCAGGGTGACAGGAACTAAGTGTCAGTTAGCTTGCGAGTGTCTGTTGTGAGACACGGTCAGTACGGCCATTTTATGTTGGCCATGTGAGACTGGATACAGGTGGCCAGGCCCCGCAACAAACTATGTGCCACATGGATCGTAATTCAGTACAAGCGGTAGCGCCTCGCCACAGAAGTGTGTCGCTAGACCCGTAACTCATTGCAAGGAGGGGGCTGTGTGTTATGTTCTACAGTATATAATGTGGTATGATACGCATGTGAACATGAGAATAAATAAACGTGTTCTTTCTCGGAGCTTGATCAGTTGGGCAATATATTCTCCAGCTAATAAATAGATATACATTAATATTTATAAAATGTAAAGTATTCCTAGAACAATTAGTGATAAGTCGCCTTGCTTACTCCCAAAGTAACGTTTATCAAACGTAGCGATACAGAATAATTCCTAAGTTTACTTTGCATAATTAATTTCAAATATTCATTTTCATGTTTATCTACAAAAGTGATAAGCCTATTTCCAGCATCAATGTTTTCTACTGGCAATTAAAAGCACCCAGTAACAAATGCCAATTCCTAAAAACATATACAAAAACTAGCACTCTAATTTATTCATAAAGATTACTTTTCCGAAACATGGCCCTCTCATGCATGAATATAGAGGAAAATGAGTAAATTCATAACTACTTCTTGGTGGCCAAATTATAATATAAATTTAGCACTTTCTAATTACATTAATGTTTATTCTTTACTAGTACTGTTCATTAAGCCGGACCCGTGGTGTAGGGGTAGCTTACCTGCCCCGGGTTTGATTTCCGGCCAGGTCGGGGAGTTTTCTCTCAACCTGAGGGCTTTTTCGATGTCCACTTCACCTACGTGATTAGAATTGAGGAGCTATCTGACTGTGAGATGGCGGCCCCGGTCTCGAGAGCCCAGAATAACGGCCGAGAGGATGCGTCGTGCTGACCACACGGCCCCTCGTAATCTGCAGGCCTTCGGGATGAGTAGCGGTCGCTGGGCAGGACAAAGCCCTTTCAAGGGCGTTAAGTGCCGTGGGGTTTGATTTTTCTGGTTTGGTTAGTACTGTTCATTACAATCTGGTGAGCTTCAAAATATAGATATTTTGTTAACATACATGCTTTCACGGCCCGTACTTGTGGACATGATAATTATAGGCTTTTGGGTTTATGCCGTGTCAAGAAAACAAGGTGAAACTTTTTAGGTTTCGCAAAGAACTTTGCCTCGCGTCTTCAGAAGAAAATCTCGACAGTTCACGAGGGAGACGTCCACAGTAATGAGCGTTTGAATTTAAGAATTCATTATCATTGGAGCTGTAGTGGTACGCTCATTTGTCTGTTGTCCTCTCTGTTACTCCTCACTTACACACTGTGTGATAGAACATCTTAATTGAAGCGTAATGTTGTTATCATCTTCCGCTTGGAGCGCTGTGCCAAAATACAGCGAGCCACCTGGTGACGAACGAGCGTACCACTACAACTCCAACGGTAAAGCATTCTTAAATTCAAACACTCATTATTGTAGAAGTCTTCCACATGAACAGCTAAGATTTTCTTCTGAAGGATACTGATATAAGTTCTCTGCGAAACGTTAAGTGTTTCACCTTGTTATCTTGACTCGGCATAAGCCCAAAAGCTCATAATTATCATATCTATAAATATTCTGCTCCTTGATTAGCAAAATCGCACGAATACAGTCCCCTACTTCGTTTATTTCTGCCAAAATCTAAAAGAATACACCCAACATTCTGGGAGTAAGTAGCTCTTGTCATATATTGACTATTATTTGAACTACCAGTTCAATAGGATCGCCGCGAAAATATGAATAGGCATAAGCAGTGTAATTACTCATCATAGGCGTACGGGACATCTGCTATCGAATCCGGACTCCATGCATTGAGTGTGTTAATAAAGACGTGGCTTGGTTTGGAAGTCGTAGTGCAATATAGAATGCAGTGTTTACAGCATTCCCAATTAAAATTTCTAGCAGAAGAATGTAACAATTCTTATGAAGGATACGTATACATTTTACTTTATTTGATGATGTGTTCACAGGATACGTAAATTTCAGAATGTCTGGTTTGTCACCTCAAACTATGTAGCATCTAGAATTAGTTGCGAGAATACTTGCTTGACTGATCTTTATCTGAATGATTTCATGTTTATTAGACTACCATGCAGCAGCCATGTAACAAGTCTTCTTGGGAACGAAATTTGTGTCTGTGAGTTGAAGCTATTTCTAACATGAATGCGCTGCTATGCAGTTTCTTATCATGTTCAAGTTTACCATTTTTCTCGGATGAGTGTGAAAGTAATTACTGTTATGTCTGTTACGTTACTTTCCTTATATATGCAGTAAAGTTTTTATATGCAAAGGAATTGTGTTCAGAGAAGTGCAAAAATATTAAAACCTAACCACTGTTCTTGATTTATTTCCTTTGAAAACTATATAATTCGATTTTCAGTTTATTATGTGTACCTACCAGAATATTGTACATATTGGAGCTGTACTATATTGTTTTACACTTTATTTTTTCTACCCAAATGAAGTACCGTACATTCCACATCAGTTGTTACGTCAACCTTCTCAACATAATCTCCTCGTAACTGTATGCACTTTTATCGATGTGTCAGTCTCTCCATACCTTCCTGAGTGCTGCTTACCCATGCCTTAACAGCTGTGTCCAGTTCTGCAAAATGCGCAAAACGGCGACCACGCAGAGGTTTATTCATGTTCCTGAACAGGTGATAATCACTTGGTGCCAAGTCGGGAGAGTATGGTGGATGTGGCAGCACCGTGAATCCCATTTGTGGCTCATGGTAATGGAGCTATGTCTCATCACCAGTCACAAGCCTAGCCATGTAGTCGTCTGGATCTTGATCATGGCGTTGCAGAAGTTCTCTGCACACGTTCACACGCCTCTGCTTTTCCTCTGCAGACAAGAGTCTAGGCACACACGTGGATGACACCTTCCCCAACTATAAGTGGCCGTGCACGATCCGCTGCAGGATGTTCCGGCTAATTCCCGTGACTGTCTCTATTTCCGTAAATGTGATGCGTTTCCTTCGATCCGGGCAATGTTGGCTGGTGTTGACACTGTCACATTCCTTTCAGATCTGGTTCCCTTGTCCGCCCTGTTTTGCAAACTTCACCCAGTTGTAAACTGTTTTCCGTGACTGTCACCAAGCGCCGATGAATTTCTGCAGTGGTCACGCCTTCTTTCCATAGGAAAGAATTCGTATAGCGCTGTCCCTGACGGTTGCTTTCCATGCTGTCTGCCCCTACGCAGACAGTGTTGTTATGAAATAGCTATGACGAGGGCATTCGTTAGCCCCAGTGCGTGTGCTGCTACCAAACGGTGGAACAAGACACTAGTTACACGCCACCACCTTCAAAAGTGAAATGTGAACCATACCAGGACGTAAAAAAATAAAGTTTAAAACAATACAGTACGCCCCTCGTATATTTAAAATAAATATCAACATTAAACTTTTGTAACAATCAAATGGTTTATCTGATTTTTAAGAGATTATAAGCCCACTGATCGGTGACTGATGTTACAGTAAGTACTGTGAAGGTACTTTCTTTATAGAATATATGCAGAAAAGTAAAGTTTATATATGCAGTAGAATGTTTGGAGGAGTGTATAAAAAGCAACTAACACATAACCATTGTGTATGATCTATTTGTTTTTGACAATTATCTAAGATAATTTTCAATTTACTATGTGTACCTACTCGAATGTTGTATATTAAGAATAAACTTTAAAATTTTTTATACCAGTCAAAAGGTTTATCCTATTTAAAATATAGAATATAATCCACGTGACTGCCTTCTACAATGCTGAGCATGATCTCCGTAGAGGGAGTCTCCGAGAACCACTCTAAAGAACATAGCTGTGTTACCTTCAACTTATCCTTGTCCTTGCATCTCCACTTTGTTGACATTACGTTGAACCTCTCTCTTGGATTACCGGAAGTTCATCAGATTAGCTGTGAGGAGAATGGTCGATGCCTTGAGCCTCGAGGTTACGCAAGACCGTCTAGTCTACAGCCTGTTAAGACAGTAACGTTCAGTGCTGAGTGCCCGAGTTTATTTTACTGTTTGAGGTGTTCCCACTCTACATTTCAACTTTAAATTATTTACCAGCTCTGTGATAGAAATACTTCTTTCTTAGTCGCTTTTCTCATACTCTGGTGAGGTCGCAGGTGCAAACTTTACTTCACGTGTCGGCTTGGCCCTGTTCTACGGCTAGATGACCTTCTTGACGCCAAATCTATACAGAACGATGTCTTCACGCTTTTGTGACGTGATATGGACTAATGTTGAATGTCAAGAAAACAAAAATTATGGTAACTACACCTGTCAATTCATGGCATGCAGAAGGAGAAAAATTGGATTTAGTCTCCATTTTCAACTATCTTGGCTTACATATTTCTGTTGATGGTGCTGCAGCCATGAAATCAAAAGACGATTGCTACTTGGTAGAAAGGCAATGACCAATCTTGACAATATCTTAAGGAGTAGAGACATAACATTAACAACAAAGTCCGACTCGTTGGCTGAATGGTCAGCGTACTGGCCTTTGGTTCAGAGGGTCCCGGGATCGATTCCCGGCCGGGTATCGGATTTTAACCTTCATTGGTTAATTCAAATGGCCCGGGGACTGGGTGTTTGTGCTGTCCCCAACATCCCTGCAACTCACACACCACACATAACACTATCGTTAACCACATTAACACGCAGTTACCTACACATGGCAGATGCCACCCACCCTCATTGGAGGGTCTGTCTTACAAGGGCTGCACTCGGCTAGAAATAGCTACAAGAAATTAAAAAATAAATTAACAACAAAGATCTGTATAGTAAGGGCTAAGGTTTTTCCAGTTGTGATGTACGGATGTGAGACCTGCGCCATAAGAAAAGCTGAACGCCGTAGAATAGACTCCTTTGAATTGTGATGTTGGAGGAAAATCCTTAGAGTCCCATGGACTGCGAAGAGAACAAATAGGCCAGTTTTACAGCAAATAAAACCAGAGTGTTCCTTAGATGGCCTAATCCTGAAACAGAAACTAAGCTACTTTGGACACCTCATGAGAAGACACAATTCATTAGAAAAGACCTTAATGCTGGGGAAGATCGAAGGCACAAGGAGAAGAGCACGGCAAAGAATGAGATGGATTGATAGCATCACAGAAGTACTAAATTCCAGCTTGGAAAATCTTCGGGAGGCAGTGCAGGACAGAAGAAATTGGCGTATTTTAATTCATGGGGTCATGGAGAGTCGGAATCGACTAAAAGAATAGAGATAGAGATGAAAAATTACAGGAAATGTCTGAATGTGTATACTTAGGAAGTAAAATCACGAGTGATGGCAACAGTTGCCGTAAGATATTGAGTAGGATTTCTCAAGCTAGGAATGTCTTTTGATAATTAAAAGAACCTGTTTACAGTAAAAGCTATGAGTCTTAATTTGAGGATACAACTGTTGAAGACCTATGTGTGGAGTATTGCTTTATATGGAAGTAAAACTTGGACATTAAGTGAAAGAAAAAAAAAGGACTACTTGCATTTGAAGCTTGGTGCTATAGGAGATTATCTGGGGAGAAATGGTCACGAATAAAGAGGTGTTTAGAAGAGCAGGAAAGAGAAGATGTTTTATGACACAAATAAAAAGACGGCGGGATCATCTAATAAACATGATTATTTATTATATTGTATGCTTTTGTATGTGTTGAAGTTAGGGCTCACGGCCATCTCCTACACTTAACCATAATATATAGTCAGATGATTTGGAAAATTAACATTGTTAACAGTCTCTGGAAACTACCTAAATTAATGAAGTAATATTATAACTTATTCTAATTGTTATTTTTATTATTTAATTTTACCTATCTACATCACCTAGCTCTGAATCATACTTGAACTGATACACACTAACATTCACAAAAGCTGATCAAGTATTTAAGAGGAATTCTCGACAAGACCCTTTAAATGAGACTATTGAAGTGCTAGTACGTATACTGACAGGAGTGTGTTCCATAGCCTTGCCCCAGACACTTGGAAAAATACAGATGAATGATTAACCGGTATTATAAGGGTAGAAGTCGATCTGTTATTATGTTCATGGATAGATGAGAGGAAGTTAAAATGTGAGGATAGGTATTCAAATGTAAATTCGTTCAGAAGTCGAAACATTAGTGTCGCAGTAGGTAGATTTCTTAATTGGTCGATTTTCAGCCAGGATAGCTTCTCATAATAGGGGAAAGTATGTGTCCTAAAGTTCAAAGAAAATATAAATCGTATTCAAGAGTTCATTTCTCTTTGAAGTTTCATAGTTTGTTCTACAGCTGTATCAGTTCTACGACATCACAGAAATAAATTATTTGAAAAAAATGAGAGTTTGAAAAGTTTTATTTTCATGCTGTGTGGAAGAATGGATTGCTTCATATTTAAGGGTTGGAGAGATGCATATACCTTTCTGCAGACATTTGTTATTCCACTTTAACGTGTCATTCATTACAACGCCTAGGTTTTTTAACAGACTTCTGAAAAGGTATAGCTTCACCACAGATTGTGAGGTAGGCTGTTGTGAGATTGTTTACGTTCGTTAGTTCGTTAGGGTTCCGTAGAGCGAAAACATTATAGAGGTTGACCGAGGTTAGATTATACGACGCAAATATTAGATGACATGATATGTGATTCCTACTACGAACTAAAATGGAAAGCAGAGAAACGTGAAGAATGGAGAGCTGCTGCCAACCAGCCTCACGGTTGATGACTAGAGAGAGAGATGCAGGTAGATGAAGAGGTATGCTTTGAGACAAATTCAACTCCTTGTTCCCAGGCCAAATTAATTAACCAGACGTGACTAAAACTCCCGATCCCGCTAGGAATCGAAGTCGGGATTCTCTGAGCCGTAGACCGTGACGCTGAACAGTAAGCGAAGCAACCAGATGATCTTATTTCTTACGTATTTTTGTCTTACTTATTTCTAGCGCAACGTATGGTTAGGTATCGCATAAGCAGTGAGAGTTCTAAGGAGATTGTACCCCTCATATTTATGCCAGTTTATTTCTAGAAATGTTGTATCGACTGAAGGAGACTTGCTTCTCGTTAAGGGGAAGCTATAGTGAAATTTCTAACTTCTATAATTTTCACTGAATTTTTACCATTTTTTTCTCAGGTGTAAATCCTCTGATATTGTAATGTTTCCAACGTTCAATATTGTACCTATAAAATTTTTTGATTAGGCCTTTTTTACTTTCCTGTTATCAGCATCGTTAAAAAAAGTCCCCGGCAACACAATTATTTTCCACTTGGCACCGAATTTTGCACAAATATGATCGATAGTTACACTAACAAATATCAGTGTCATTGTTTGTTATTTGAAAAATATATTGGCATGTAGAATTTAAAAAATATGTGATGTTTAATTTAAAAATATGCTTACACACAACATTTCGTAGGTCGGACATAATTTTGAATAACCTTCCAACCTAAAATGGTCGTTATAATTTATGCATTAACTATCTAACTACTACTGTATAACATTTCACCTACATCAGAAAGAAATGCATGATTAGGGACTCTCTTTTTATGAAAGAAAACATGAAGATTTTGCTAATCCATAAAATGCAAAATAAAATTTATGCAAGTTCAACTCATTTTAGAATTGCCTTGCACAATAATTGTGCCCTTCGGACTTCTTTTCTCTCTCCTCCAGTGATATTTTCATTACCTTCTTGTTTTTACTCAGGTCTCTGTTTTTACCAGAGCTCGTTTTCCTGCTTTGTTGGGGCGTATGCTGTAGAACATGGGACAGTTAACTGCCAGCGCAGCACCATTTAAAGGAGTGGCTGTGGACTTTAAAACTGACAACATTTAAAAAAATAAAAGAATTTTTGATACTACGCACATCAGTGTATTTTTTAGTGTTCTAAATCTGATTTCGATATTTTTCTTGAAATGCATGAAATTTCACTATAACTTCCTTTAAATAAGATTTCCCGAGCTCGATAGCTGCAGTCGCTTAAGTGCGGCCAGTATCCAGTAATCGGGAGATAGTGGGTTCGAGTCCCACTGTCGGCAGCCTTGAAGATGGTTTTCCGTGGTTTACCATAATTAAGGCCACGGCCGCTTCCTTCCAACTCCTAGGCCTTTCCTATCCCATCGTCGCCATAAGACCTATCTGTGTTAGTGCGACGTAAAGCAAATAGCAAAAAAAAAAAAAAAAAAAAAAAAGATTTCATTACTACATGAAAATTGGGTCCTACGGTATGAATTGGTCTCAATATTCATATTTCACAAGGAAAGTTGTCCTAGCTTTCTCCTACAGTCCATTTCAATGTCCAAATATTCAATTTGAGAATCCTTTAGAACATGTTTAGAACAAGTTTTCTTTCAGCGTCTTTATAAATGTTACAGTAATTGTTATTCCTGGGAAAGTAAGTAACTCTTTATTTTTTGCAGTATTAATCAGTTAATAACTGGATGGTTTCCGTCATTAATTTGCAATTCAAATCGTGGAATGTAGTAATCTTGACAAATTTGGATGAAGTAAATTTGGAACTATGCCATAGACGAGTGTCATTATGAATCAACGCGAGACTTCCGGTTCTGTTCTCGCAAGGACGTTAACTCTTAGAGATCAATGACCCACGGCGGTTCTCACGCCTGGTCCCATTCATCTTGTTAGCAACATACAAGTAGAAACAGGAAATATACCTTAAGCAGTGGTCAGTCCTAGCTTTTATAATTAAGAGGAAATGGATGAATCTCACTAACGGAACCCGCTGGTAGGTTATTCTGATTTCACACTCCTTCTTTTATGGTCCATTCCATTAAGTTTCTTGGGGGCTACACCATCCGGCGATTCAAGGTTTGAACTTTGATGCTATCAGAAGTTATTCTGAAAGTTATTTTCTCCATTATTTGACTAATTAAGGACTGATTGTAGGATAGTTCATTTCGTGTCCCAGACGATTGCACCAATTACAGGGTGGTAGGAAACAAAGTGAAGCGGGTATATTAGCGTTAGAGATTTAGTTATACTGATAAATAAATTTGAAAGAAATAATTCGATATTTCACGCCATTGTCACTTTATCACCTGCTGAAGTTAGCCAATCAGATCGCTTCGCGGGTGAATTCAAATGGGCATTGTGAGGAGCTGTTGCTACATCTGCACGTCGCCTTATACCGGTTTGAGAGCACAAATTGAAGAAATAAAACTTCGCTATTGGAGGGATTTGAACACGGACGTCCGAGCTGACAGCATGACGCCTTAGCAAGTACGATACGGTAAAAAAATGAAATCGCGTAAGGCTTTTTTAGTGTCCGGAGTGTCCGAAGACAAGTTTGGCTCGCCAGACGCAGGTCTTTTGATTTGACGCCCTAGGCGACCTGCGCCTCGTGATGAGGATGAAATGATGATGAAGACGACACATACACCCAGCCCCCGTGCCAGCGGATTTAACCAATTATGGTTAAATTTCCCGGCTCTGCGGGGATTCGAACCCGGAACCCCTGTGACCAAAGGGCAGTACGCTAACCGTTTAGTCATGGAGCTGGACTACGATACAGTGACACTGGCTGAAACCACGGTCTGTTTGATGCTGATTTCTCGCCATGACGCTCAAGCCGGTCCAAGCCACCTGCAGATTTAGCAGCATGTCTTCGCAAAGCCCAAAGCGATCTGATTGGCTAAGTTCAGCAGCAGATAAAATGATACCGGCGTGAGATTTTTTAACAGTATGACCAACCCTCTAACACTAATATACAGTGAAACCCCCTCTAAGTTGGACACCTATAGTTCGTTAAAAATGTGTCCAATATAGTTGGGTGTCCAATTTACATGGCGGGTGTACACTATTTCAAAAGTACATTGACAGTGAGCTAGTGTGTAGTATATACATAATAACTTAAGAAAAGTGGTTCTTTGAATTTATTACAGTACAGCACACTGAATTCATGCCTACTAAAAAGGGGCGCTTACACTATTGTCTTATGTTTTATTTTACTGTATAGTACTCACCCTTTACTGCTTAGCGAAAAAGTCAGTCAAAAGACTGTATTGTTTTTCCACTATTGTACAAGCTCATTTTGATTCAATTTTCCTACGCAATCCAAATACAGTTAGCTGCCACCCCCGCAGGCCCGGGTTCGATTCCCGGCTCTGCCATAAAATTTGATAAGTGGTATGAGGACTGGAACGGAGTCTACTCAGCCTCTGGAGATCAACTGAGTAGAGGTAGGTTCGATTCCCAGCTCAGCCAACCTGGAAATGGTTTTCGGTGATTTCCCACTTCTCCTCCAGGCAAATGCCGGGATGGTACTCAACTTAAGGCCACGGCCGCTTCCTTCCGCCTTCCTTGTATATCCCTTCCAATCTTCCTATCCCCCACAAGGCCCCTGTTCAGCATAGCAAATGAGGCCGCCTGAGCGAGGTACTGGTCATCCTCCCTAGATGTATCCCCGACCAAGAGTCTGAAGCTCCAGGACACTGCCCTTGAGGCGGTAGAGGTGGGATCCTTCACTGAGTCCGAGGGAAAAATCGACCCTGGAGGGTAAAATGATAAAGAAGAAGAATAATTCGAAGAGAGTATCAATAATTTCTGGATGGTTATACACAAACGCATAACGTTCCAACTCATTAACACACTGAACAGTTTTTAGATGAATAGGTGGCTCGTTGGGGACAGAAACTGTATCTTCTTCTTCTTCTTCTACCACTGCTACTTTTTCACTTTTTGTAACAATCCATCAATTATTTCATGAAATATCATCGTAGACTTCCATTACAGTTACGAAATCACTAAGAACACCAACTTCTCACAGTTCACTGCGAAGAACTTCAGGGAGACATCTCAATTCCTCAGTTAACACATTTCACAATTGTTTGTTTAGACACGTCCACCCAAGCACCATGGATCCAGCAAATTGCATTGAGGACCGTCGCACTCCGTGTACATTCGATTGCATTGTTACACTTATCAGCCTCCTGTTTTAACAGTATTGTCTTTAAATGCTCTTGGATAGGTGGCATTTCCAATAACAGTGTTAAGATTGCTTTCAGTAAACTATAACAAAACAGCAAAACAACCAGCTTGCCCAGTTCGATTGTAGTTCTGGGAGAAGAAAAGAGGACTAACCAACAACTCAATTGTTTACCGTGGTCCAAAGTAGCCAAAAATCGAATAAATAATAATAATATAATAATAATAATAATAATAATAATAATAATAATAATAATAATAATAATAATAATAATAATAATAATGGGGCCGATGACCTAGATGTTAGGTCCCTTTAAACAACAAGCATCATCATCATCATCAATAATAATAATAATAATAATAATAGAGATAAAGATTCGGGTCAGAAAATGGGATGGACTTTCTCCACTTCAGGGATGTAGGCAGAGAAAGTTCGCGTCAGATAGCGCTCGTGTACTACTGGGTAAGCGCAAGGCGATCGTCTTATGTTTCTCCCAATCACCTGCGAGTAATGTATAGAATGTGACCGAGTTTTCTGAGCTAAAGCCGATTGTATCTTCTCTAATTTTACACCAAGACTATTTTAATTAATTGTATAGGTATATCTCCTAGAATATTACGGACGATTTTCAGCGTTTAAGCCTTAAACAGATGAAAAATGAGCTACGGACCAGAAACGCTAAAACTAGCGGGAGGAAGGAAGAATTAGTACAGCGGTAATTAGAAAATTATAACACACTTTATTATCCAAATAATGAATAGGATTCAGCATGCCTTTTCCTGAAGATTACAATTACTTGAGTATTGTACATTGATAAATATATAAATGTACCTCCACAAGACTTAAATCATACAGTAAATATATATTTAAAGACGCACTTGCTCCCCTTGCTTATAGACTTCGCTTCATGTATTCTTTTTAGGTTGATGGCTTACATGAAACCTCAGATACAGCCTTTGTCTACCACCAAAGGCATGTGAATATTCTTGAGTTTCCCAGTGCCGGTTCCTTTGAATATTTGACCATCAGCCATAAGGTGAAGATCACTTTCACAAATATGCGCCTGATGGATTACTTCGTATTTAGAAAATCGTAAATAGATGGAGCACCTGTTTCCAACTACAAATCATTATGTTATGCTAGATACAGACTTATCAGTGAAAAGTGTTTTGTTTATAAAAGGTTAATTTCAATCGGGTGAAATTCTAAAATGCATTGCTGTGAAATCCGAGTACACAAAACATAAGACCTATAATGTGAAGCTTATTTTAGGATTACCTGTTGACATTATAGGAGGGGAATGTGAACGTTTTGCTGGAGCAGGCCCCAAGGCATGTTGTAAGCATATTGCTGCTGTAAGCTACGCATTAGAGCACTTCCCCAAGACTGGTATTATTCAGTGTTCAGAAACATGCAGCCAAAATGTATAAACTTTTCAGCATCCCTCTATCAAACGGCTGAGGCCAGTTAGCCTTATGAAAGTGGAACGTATGCCCTTAGAACAAGTTTTGCTATGTATAATCTCAGTTGCACCAGTTATAAGTCTAGTCGAGGGGTATTTCTGTCTAAAAGCAACTCCTTAAATTGGCAGTACATGAAATTAATCCAAACATTAAATATTCTCCCAACAATAGTTTTATGGATTCCGAAGTAAAGGCCTGGTTCCTTGTCAGATTTGTTAGTCCTTAGCTTCATAACTGTCAAGAAGAAACAAAGTCTGGGTTCAAGAGGGAATATCTGTAAATTTTATCTGTTTTCCCCCAGAACAGCAAACACCAGCTTACAATGTTGGACGTCTACAAACCCCGTATAAAGCAATGTCGCATCACGATTACGCATTGTTTGCTCAAAAAACAAATTACTTGTAGTATTTTTTGATTGCTGATGTCTTTGAAATTGGGAGTCACAAATGTAATATTCACTTCTTGGGGTGTATTCAAGATTTCTTCACGTACTTCAAAGGAGGTTATTTCTGCATATTCCGATATTGTAGGTTTATCGTGGTAATCCGGCAATTTTCTAGTGTATGGCGTCTTCCTTGTTTTTGTTGTGTTCGTGATTCACGAAAAAAGCGATGGAACAGCGCCCGGTTTTAATATTGCTCTCTCACCTTTAAATACAAACGCATAAATTCGCTGGTTATCAAAATGCCTAATCAGTTTATGGGTAGAAAATAGGAATTATTTCCCTTCGTAAATCGCACTTACCCAACAAAGTTTTCATGAAATCACCGGGTTTAAAATAATGGGAACACACTTTAATATTTTCGGTCAGATTCTTCTCAGCGAAATTTTTCCTTCTAATAGCATGTAACCATTTCGTCCTCATTTCTTTATTTTGTGGAAACTGGTGAAACGAAAAGAATGGGCTTCCCTGATTTTTTTCAAAGAGGAACACTGCAACAGCTCAGCATAGTCACGAAAAATAACAATTTAAGCAACTTAAATTCGTGGATATTTAGCAGTACGAGTACAGAGGAGACAAATGAAGAGCGCATTGCGCTTACCCAGTATAACAGCAGTGCGCTCTATCGGTGCTAGTTCTATACATCCCTATTGTATCTTGGAAAAGGTAATTCGAGAAGGGATAACTTCGCTGAACAAAGAAGAAGGAAACGAAGATCGGTTTCGATTAGGCCCCGAACACAAAGGAGTGTATCTTCAGTGTCTGGCTTTCAAGGACGACTTAGCCATATTTGCCAACAACGTCACTTCAGCAATCAGGAAGATAAATCTTCTTATACAAACAGCAGTGAAAGTAGAACTACAAATCTTCTTTAATAAGACATGACATGGAGACATGAATACATGACGAACATCAGTGAATCGTCCAGAAAGGATGGCGTATGGTTTTTAGTGCCGGGAGTGTCCGAGGAATGTTCGGCTCGCCAGGTCTTTCGGTTTGACTCCCGTAGGCGACCTGCGCGTCATGATGAGGATGAAATGATGATGACGACGAGACATAAGGTAATATTCTGGTGGAGCTGCCGCACTTTTTATCTCTTTTGTTATATCTGGGTAGAATTACCTTAAAAATTGTTGGAAATTGATAGAGCATAAATTGAAAATATGTACATTTGATCAGAGATGAGCAAAAAGTTGATAATTGAAAGTAAATGGGAGAAAGGGGAGAACAAAAGAATTGTTGCAACAGCGGTGTCTCTCCTCGGTACGCGTTATAGATGCCGACTTTGCTCGGGAGAGATGCGCAAATAAAATAATTAATAACAAAATCAAATTTAAGCTAATTTCTTCAACTTTAATATAACTAAACATTAGAACATACTACAATACAATTATATCCATATAATTTAATTATTCAGTGGTAAAAGAATCTAACTCATTATTTACAAAATTAAATGAATCATATTTTAATTTCGATTTACTCTGAATATGCATGTGCAATGGATTCTTCCCTGTGTTATATAAAGAAAACATCAAAATCAAATTCTGTCCTGGCACAGTGATTTGAAAACATGCCTGAGACAGGATTCTTGAATCAAAAACTGATGTTCATCCTATTAGAAGTTCATACAGATTGTTTCTTAGGACTTTGTTCTCTAGCAAATTTACTGCCACAGTCTACACATCTGTCGTTATATGCAGAGGAGGATTCGTGCAGCCACTGGTTGTAACTCAAATACTGGATCCAGTCATCCCTTTTAGAATATGAATTTGACTTCGGTAATTATTGAAGTACGTAGCTATACCTGCTGGACCCAGTGAGCCATTTCCCATATTTCCTGACTCCATTCTTCGTTTCAGTGTTCGTGCTGGAATTCTCTAGTATCATTCTGCCTCCCTGATCAGTATTTCCTTTGCTTTAAGTCTTTTAACAGCTTCTCTTAAATTTTACTCTTTCCGTTGAGGCCTTTTAACACTGGCCTTACTTTTATACTGAGTGGGCATGTCATAAGTTTTTATTTCTGAAAATAATAAAATAATGTTACCAATGAAAGCAATACGCATAAATTATGTATTTAAAGAATAGTGAGATGATAAAATATTCGGATAAAATACCGGTACCCTCTAAATGGTATCGAATGTTTCTAGATCGCATTTAGAATCTGATAGCAATGAGACATCTCAGCCGGATTGTTCTGTGGCAACTCTCCCAACTATCAGTTAGAGACGCCGCACCCTCCTGTTGTCACACCTGAAGGCTAGCATGGCCCAAAATAATCTTACTGTCAACTAGAGTTATGCTTCTGACTTCTACTGCACTGTACTGTACTAAAAACGGCTGATTTAAGCATTTGAAACCAACTTAATATACAATAAAAGAACACAAGGGAAAACTTTGCCTGGAGGAAACACGCACTCGCCTCAAGATATCGGCTATAAGTGGCATAATATAAGAGCAATTTTCATCACACTCGCAGACAGTAGTCCTGCCTTAGAGACTGAAAAGCCATATACACCGCCATATAGCTGTAACGATGGGAACCTTTGGCTATATTGTATGCGGCATTTGTACTGGAACGGCATCTGTACCGGATTTACCTTACACCCAATCCCCGTGCCAGAGAAATTAACCTATAATATTTAAAAATTCCCGACCCTGCCTGGAATCGAACCCAGGACCTTTGTGACCAAAGGCCAGCACGCTAACCATTTAGCCATAGAGCCGGACCATGAACAGATTGGAAGAGCCAAGAAGTGAGTGGTGAAGTAATCCAAGGGAGTGGGCTAGAACAAGAAGCGACAAATATCCGCATCCGGAAATTAGAGTATGCTGCGTTTCTGAGTCATATTAAGACATTGCAGCACTGTTGTTAGACCAGAAGGCTTATATGCTTCGGACCCTGTGCATGAATCGAAAAGCACAAGTCAAACAGCTACTGAAAAGAGAATGCATTCTACTATGGAAGATATTGGGCAACAGCTGGGTTGATGGGCAGTTCGACTGAACCCAATAAAGAAGTACACAGCAAGATAGAACCGATAACAACAATTAGAAATTGAAGATTGCAGTTTTAAAGGCACATCTATCGCATGAATAATGACCGGGTCACAAAGAAAAGCTGGAATTTTCTAAAACCAAAGACATTTAAGTTGAGGTAGTTCCAAGAGTGTGAGAAAGATCTGAGAGAGGTGGGCAATACGGAGGATAAAATAAATGACAGTGTTATTTTCAGAAGGATGATGAAAGGCTGTCAGGGTTTTATGGTGGAGACAGAGCCCAGAAGACGGAGAGGCCCTTCACCTGAAGAGCGGAAGAAAGCTCTGATCGATGGGATCAAGAGATACTGGCAGGATGTTAGAGCCGGCAGACGAACAAGACACATACACTGAAAATGAGATTGGTTGCTAACACGCAGTCCATAAAGATTCAGTTCGAGAAAAATGCTTTTATTAGTTTTGTGCCCTACTAACTAAATTTTACGGGTCTCGGAGAGGAAAAAGTGCCATCATTTCGTCCCGCTGCTAAATTTAATGACACGAGGCTGGTGTATTTGAGCACCTGATACAAGTGAACAGATCTGAGGTGGAACTCAACAACTTGATTTCAGAAGGCCGGCGCTCTACCAACCAAGCCAATCAGACCGGCTGTCATTTATAGAGGATGTATCCAATAAATTAGTGTTTTATATGTTAAGACTCTAAAACGATGATAATTTCACTTCAATGTCTTTTTAGTAGGTTAGATTATCATTTAATAACCGATCATCCCTAGTTAATATCTATGAGATTGATTCCCATTTAGTGATTAAAGGAAAAAGCCTTTAAATATTTCTTCAGAAATATTTTAACAGTATTTTAATCTTGTGTGCCTCATGGCTTTCGTAAACAGGAAGATTTTTTCAAAGCAAAAAATTTACGTTTAAAACCGCACCAATGAAACCACCATCTCTCAACGGCATTCTTTTCCACCTGAGAAAAATGTTCTGGTTTCTGAAGAATTCCTTGTAATAAACAGAAACACTTGCGTGACTGTACGTCCGTTCGCGGTTTACAACACAGGTTGGTATTATTTATAAGCATGTCTGTCATGGTAAAATAACAACTTTCTCTCTGGTCTTTGTCATCTTGCAGGGTAGAAGTATTTACGACAAGATATTACACAGAACTTTAATATACATTTCTCATATGTATATGTGTGCTTCTAACACAGTAGAAACCTGAAATATTTAATATATTTGGTATTTACTAACAGGCACAGTGTTTATTAAAGCATTACGACTTCCGGCTCTTGGTAGCTTCAAAGGAATTAAATCCAGTTGCTTTTTATACTGCGTAATAGATCAGTCTATTAGATTTAGTTTGAATTTTTTATGTTTATTTATTTACTTTATTTATTTATTTATTTATTTATTTATTTATTTATTTATTTCGTAAAGGGCACCTGAGCCGTGGCTCATACAGGTTCAATACATAGTCTATGTGATATACAAGTAGCAGAATCAAGACATAACAGAGAAATTTAAGAACACTGATGTTTTACAAGAGAATAAACAGAATGTGAGCTAAATTCATTATAGAGGTGCGATGCATTTACCGTATACAAGTAGCTCAGTTAAGATAACACAAATATCCATGGTATCTTATGTAAATATTTCTCGAGTTTGTGCTTAAATACAGAAAATGAAGCAGCCTGTCGAATATGTTCAGGAAGTGAGTTATATGCAACATATATGAGTTATATGTGACTAAGTCGACACTGAAAAGTGTGGTTTCATTCTTAAAAAAAAGAAAAATAAGAAAAGTGAGTGAGTTATACGCATGTGCAGAGTAGTAAAATACGGATTTGTTACCACATTATTTAGTTGAGTTAATTAAGTCAATGTGAATTTGATTGATACCTCCAGTATTGCATGAATGAATGTCATAATTAATCACACATGAAATATTGGAGTATTTTTCGCCCAGGATCTTCGGTTTCGGAGTCGAATGGCTCTACAATTGCATAGCGCGCTCCCCTGTTGAACGCTACATTATTTTGTGTACTGTAATTACGCCAGGCGTTTCTTGTAGCTCTCTAATTGTATTGTCATTAAGCATGAATCCAAGACTCATACCATGAGAGGTTTCAGGCACATCTGAACAACGACGGAATTCGGCGACCATCCTGGGAATCGTATTCGCGCATGAATTTTCTGCACTAACATCAAATGTGAAAGGTCAGTTTTATGCAGGGTGTAGTCGCAGTACATGCAATATCAATCCCAAATACTGTCTCTTTTTTCTTTTTCTATCTAGAGTGTAAAATTACCAGCGAGTGTAAAATAGGCAAACCCGCACAACATCCTCAAAACGTCTGTTCGAATATCTTGTCAACTAGCAATGTTTTGCGGGACTGTCTTTCTCCCTGCCAAAGACGAGGAATTGAGATCGAGTTTGTACATCTAACCGTATGAAGGATAAAAGGTATTTGATTTATCTTGTAAATAATAATAATAATAATAATAATAATAATAATAATAATAATAATAATAATAATAATAATAATAATAATAATAATAATAATAATAATAATCATGTCCGCCTCTGTGGTGTAGTGGATAATGTGATTAGCTGCTACCCCAGGAGGCCCGGCTTTGATTCCCGGCTCTGCCACGAAATGTGAAAAGTGGAACGAGGGCTGAAATGAAATGAAATGGCGTATGGCTTTTAGTGTCGGGAGTGCCCGAGGACATGTTCGGCTCGCCAGGTGCAGGTCTTTTGATTTTCCTCCCGTAGATGACCTGCGCGTCGTGATGAGGATGAAATGATGATGAAGACGACGCATACACCCAGCCCCGGTGCCAGCGAAATTAACCAATGCTGATTAAAATTCCCGACCCTCCCAGGAAACGAACCCGGGACCCCTATGACCAAAGGCCAGCATTTAGCCATGGAGCCGGACGGAACGAGGGCTGAAACGGGGTCACTCAGCCTCGGTAAGTCAACTGAGTAGAGGGGGATTCGATTCTAACCCAGCCATCCTCGAAATGGTTTTCCGTGGTTTCCCACTTCTTCTCCAGGCAAACACCGGGATGGTATCTAAATTAATGCTACGGTCGCTTCTTTCCCTCTTCCTTGTGTATCCATTCCGATCTTCTCATCCCCCCACAAGGCCCTTGTTCAGCACAGCAGGGGAGGCTGCCTGGCCGAGGTACTGGTCCTCCGCTCCAGTTTCATATCACTCTCCAGAACACTGCCCTTGAGGCGGTAGAGGTGGGATCCCTCACTGAGTCCGAGGGAAAAACCAAATCTAGAGGGTTGCTTTAACTCGCAATGTTTTAAAAAGCATTGTAAGTGTCAGTTGTCGTTTTCCATGGTTTCCCAATTTCACACCAGGCAAATGCTGGGGCTGTACCTTAATTAAGGCCACGGTCGCTTCCTTCTCAGTACTATCCCTTTCCTGTCCCATCGTCGCCGTAAAACCTATCTGTGTCGGTGCGACGTAAAGCCAATAGTCGTCGTCGTCGTCGTCGTATTAAGAAATAATAATAATAATAATAATAATAATAATAATAATAATAATAATAATAATAATAATAATAATAATAATAAATCAGTGCCAATCTTTTGAGTAGCTTGTGCCATATGTGTCTCGAAGCTATACATTTGTATTCGGGAATCTGTCGGTTCAAACGCCACCATCGGCAACCATGATGATGGCTTTCTGTAATACCCCATTTGCACATCAGACAAATACTGGGGCTGAACTTTAATTAAAGGCACGGCCACTGCCTTATCCCATTATTGTTGCTGAGTTAGTGCGACGTTAAAAACCTAGACAGGATCGGGAATTTTAACAGTGATTGGTTAATTTCGCTGTCACTTGGGCTGAGAGTAAATGTCGTCTTCATCATCATTTCACCCTCATCACGACGCACAGGTCGCCTACGGGTGTCAAATCAAAAGACCTGCATCTGCCGAGACGAACTTGTCCTCGGATACTCCCGGCACTAAAAGCCATACGCCATTTAATGTTTTACCATCGCATTATGTTCGCTGACCGGTCGAAGTCAAATCAAGTCGTTTTTGTTTTGTTTTGCTATTTGCTTTACGTCGCACCGTCATGGATAAGTCTTATGGCGACGAATGGATAGGAAATTCCTAGAAGTGGGAAGGAAGTGGCCGTGGCCTTAATGAAGGTACAGCCCCAGCATTTGCCTGGTGCTAAAATGGGAAACCACGGAAAACCATTTTCAGGGCTACCGACAGTGGGGTTCGAACTCACTGTCTCCCGGATGAAAGCTCACAGCGGCGCGCCCCTAACCGCACGACCAACTCAACCGGTAAAATCAAGTCTAAAGCAGTTAATTCAGGCCTTCTAGGTGGACTTCTTGCATCTAATCTCCCGAGGCAACTTGTATACGTTGAGTTTTGGTGTAGCTTACTATCTCCCAAAGCTGGAAGTATTATGGACGATAAAGTTGTTGATTCATTTGTGATATTAAGGAAATTTTTAGATCATCCCCGTGGATGTGTCTGGGTGAAATCAGTCCGTTAACCTGTGTTATTGTCGTGTCTGAGGAATGAAACTTCAATTGATCACTGAATACTGATGAAAATTCATTACATGATACGAAGATTTTGATCAATATTCAAAAGGCCTTTTCTTAAACCAATAGGATCAAATCTCGGTTCAGTCAGTGAGATTCAATCCTCCAGGAAGTTAGATAACTCCTATTAAGCTAAAGAACTCCCACATTCCGTCGTTTCTTATCATATATTTAAATTCAATTCACTGTTATCTGTGACTATCACATAAAACATATCCTGTGGCACAGCCATGCCCAAACTGCGATCCGCGACGAGGTGTCGCGACGATAATCCAAAGAGCCCGCAATAATAATGTAAGCTGTAAGCATTTAAAGAGCGCGATTTTATTGTACACAAACACTTCATAGATCACTACACTAACTTTCTTTTCGCTAGTGGCTTTACGTCGCACCGACACAGATAGGTCTTATGGCGACGATGGGAGAGGGAAGGCCTAGGAGTTGGAAGGAAGCGGCCGTGGCCTTAATTAAGGTAAAGCCGCAGCATTTGCCTGGTGTGAAAATGGGAAACCAAGGAAAATCATATTCAGGGCTGCCGACAGTGGGATTCGAACCCACAATCTCCCGGATGAAAGCTCACAGCCGCACGCCCCTAACCGCACGGACAATTTGCCCGTTATACTAACTTTAGAAACTATGTCTTCACTGTTAATGTATAATGTAATTTGGTCGATAGAAGGTACAAGCCAGCAGCGGAAAAAAGGAATACTACAAAGCAGTGTAAGTGCAGTAATTGTGAGACTTGGAATTGCTAGTATTCACACTCAGACCATAATTTTCGCTTCTGGTTGAGAAAATCTAGTGGAGCAGAAATCCCTTCTTTGAAAATGAACATGAACTGCCCTCCCTTGAGAATGATCAACTAGCCGAAGTATCTGGACAGGGAGAAAGTGAAATATAAGTATGATATGGGTGGATAATAAGATGGAGTGACATGTTTATCTCCACGAAGTTCCGTGAATGTATTACAACTCCATATCCCTGATAGACTTTTGGGTCCCTAAAATGACCTATACTCTACAATTTCTAGAAAGAAAATAGTTCGTTTAATGCCTTTCACGACAACATACCTGCGTGCGTGTACCTTTCCTGCCCTCACATACAGAAACTGAGCTAATGTAGGAGATGAACTTATGTTTGGGTGACTACGCTTGTAAACCGCGTGGTCTTTGGAAAAGTGCACCATCCAACAACCGCAACAAGTGCATTTTTTTCCAGGCGAGTTACCAGACCCAGACTGTTGTAATTATTAGCCAAATGTCGCATTGTTTTATAACGTATATGCACTTATAAACTATCATTATGTATATGAAGTCAAATAAAACTTTCTTTGAATGTAAATATTAGTCCACCTGGCGAGTTGGCTGTGTGGTTAGGGGTGCTCAGCTGTGAGTTTGCATGCGGGAGATAGTGGGTCCGAGCCCCACTGTCGGCAGCCCTGAAGATGGTTTTCCGTGGTTTCCCAATTTGATACCAGGCAAATGCTGCGGCTGTAACTTAATTAAGGCCATGGCCGTTCGTTTCCACTCCTAGGCCTTTCCTGTCCCATCGTCGCCATAAAACCTTTCTGCGTCAATGCGACGTAAAACAAATTGTAAAAAAAATAGTCCTAAATGATACGAATAAAATCAAACATGGTATCAATAAACATTTCTATTTTTTGTTTACTGAATGCAGTGTTATGTTCTGTGGCTGAGGGGTCCGTGGAAATGTGTGCGATATGCTCTGGGGGCCTCAGAAGCAAAACGTTTGGGAAACCGTGATGTAGCATATGATCAAAAGATTAATGAAAATCCACAGCCTCTCTCCAGTCATTCGACGGGGTCAGGAATAGAATGAATGAAGCCCGCATGTAGCGGCGAAGATAGGAACTGCGCCGGCTGCCGAAGCCTTTCGGACTCCTCTGGGGTAATGATTAATGAATAACAGATGAAATTAAATGATATTGGAGAATGTTTCTGGAATGAAATATGACAGTGAAAACCGGAGTACCCGGAGAAATACATGTCCCGCCTCCGCTTTGTCCAGCCCAAATCTCACATGGAGTGACCGGAATTTGAACCACGGAACCCTGCGGTGCGAGTTCGGCGCACTGCCGTCTGAGCCACGGAGGCTCTGTCAAAAGATCAATACTTGCGTAAATTGTTTCTATTAGTTATGACCACAATGAGTATGCCGCTCTATGAATTTACTGTGGTTTAGAGCAAAACTTGTACTTTCAACTCAAAATTATACCTATAGTCATATAAGCTACGGAGTACAATTTACCATCGATATAATGTCTGAGAAATGAGTTGAGCTGGCTGAAATGAGACGCGTGTGATCTTCCGTTATACCCAGATAAACTTCTCCAGTAATTGAGTTTGATTCCCTGCAGGCGATTTAATGGATACGGAGAGTACCGGAAATTTAATTGGCTGGCCACGCCACGACGGCTTAAGAAGATAAGATCGAGAAAAACGTCATGAGAGCGGAACTTTCATCCAAACTATTTGGCCATTAGTGCTATCAAGGAGCTTGAGGCCGTTCATTCAAAGGAAGTAGATGGCATTATGCAGTTACTCCAAGTTGTTCTAGACGATAAAGCGGATGGTATTTATTTTACCTGAATAATCGTTCCATCTTTCTTAAGTTCCCAGACCATTCCATAACAATATTCAGCTTTCTTAAACAGGATAATATGATTCTAGATATAATCTACCAGAAAATTACGGTATGCGAGTGATCTCCTTCATTTATATAACTATAATTTTTATTTCTTTCAAATTTCTAAGAGGAGGTTTCCGTCAATCTCGTTGCTCTTTGTACGGTGCTTGTGATACTAGTCATAACAACAGGTGAGTACGGAGCAGCGTTAAATGTATCGCCCACGTTAAGTCACAATACAGGATGGAACTGAGAAGTCTAACTGTTCGGAGATCCTTTGCTGAAATCTCGGTGTTAATAATAATAATAATAATAATAATAATAATAATAATAATAATAATAATAATAATAATAATAATAATAATAATTACCGAGCTCGATAGCTGTAGTCGCTTAAGTGCGGCCAGTATCCAGTATTCGGGAGATAGTAGGTTGGAACCCCACTGTCGGCAGCCCTGAAAATGGTTTTCCGTGGTTTCCCATTTTCATACCAGGCAAATGCTGAGGCTGTACCTTAATTAAGGCGACGGCCGCTTCCTTCCCACTTCTAGCCCTTCCCCGTCCCATCGTTGCCATAAGACCTATCTGTGTCGGTGCGACGTAAAACAACTACCAAAATAATAATAATAATAATAATAATAATAATAATAATAATAATAATAATAATAATAATATCGGTTTTCCAGGGACCCTCCGCGGCGCAGACGGCAGCGCGTCGGCCTCTCACCGCTGGATACCGTGGCTCAAATCCCGGTCACTCCATATGAGATTTGTGCTGGACAAAGTGGAGGCGGGACAGGATTTTCTCCGGGTACTTCAGTTTTCCCCTGTCATCTTTCATTCCAGCAACACTCTCCATTATAATTTCATACCATTTATCAGTCATTAATAAATCACCTTGGGAGTGGCGATTCCATTGTAATAATAGCCTATATATGGCTCAACTTGTGAAAGTTTAGATTTTATAATTCCACCTTTACAATACTGTAATTGTCTTTATTACAAAGACTACATTAAATTACACTCGTGAAACATGTTTCGTCCTCTTATAGGACATCTTCAGTCAAAAATACAAATACATAACATTAAAAATAAGGCAAGGACACATTAAAATAAGTAAATGTAAAGTCTTTGTATACTGTGACGCGGCGTGATAGCGTCTTGTCAATCTTCAATGTTAAAATGGTGCGGTGTGAACATGATATGAAGCATGAAGTCCAATTAAAATCATATGTAAAAACTGTTGTTCAAAACAACGAATTGTCAATTATAAAACTTGAATTCTGAAATTTTTAACAACAGCTTTTACATATGATTTTAATTGGACTTCATGCTTCATATCATGTTCACACCGCACCATTTTAACATTGAAGATTGACAAGACGCTATCACGCCGCGTCACAGTATACAAAGACTTTACATTTACTTATTTTAATGTGTCCTTGCCTTATTTTTAATGTTATGTATTTGTATTTGTGACTGAAGATATCCTATAAGGGGACGAAACATGTTTCACGAGTGTAATTTAATGTAGTCTTTGTAATAAAGACAATTACAGTATTGTAAAGGTGGAATTATAAAATCTAAACTTTCACAAGTTGATACTTTGACAATACGGGCTCCAATATGAAATTTATAACGTATATATGGCTTAGTCATTACATCCCTGACCCGGTCAAAGACTGGAAAACAGGTTGTAGGTTTTCATTTTCAGGAGTGGCAGCATGGTTTGGGTCACGTAGCTGTCAACCTTCATTCGGGAGATAGTGGGTTCGAACTCCACTGTCAGCAGCCCTGAAGATAGTTTTCGTCAGTTCCAATTTTCACACCAGGCACACCTTAATTAAGGCCACGGTCGCTTCCTTCCCACACCTAGCCCTATCCTCTCCTATCGTCACCATAAGACCTACCTGTCTGATGCGACGTACAGTAAATTATAAAAATAAAATTTAATAAAAATGTCCACCTCTCTGGTTAGTGGTTAGTGTGATTAGCTGCCACCTCCGGAGGCTGGGGTTGGATTCATAACTCTGCCACCAAATTTGAAAACTGGTACGAGGGATAGAACAGGGTCCACTCAGCCTCGGGAGGTCAAATAAGTAGAGAGGATTCAATTCCCACCTCAGCCATCCTCGAAGTGGTTTTCCTTGGTTTCCCACTTCTCCTTCAGGCAAATGCCGGGATGGTACCGAACTATATCGCTTACTATATTCCCGTCCCCACACAGTCCGGCTCCAAGGCTAAATGGTTAGCGTGCTGGCCTTTGGCCACAGGGGTCCCGGATTCGATTCCCGGCAGGGTCGGGAATTTTAACCATCATCGGTTAATTTCGTTGGCACGGGGTCTGGCTGTAAGTGTTGCCTTCATCATCATTTCATACCTATCACGACGCGAAAATCGCCTACGGGAGTCAAATCAAAAGACCTGCACCTGGCTAGCCGAACATGTCCTCGGACTCTCCCGGCACTAAAAGCCATACGCAATTTCATTTCATCCCTACAAAAGGCCCCTCTTCAGCATAACAGGTGAGGCCGCCTGGGCGAGGGAGGTACTGGTCCTCCTCCCCGGTTTTATCGTCCACCCAAAGTCTGAAGGTCCAGGACACTGCCCTTGAGGCGGTAGAAGTGGGATTCCTGGCTGAGTCCAAGGGAAAAGTCAACCCTGGAGGGTAAACTGATTAAGAAAGAAAGAAAGAAAGAATGAAAGAAAGAAAGAGAGAAAGAAAGAAAGAACAAGGAACAATTTAAAAAGTCGGTTATTTCCCACTAACTACTTTTACAGGTTTCCGAGACGCCAAGGCACTATAATTTTTATTTGAAGTGCCAGTAAATCTACCATCAGGGGCGTGCCAGCCAAGTGGTGAAGTCACTGGCTTCTCACAAAACTGACCGGGGTTCGAATCCCGGCCAACGAATGTGCAATTTTAAAAAATGAAATATCATGTCCCTGTGCTTCGCATTTCACGTAAATCTAAGTTCCGCAGCTAAGATCAAAGTATTAACTGTCGCGTAAAACTACACGCTTGATTTATGATATCTTCCGATATGGGGTTTGCCCCTTCAAATACCCCGAAATAAGCCGTGATCGAACCTTGCGACGTGGGCTCAGAAGGCCAGCGTCAGGGCCACTCAACCGAGTGATGTGAACGGACAATTTACCAAATGGTTTTTATCGTGATAATATTTTTATTTATACACACTAACACGGATCTTAAATGTCGTTGATCATCAGAAATATTACGCACAGAATGGCTTTGGGGAGTTCAATCAAGCTCCTGAAATCAAACGATACCAGAAAATTGAATCACGTGGAAGTTATAATCACATTCTCACAGAAAAAATATCGTGCTTCACAGCTCAGTACCTGTCTAATTTGTTCCTGCCATTTTTTTAATTTAGCGCCAAGTGGAATTCCATTATTCACAGCAACGTTTTTGTTCTCTAAAGAAATTCTCACAGAATATCCTTAACTGTTAGCCAAAAACACAGCTTTATTCACACGAACAGCTTGAGGCAAATACCATAAAGTTACAATCTTGCTGATACTAAAACGAAAGAGAGAACTTGCTTCTGACGTTCTTGTTTTGCGTGTGTTCGTTTTTATAGCTTCCTCCTGTGGCTTCTCAATTTATTTTCCCATATGATAGTAACTTTTTAACCTTGACAAAGTGAGTCTGGTTTTCAGGGCGCTCTAAAAGCAGTTGCCAATCAAATGAAACAGCGTAAAATATTGCAAAAATCTACGTGTAATTAATTCTGGGATTAAGTGTAACTAAATCTCATTTTCATTAAGGCTCTGTGGTGTAGTGCTTAGTGTGATTAGCTGCCACCCCCGGAGGTCCGTGTTCGATCTCCGACTCTGCCACGAAATTTGAAAAGTGGTAGGCCTACGAGGACTGGAACGGGGTCCACTCAGCCTCGGGAGGTCAACTGAGTAAAGGGGGTTCGATTCCCAACTCAATCATCCTGAACGTGTTTTTCCGTGGTTTCCCACTTCTCCTCCAGGCAAATGGCGGGGTGGTACGGAACTTAAAGCCACAGCCACTTCCTTCCCTCTTCTTTACCTATATCTTCCAATCTTTCAATCCCCCACAATGCCCTATTCAGCATAGCAGGTGAGGCCACCAAGGCGAGGTACTGGTCCTCCTTCCCATTTTTATCCCCCGACCCAAAGTTTCTCACTTCACGACACTACCCTTCAGGTTGTAGAAGTGGGATCCCTCGCTCAGTCCGTGAGAGGGTAAACGGATTAAGAAAGAAAGAAAGAAAGAAAGAAAGAAAGAAAGAAAGAAAGAAAGAAAGAAAGAAAGAAAGAAAGAAATCTGCTGACACAGAATGAACGCCTGCTCAGTCTTTCTTGCCCATTCTTCAGTTGCAGCCTTTTTGTTGACGATCGGCATTAGAATCACACCAATGTACTTACATTAATGGTTTCATTTAGTATCACCCACACACGCAGACTAAATGCGGTTGATACCACTTGGTTGTGGTGATTGTTGTTTGAAAGGAAGGCACAATAAGATAAAAATACCATTTTAGAACTGTATTCGAACTCTTTTGATTACAATGGTGTGAATATTTTGTCGCTGTTCGGGCAAAGGTCATATCTCACAATGCTCTTCCTATCCAGTATTACATTTAAGACTTGTCACGCCTCCCAGCCACATATGTTTATGCAGTCCATCAGAACAATTTTCGTTGAGGTTGTGCTGACGTGTAAAGGAAAACGAGCCTTAAGTACATGTACTGTAGGAGTACGTAATAAGTAATTCAAACACATATTCCTAGAGTGCGGTATGGTAAGGTTTATTTTCCTTTACAGGTAAGCATCGGAAAATGCACTCACCGAATATTGTTCTGGTGGACTAAATAACCATATGTGGCTGGGAGGCGTGACCAATCTTAAGAACTACGACGATTTTTCATTTGTTTCATTTGGTGAGTCAAGGTATGGGCATTTCAATCGACTTTTGGGATTAGGATATGCCAGATTTGGTATGAAATAAATTAATAATAATAATAATAATAATAATAATAATAATAATAATAATAATAATAATAGTTTGTTGGGGGTGTGATTAGTTCAGTGGCTTAGATGCTGGCTTCCAACCTGGAAGGCTGAGGTTCGTACTACGGTCAATCCAGGGTTGAGATTTTCATCTCAAAAATCACATTGCAGCGGGAAGGGCATTCGGTCCTAAAACCCCGGCCAAAACCAAAATGAGCCTGAATGGCTCCAGCAACCCCATAAAATAATAGGAGGGGTGAAAAGGAGTGAAAAACGGGTTGAATGCCTTTAATGAGGATACTTATATCTCAGAAACTGAAGATATTACGGACCTGAAAATTGGTATATGGGATCTCCTTAAAAAATAAATACTTCTTTTTGTTTTTGGAAAATCCAATAAAGGGGGGGTTGTAAAGGGGCTGAATTTTTAAAATGAGTATATATATATATATCTCAAAACCTTTAAAATGTACAGATGTAAAAATTGGTATTTAGAATCCCCTTTAAAAATAAAGAAACATACATTTTTTGTTTTCGGAAAATCGCAAAAGGAGAGCTGGAAAAGGGTGAAAAGTGTTGAATGCCTTAAATGAGGATACTTATATCTCAGAAACAGAAGACATTACAGACCTGAAAATTGGTATTTGGGATCTCCTTTGAAAATAGAAACACGTATATTTTTTGTTTCGGAACATCTAATTAATGGGGGTTAAACAGGATTGACAAATTGGGGTGAATATTTAGAAAGGCTATATCTACAGTATATCTCAGAAACGTAAAATTTTACAGACGTAAAAATTGGTGTTTGGAATCTCCTTTAAAAGTAAAGAAACATAGGTGATTTGTTTTTGGATAATCCACTCAAGGGGAACTAAAAAGGGGGTGAAATTTTAAAATGAGCATTTCTACAGTATATCTCAAAACTGAACAAGTTACCGAAGTGAAAAATAGTATTTTTTATTTCTACTGAAAATAAAGAAACATGTATTTTTTTGTTTTCTGAAAAACCACTTGGGTGGAGGGGTAAAAGTGACTGAAAATGGGGTTGAATTCTTTTAATTAGGGTACTGATATCTCAAAAGCTGAAGATGTTACAGACGTGAAATTGGGTATTTGGAATTTCCTTTGAAAATAAAGGAATACGCATTTTTTGTTTTCGGAAATCCACATAAAGGGAGGAGGGAAATTGAAAAATTAGTTGAATTATTTGTATGAGGATACTATTATCTCAAAAACGAAAGATTTTGCAGACGTGAAAATTGGCATATGGAATCTGCTTTAAAATTAAACAAACACTTATTCTCAGAAAATCCAATGAAGGGGGGAGTGAAAAAATGGAAAAATTAATTGAATCAATTGTATGAGGATAATTACATCTAAGAAAAACTAAAGTTGTTACAGATATAAAAATTGATATTTGGATATCCTTTAAAAACAAAGAAGAAAGCATTTTTGGGCGAAATCGTTTTGGGGGCCAGGGCTGAAACGGAGTTGAATTCCTTTTATGTGGACACATATTTCAAAAGCTGAAGATGTTAGAGTCATGATAATAGGTATTTAGAAGATCCTTTACTATTAAGGAGACAGGTATTTTTACGGGAAATTCACTGGGAGGGGGGGGGGGGGGGGTGAAAGGAAGTGAGAAAAGTGAATTCTCTTTATGGTGATACTTATATCTCAGAACTGAAGGTAACAGACGTGAACATTGGTATTTGGAATCTCCTTTAAACATAAGGAAATGCGCCTTCCTTTTTTGGGATGGGGGCGGGGGTAAATTAACTTACGGAATTGGGGTGAAAAAGGAGTTGAGACCAGTTGATTTTACTGTCCATAATGTACTTAGTCTGATCATAAATTGATCATTTTTAATCTTTCCTGGGTTCGTTTTCAAGAAACATATTTTCCTTTGGAGTACATAAATTTAGATTACAGTAGATCCTTCTGGCATATAAATAAACATTTAAACACATTTGTAATAAACGATATGAATGATATTGACCATGCAATTGTTCACCTCTATAATAAGGTCAATCATTCACGGAAGTACATCATTCGTGTAGCCAGAAATCTCGCGCACTTGCCTACGCGCGACGATGGTGCTGGTCACATTGTCAGCAATGACAATGGCAGAGGATGTAATTTACCGCCAAGTAGCGGTCTTGCATCTTGCTGTGGATTCCAGACTATCAATAATAATAATAATAATAATAATAATAATAATAATAATAATAATAATAATAATAATAATAATAATAATAATAATAATGTTCTGGACCGTCGTCAAAATGTGCGGACCGCTCTGGAAACGGGTCCTGACCGGGTATGACTACGATTGCAGTCCGGCCGCGGGTTCAGTACCGCCAAGGCACCCAAGACGACACCACGCCGGATCTCCTCAAGGATTTGATCCATGCTAAAATGCTTATAGGAAAAGATAGCAAAGATTTAGGGACCCAACTAGCCGGGTTGAATACCTGGACCTAGCCCGGGAAGTACGAAATCGATTGCTGGAAAGAAAGATTGAAAAATGGGAGGAACTTTGGCGTAATCTCTCAAAAAAGAGTCAGATCACGAATTTTGGTGGATTCTCTCAGAAAACGAGTTAGATCACGAATTTCGGCGGATTATAAATAAAACGTTGAGCATTCAATTATATATTTCACGAGTATCTTGCTAGTACTATATAAATCTCCACTATACGCATACAACTATGCTGCAAAAATGGTGAAACATCCATTTAAATATGCACTTATTTTCATGATATTAAATACTTGTATGAAATGCAAACGTAACCTCCTTTTACCATACTCCCGCGATTCATCCAAACCAATACATAAAATAATGATCATGAATAAGTAACTGAATGAGATACAAAAAAATCACACTTCTTACAGCTGCGGCTGTTCCACTATTAAAAAACAATCTGTGCATAGTTTTTGAGGCATATAAATATATCGGTGTTCGCTGTTAAAATAATATGCACATGTCTTCCTGACAAGTCACAGTGTGTTAATTAACACCCTCACCTTCTTCGTGCATCTCCTTCACCGTAACAAATCTCCCGGCCTGAGAGATGGCGTTACCGTCTAAGAGGCCCACCTCCCCTTCACGAGAGGAACGAACACATTTTAGTAGTAGTAGTAGTAGTAGTAGTAGTAGTAGTAGTAGTAGTAGTAGTAGTAGTAGTGGTAGTAGTACACAAGTACACTAGGCATATTTCGAATATGCATATATATGCACTATTAAACTTAGTAATTCGTCCCATTTTACCTTAAAGGGTCTACTATCCTGATAATGTTATATTTAACATATTTACATACCAGTCTCTCTGGAATTGGTGATTATAAATCAAGATATGGAATTTTTTTAACAAGTTCTTAAGTTTTAAAATGTATTTATTTTGAAAAATTATTTGTGAAAAACGATGTATTGTATTTCTACCATTGTAGAGCCATATAAAATAATTTTGTTACTGAGAGGTAAGAGTTTCAGAACTCTAGTTTTTGTAGTTTCTGAGAAAAAGGGAAACAATAGCAAAAACATTTAGTTTTTCAAAAATCACACTTGAAAGTGTAATACCACATAAAATGCGTGGATGGAAGATTAGTAAGGTTGTAAGAAAATTTAAAAAAAACGTGAAGAAAGACACTTAAACACATATTCCATTTTCATTCCACTGCACACCCTATTTTTCATGTCCATAATTTCCTTTGCAGAACACTACAACATTCTCGTAGTTTTCTGAATAAATCTGTGGCGTTTATCTGTTAAAACTAGCTTCACTGCGGGGAATGATCTCTCTACATCTTCGGATGTGACAGGACAGTACTTGAATTCAGGAGCGATTGCACGTGTTAAACATTCTGGTAAACCCAAATTATCAGTTCCAGTCAATTATTTATTTATAGTTACCATGACATCGTAGCCCGGATTTCGTTTAAGGACATCACGAAATTTTGTTTGCAGACAGAGTCCGAGGTTTCCTAGGATACCTTCTAATTTACGCTTAACGTCCTCTATATTGTCCAGCGAATCACCAAGACGCAACCCACGACTTTCTAGCTTCTTGACTGATTCTGGCATGATTTGGAAGTGTAAGTGACAGTTCCCTTTGAATCGTTTCACTGACGAAAGAGTTCACGGCATTCATTACATGTTCTTAAGAACTGCCTGCTATTTGGTTTACGTCTCACCGACACAGATATGTCTTACGGTGACGATGGGATAAGAAAGGCGTAGGAAATGGAAGTAAGCGGCCGTGGTCTTAATTAAGGTACAGCCCCGGTATTTGCCTGGTGTGAAAATGGGAAACCACGGAAAACCGTCTTCAGGGCTGCCGACAGTGGGGCTCGAACCCACTATTTCCCGATTACTGGACACTGGCCGCACTTAAGCGACTGTAGCTATCGAGCTCGGTAGGAATGCCTGCAGAGCATGTTTAAATATACATAACTAGCAAGATACCCGTGCTTCGCTACGCTATTATACTGAAATTTAGAATTGAATGCTTATTTTTTTAATATATAATCCGCCGAAAATCCCGATCTAACTCGTTTTCTGAGAGAATCCACCAAAATTCGCGATCTGATTTGTTTTCTAATAGATTACGGCAAGTTTTCTCCCATTTTTCAATCTTTCATTCCAGCAACAATGGATTTTCCAAAAACAAAAAAAATACATGTTTCTTTATTTTTAAAGGAGATCCCAAACACCAATTTTCAGGTCTGTAATATCTTCAGTTTCTGAGATATTAGTATCCTCATTAAAGGCATTCAACCCCTTTTTCACCCCTTTTCACCCCTCCTATTGGGATTTTCCGAAAAAAAATACGTGTTTCTTTGTTTTTAATGAAGATTTTAAATACCAATTTTTACATCTGTAAGCTTTCAAAGTTTTGAGGTATAGATACGCTCATTTTAAAAATTCACCCTCCTATTAATTGGATTTTCCAAAAACAAAAAATACGTGTTTCTTAATTTTTTAAAGAGATCAAAAGTACCAATTTTCAGGTCTGTAATATCTTCAGTTTCTGAGGTATTAGTACCGGTATCCTGATCAAAGGCATTCAACCCCTATTTCACCCTTTTTCACCCCTCCTATTTGGATTTTCGGAAAACAAAAAAATACGTGTTTCGTTATTTTTAAGGAAGATTCTAAATACCAATTTTTACATCTGTACACTTTTAAAGTTTTGAGATATAGATACACTCATTTTAAAATTCCACCCCCGTTTTCACCCCTTTACCGGCGGAATATCCAAAAATCCTCTCTTAGTGAGCACCTACATCTTAATATGAATGTATCCCCAAAATTTCATTCCTTTATGTCTAGTAGTTTTGGCTCGGCGATGATGAGTCAGTCAGTCAGTCAGTCAGTCAGTCAGTCAGTCAGTCAGTCAGTCAGTCAGTCAGTCAGTCAGTCAGTCAGTCAGTCAGTCAGTCAGTCAGTCAGTCAGTCAGTCAGTCAGTCAGTCAGTCAGTCAGTCAGTCAGTCAGTCAGTCAGTCAGTCAGTCAGTCAGTCAGTCAGTCAGTCAGTCAGTCAGTCAGTCAGTCAGTCAGTCAGTCAGTCAGTCAGTCAGTCAGTCAGTCAGTCAGTCAGTCAGTCAGTCAGTCAGTCAGTCAGTCAGTCAGTCAGTCAGTCAGTCAGTCAGTCAGTCAGTCAGTCAGTCAGTCAGTCAGTCAGTCAGTCAGTCAGTCAGTCAGTCAGTCAGTCAGTCAGTCAGTCAGTCAGTCAGTCAGTCAGTCAGTCAGTCAGTCAGTCAGTCAGTCAGTCAGTCAGTCAGTCAGTCAGTCAGTCAGTCAGTCAGTCAGTCAGTCAGTCAGTCAGTCAGTCAGTCAGTCAGTCAGTCAGTCAGTCAGTCAGTCAGTCAGTCAGTCAGTCAGTCAGTCAGTCAGTCAGTCAGTCAGTCAGTCAGTCAGTCAGTCAGTCAGTCAGTCAGTCAGTCAGTCAGTCAGTCAGTCAGTCAGTCAGTCAGTCAGTCAGTCAGTCAGTCAGTCAGTCAGTCAGTCAGTCAGTCAGTCAGTCAGTCAGTCAGTCAGTCAGTCAGTCAGTCAGTCAGTCAGTCAGTCAGTCAGTCAGTCAGTCAGTCAGTCAGTCAGTCAGTCAGTCAGTCAGTCAGTCAGTCAGTCAGTCAGTCAGTCAGTCAGTCAGTCAGTCAGTCAGTCAGTCAGTCAGTCAGTCAGTCAGTCAGTCAGTCAGTCAGTCAGTCAGTCAGTCAGTCAGTCAGTCAGTCAGTCAGTCAGTCAGTCAGTCAGTCAGTCAGTCAGTCAGTCAGTCAGTCAGTCAGTCAGTCAGTCAGTCAGTCAGTCAGTCAGTCAGTCAGTCAGTCAGTCAGTCAGTCAGTCAGTCAGTCAGTCAGTCAGTCAGTCAGTCAGTCAGTCAGTCAGTCAGTCAGTCAGTCAGTCAGTCAGTCAGTCAGTCAGTCAGTCAGTCAGTCAGTCAGTCAGTCAGTCAGTCAGTCAGTCAGTCAGTCAGTCAGTCAGTCAGTCAGTCAGTCAGTCAGTCAGGACAAGTTATTTTATATATATAGATAATAAACGTTGAAAACATGCACAATAATTCCAAAATTTGGCATATATGCACTAACCTCAAATATATGCAAATATGCATATATGTGCACGATTAGACAATAATTCGTTCAATATAACAGATTTACATCCCAGTTTCTCTGGAACTGTCAAAGATGTAAAAATGACTTTGATAGGATATAGATTCATAACCCAACCTAACCCCATGGCACTACAGCCCTGAAGACCTTGGCCTACCAAGCGACCGCTGCTCAGCCCGAAGGGCTGCATATTGCGAGGTGCGTGCGGTCAGCACGACGAATCCTCTCGGCCGTTATTCTTGGCTTTCTAGACCGGGGCCGCTATCTCACCGTCAGATCCCCTACACAACGGGGCCGGCATATAGATTCATACCTAATACATTTACTGATCTACTTTATCGGTTCTATCTTTATTATAAATCAAGGTATGGATTTTTTAAACAATGTCTTAAATGTTTAAATGTATTTATTTTTTAAAAAAATATTTATGAACAAATCATGAGTGTTATATCTACCATTGTCGATCCATATAAAAACAATAATTTTGTTAATGAGATTTAAAAATTTTCAGAACTCTAGCTTCTGTAGTTTCTGAGAAAAAAGGGAAACAATAGCAAAAACATTTAGTTTTTCAAAAATCACACTTGATGGTGTAATGCCACATACAAAAAGTAGATGCTCCCATGTTTATAACCATATAAACACCAGGTATGAATTGATATCATAGCAATTAATGTAGCCAACTTATGCAGCAGGATGTTTACTATAAATCAATATAAATTACTGCCTTCTGGAGCAAATAATTCCAGAGATATCTTGTCTTAACTGGAGAAATGGACTGTGCGGCAATATACAGTATGTTTTAACAATTCATAAATACTGCAGTCATCCAAAATCAATTAAAAATACATCAAACTAAAGAGGAAGCAATTTTTCCATAAAAATCTAAAAATCGACTTTTTTTATCAACACCACCTTTTATACTCCACTTAAAACGCGCGTCCTTGTCGGTTTTGGAGATGCACATATTGGCAAACAAAATATGCATTTGCATACAAATGCGATGTTTAGTAATAAGTCAGTAAACACACAAATTTCATCCTTTTGTAACATGATTAAAACTTCTCACGTGTATTATCAAACTAGCGTGGAATAGAACAGGAGGCAAGCTACTGTGACAACAAACAGAGTACAGCGAGGCTGGACTTTAATCGCTTTCATTTCTTATTTACTTGATAGCACCTACTGGCAGTGTGGTCTGCAGGACGTTAACTCCGTGAAGTAACAATTACGGAGGGTAACAGAATTACAGCTCACTACACTCGTTTGGAAAGCTCATTAGGAGATAAAACAAAGGCTTTTCTTTGTATGTGCTAGCTCATTGCTTTCTCTTACTACTTTCCCCCCTTGTGGTGACCACTTTCACCGCCGCCCCCGCTCCTGTGGGGGCCATGAACTTGTATGTGGTTTAGTAAGTGGAGCACGGCATCGTTATGCCGCGAGTGCAGTGTGAGCTTTGATCTCTCGAGTTACGCAGAAGCGACGCTTTCCACCGAGGCGAAGTAATGAGAGTATTATAATACCCAGGCAAGTTATAAGGTTGGATCCCTCTTTTATTACTCCGAAACAAAGACATGCAAATGTGCACACCCTGGAATGTGCTCCCGTTGTCAGGCTGTGTTGGTGAATTAAGTGGGACTTGTATGTACAAAGTGTTGAAAAATGGTAAACATTATAAGTATTACAGAATCAACCGGCGTAGCTCAGCTCCTAGAAAGGTGTTGGTGTTTCAGCTGAAGTCGTGTTTGGCTGTTGTTTCGAGCCCATCAAACAGCATGGGTGCAAGAGTTGTATTTAGTAACATAAACGAAAAATCCACACTTCTAGTCCTTCAGGCAAGCAACTCAATGTTGAAATCACCCAAGGGGCATGAGCTGCGAATTTTAGGCAAATAAATTATAACAAAGTATGAGAATATGTTCTCTATTTATTCCGAAAAGTGCCGGGCTGAGTGGCTCAGACGGTTAAGGCGCTGGCCTTCTGACCCCAACTTGGCAGGTTCGATCCTGGCTCAGTCCGGTGGTATTTGAAGGTGCTCAAATACGTCAGCCTCGTGTCGATAGATTTACTGGCACGTAAAAGAACTCCTGCGAGACTAAATTCCGGCACCTCGGCGCCTCCGAAAACCGTAAAAGAGTAGTTAGTGGGACGTAAAACAAATAACATTATTATTATTCCGAAAAGTTACAATCCTTTCCTTAATCATCGTTGCCCGGTCGATTAGATTAGCAGTTTACTACCACTATGAGCGGTAATGTGAGTCAATGCATTGTTCTACCACTACGAGGTCCGGCTCAATGGTAAAATGGTTAGCGTGTTGGCCTTCGGTCAGAGGGGTCCCGCGTTCGCTTCCTGGCAGTGTTGGGAATTTTAACCATCATTGGTTAATTTCGCTGGCACGGGGGGCTGGGTGTAGCCTATGTGTCGTCTTCATCATCATTCCATCCTCATCACGACGAGCAGGTCGCCTTCGGGAGTCAAGTCAAAAGACCTGCACCTGGCGATCCGAACATGTCCTCGGACATTCCCGCCACTAAAAGCCATACGCCATTTCATTTCATTGCCACTACGAACGCTAATATGAGTCAATGCAGAGTTTCACTTAAGCGTTTATAACTATATTCGGGAGAACGTTTTTCAAAAAGTCATAAAATGCCTGAGAGTAGGCGTAGCAGGGGGGAGAGGTGATACTCCCACGTGGCGCGTCCTAGGTGGCGGATAGGGGGGTCCTAACCGGCTTGCCGGCGGACTTGAGGGAAATAAAATACCTCTCGCGGACCAAACACACACCCCCTGTGGGTGGGGGAGGCAGACGAATAATACACGCACGGTATCCCCTGCCTGTCGTGAGAGGCGACTAAAAGGGGCGACCAAGGGATGATTGGATTAAAACCAAGAAACTACTTGTGATTAGTACCACCACGCGGGGAACACCATGGGTCGTTATTACTTGGGCGTAATACCACTATGTTAGGTACCAAATAGGTTTGTGATTAGTAGGCCGCAGCAGGACCGCGCGGTCAGGCTTTTACGGTACCTGTGATTAGTAGCACTATATGAGCGACACCAGGGTTCTGGCTTGCCTATGATTAGTACCCACTATATAAGGAACACCACGGGATAGTACGAGTCCCTGTGGGTAGTACACTTATGTAATGAAAACCATAGGTTTGCGTTGCCTGTAAATGGCGCCGCTATGTGTGAAACACCATAGGTCTGTGCGAATTTCATTACCTGTGAGTAGTACCATAATGTGTGGAATACCGCGAGTCTACAATACTGTTGATTAGTACCGCACCATGTCAAATACCATGGTTCTACTTTCCAAGCGATAAATACCATTATGAGAGTGCGATGATCTATATTTTGGACCCCTTTAGCTTGCAAGCATCATCGATTTAGTATTGAGCTATAGAAGCAGCCCCTTGGTCAGTATTACTATTGTTTTCCGTCAGTTTCTGAGACTGAGCCATTGCGGGTCGTCTCCACTAGTTGTTTTTAACTTCATATCCATCCGTTCATTTTTTCGTCCTCACGTTTTGAATTCTGGTCAGTGGAGGATTTTGTGTGTATTTTTATTTTGTCATTGCATTTCGTCTCATTTCGTATCATTAGGGGCCGATGACCTCGATGTTAGGCCCCTTAAAACAACAAGCATCATCATCATCATCCTGAGAGTGTTGAACCAAGGAACTCACTACTGAAGGAATTATGTAAGTAAGTTAATTTAACTCAAAAAGAAGTGAGTAAAGAAACAAGGGTCTTTAGGCTATTTTCCGGAACTGCATTTAGGCCGGAAGTGATTTTCGAAATTTGACTTTTTTAGTTTGATAGTTCTGTCCAAGGCTCTTAATTTGAAATATTTCCGGGCCCTTTATCCCTTCAACTTTCGGTATAACTGAGGAAATTACTCAATTTCTTCGTAGTATGAGGATCCCTACTTTATCTGCTAAGATTTTTTTTTCAACATTTAAAGCAGTCATCTCCGTACAGGTCATGAAGGCTCTTCGAGGAAGTGGAAGGTAAAGGCTTCCACTATACGTATCTTCGGCACTTGGTGGGGTAGAGTGGTTAGCTCTAGGCTGACCCCCAAGGAATTAACCTGGTGATCATTTTTGGGAAGGCTGAGTGGAACATCTGGGCCACGTTCACCTCCGGAAGTGAAAATCTAGTTTCTTAAATTTCTTGAACTTTATGACGGGGAATCGAACCCAGGTCCTTACGGGCGAACCAAGCATGCCTTTACCGCCTCGGCTAGGAACCCCCTGTTGTATTCAGTAGTGTATGTTTGTACTGCTAATAATAAGAGTTGGCGTGTGATATTTCTTAGGAGGAGGTCCGTTTACTGCCTGCCGAGGCGGGATAAAGGGAGTGGCTGTGTCGTTGCCATGGAAATGAGGGTGGGACGACTGCGGTTGCCATGGAGATAAAACTTCAGGGCAGCTCGTCTTGCTGGGAGTTGCCAAACCTGTCACTGTCACTGATAAGAACCTGATTGTTTGTATAAGAGTGATCGCAAGTGGAACGACACCGCCTGGCCAGGTAGTCTACAACAGATCACAGCGGTCAGAATGAAGGAGGGAACAAGTGAGCCGGAAGCGAGGGGTAAGAGCATGTTGAAAGGAATGCTGGAATGTGGCAACATCGCGAAATGTCACGTGCAGTGCTCCTCCCTCCAACCTTACCTGTCAGACGCCAACTTTAGTTAAGTCTAGTATAGTTTATAATATAAAAGCTCCCCGATTCATCATAAAGTTGAAGGTGCTATGATACGCGAGCCTCGTTTCCGTAGATTAGGCCAAGTCGCTGGCATTTCAGCATCTCCGAAAACTGTAAAGGTAATTGTTGGTAATTTAAACCAATATTTTTCTAGGCCTCATTGCTATTCTGCATCTGGCGCTCGACTTCACTCGGACTCTGGCGTCGGTACGGAGTACGCCTACACTTCTCATATCATTGCGCAGACAATCCAACCACCATTTCTTTTGTTTTCCGGTAGGTTGCCGCCCAACCGAGCTTCATGAATTCTGAATCAGCTCTAACCACGTGTTCACATCAACTCAACCTCGCCTTTCTTTTCTATCTGGTGTGGGAGCAATTTGAAGAGAGTACTGGATATCAGTTGGACGCTTGACGACGTAAAAATAAAAATAAAAAATACCTACTTGCATAATTATGTAAAACATGGAACTCCCTACAAATGATAAGTAGCTTACTTAAGAGGCAGAGACCCGACTAGTAAGAAATGTACCGGGCGAGTTGGCCGTGCGGTTAGGGGCGAGCAGCTATGATTTTGAATCCGGTCCGAACCCCACTGCCGACAGCCCTGAAGTGGGTTTTCCGTGCTTTACCGTTTTCACACCAGGCAAAATGCTGGGGCTCTACCTTAATTAAGGCCGTGGCCACTTCCTTCCCACTCCTAGCCCTTTCCTATCCCATCGTCGCCATAAGGCCTCTGTGTTGTTGCGATGTAAAGTAAATTCTAAAAAAGAAAGTAAGAAATATTTTAAAATATATTTTTTTAAAATATTGGCGGTAGTCTGTCACCATTGTAACGGCCGCAGGGTTTTGATGGTTTCGTAGACTTGCTTACTAGAAATAATATATAAATGACCACTGTGCATTCACGACAGCTAATCTCCAGTTGAGTGTGCGAGTCAACACAGCGCCTTCTCTTAACAGAGTATGTGTGTGACCTCAATCTTTCTTTTCCATTATTAAGGGGAAATTGTACCTGGTATACTGACAATGTTAAATTTGTCTCATTTAGGTACATTTATCTCATGATCTATGCATGATAAGAAAGTAAAATCTTAGTGGCTGATAGAGCATGATTGTCTCTTCCAAATGTAATATTTATACTTAGATAACTCGGTTTTTAGAAATCATTTAGGAAGTTATTAAAATCCATACTTTTCAATTTAATTACTTGATAATTACCAATTTATCAGAAACTAGCAACTTTAGGGCAATGAAAATTATGCATATAACAAAGGATAAGCATAAGATCTTTTAAGCATTTTTTTACGAACTTGAGTAAAATAGTATTCTAATAATCAATTACAATAATTAATTTGAAAAATATTTATTTTTAATAACTTACGAAGTTATTTATAAAAACACTTTATGCAAACTATCTAGCTACAAAAATGTCATTTGGAAGAGACAATCATGCTCTATCAGCCATTAAAATGTTACTTTCTTATCATCCATAGTTTTGAGAGAAATGTACCTAAATGAGACAATTTTAAGATTGTCAGTATACAAGGTACAATTTCCCCTTAAAATTCTTATTCTATACAACTGACGACGATATATTCACAATGACTGATAATCTTCGAATGAGCGTGCGACGTCACACATTTAGCACACATTTTTGCCGTACTATGAAGCGCTATTTCATGAAAACTAGGAGTCCGATTTTCAGTTTTTTTCTTGCAACAGGTAGTCTCCTCTCTTAGCTGTCAATTGAAACGTTAAACATAATCGTTAAATACTGTCGGCACCTATCCAAACACTAAAAGCATCTTAAAATGTTTCCTCGGCAGCCCTGAAAATGGTTTTCCGTGGTTTCCCATTTCACACCAGGCAAATGCTGCGGCTGTACCTTAATCAAAGCCACGGCTGTTTCCTTCCCACTCCTAGCCCTTCCTTGTCCCATCGTCGCCATAAGACCTATCTGTGTCGGTTCGACGTAAAGCAACTAGCAAAAAAAAAGTTTCTTTCAATGCACCTATTGTTGAGGAACGTAAGTCAGTAGTATAATGGGAGAGTTCTGGCACCTCCTCCGCCGCACGCCTCCTCCTCCGCCGCCTCCTCCGCCGCCGCCGCCGCCGCCCGCGGGAAATTTGAATTTTGGCGGGAAATTTGAATTTTGGCGCGAGATTTGAATCTGTAAACAAAGCCACGTGCTTTTTGACAGCTGTCATCGACAACAACGCAACGCTAACCTCACTGCTGCCATCTTGACGGGCCTAAACCTCACTAGTGCCAACTTAACCTAACTAGCATGAGGTAAACAAAGCCACGTGTTTTTTGACAGCCACGTGCTTTTTGACAGACAACAACGCATCGCTAACCTCAGTACTGCCATCTTGACGGGCCTAAACCTCACTAGTGCCAACTTAACCTCACTAGCGCGAGATAAACAAAGCCACGTGCTTTTTGACAGCCACGTGCTTTTTGACAGACAACAACGCATCGCTAACCTCAGTACTGCCATCTTGACGGGCCTAAACATCAGTAGTGCCAACTTAACCTCACTAGCGCGAGGTAAACAAAGCCACGTGCTTTTTGACAGCCACATGCTTTTTGACAGATTTGTAAACAAAGCCACGTGCTTTTTGACAGCTGTCATCGACAACAACGCATCGCAAACCTCAGTACTACCATCTTGACGGGCCTAAACCTCAGTAGTGCCAACTTAACCTAACTAGCATGAGGTAAACAAAGCCACGTGTTTTTTGACAGCCACGTGCTTTTTGACAGATTTGTAAACAAAGCCACGTGCTTTTTGACAGACAACAACGCATCGCAAACCTCAGTACTGCCATCTTGACGGGCCTAAACCTCAGTAGTACCAACATAACCTAACTAGCGCGAGATAAACAAAGCCACGTGCTTTTTGACAGCCACGTGCTTTTTTGACAGCTGTCATCCGCCATCTTTAAACTACAGAGCACCGTGCTGCCCTCTTTCGTTACCTGTCATCGGCAGTGCTGCCATCTTGACGGACCTAAACCTTAGTGCTACCAACTTAACCTCACTAGCTCGAGATAAACAAATCCACATGCTTTTTGACAGCCACGTGCTTTTTTGATAGCTGTCATCCGCCATCTTTAATCTATAGAGCACAGTGCTGCCCTCTTTAGCTACTTACCTTTGAAATGTGGTGGCGGATAATTTGAAAAATGCTTTTCGACAAGCAGCCATCTTTAATCCAGAGAGAACAGTGCTGCCCCGGTGACGGCAAATTCCACGTGCTCTTGTTTGAAAACAAACTCACGTGCTTTTTTGACAGCTGTCATCTGCCATCTTTGAGCACAGTGCTGCCCTCTTTAGTTTGAAATGTGGTGGTGGTAAATTCCACGTGCTCTTGTTTGGAAACAAAGCCATGTGCTTTTTTGACAGCTGTCATCCGCCATCTTTAATCAACAGAGCACTGTGCTACTATCATGCGGGCAATTTCATCACCTGTTATCCGCCATCTTTAATCCACAGAACACCGTGCTGCCCTCTTTATGGCTACTACCTTAAGCACGTAGTAGCGGGCAATTTGAAAAGTTCTGTTAGCTATCATCCGCCATCTTTAATCAAGAGAGCACCGTGCTGCCATCTTTAGCTAGATACCTTTGAAATGTGGTGACAGCAAATTGAAAAATTCCACATGCTCTTGTTTGGAAACAAACTCACGTGCTTTTTCGACAGCTACCATCCGCCATCTTTAATCAACAGAACATAGTGCTGCCCTCTTTAGTTTGAAATGTGATGGCGGCAAATTCCACGTGCTCTTGTTTGGTAAACATAGCCATGTGCTTTTTTGACAGCTGTCATCCGCCATCTTTAATACAGAGAGCACCGTGCTGCCCTCTTTATCGTAGTAGATGTAAATTCGTCACCTGTCATCCGCAGTGCTGCCATCTTTAGCTAGATACCTTTGAAAAGTGGTGGCGGATAATTTAAAAAGAAAAATTCTACAGCAGCCCTCTCTCGACGCTAATTGCGTAAGATGGCGGCTATACATGACTCCTTAAGGGTGCTTACGCAAGATGGCTGCTATACACAGGTTCTTATGAGACGCCCTTGGGATGCTTGCGCAAGATGGCAGTTATACATGGCTCCTTATGAGATACCCTAGGGATGCTTGCGCAAGATAGCGGCTGCTCTTATGGGACGGCTTAAGGGTCCTTGGCTAGAGACTCCCTAAGGATGCTTGCGCAAGATGGCGGACACAAGATGGCGGCTATACATAACTCCTTATGAGACGCTTTAAGGGTGCTTGCGCAAGATGGTTGCTACTCTTATGAAGAATGCTAGCTTAGAGGCTAACGTGTCGTGATAGTTCGATTCATTAAATTTAGGGCTTAAATGCAAAATGTTAAATATATCGAAAACGGTGCACCGTAGAGCAAAACGGACAAAATTTTTCTGCCTAATACCTCGGTTCGCAGTATGAGGAACAAGAAAATCATAGTCTAATGATGGGATCAACGGTTCGGTTCCTACTTAGGCCCTTTGGCATTTGCTCTGTTTTAGCTTGTATTGAAGCGAGTCTTCGTAACATGATCAGGTCTAGCTATGATAGAGAGTATAACGTACCGTGCAGGTTCGATTCATTAAATTTGGAGGCTTAAATGCAAAATGTTAAATATCTCAAAAACGATGCATCGTAGAGCAAAACGGACAAAATTTTTCCGCCTAATACGTAGGTTCGTAGTATCAGGAACAAGAAAAAACATAGTCTAATGATGAGATCAACGGTTCGATTCCTACTTAAGCCCTTTGGCATTCGCAGCTATCTATTTCTTCAAGATGGTGGCTGCTCTTATGAGAAACAAGATGCCTTGAGACGTCCTAGGGATGCTTACGCAAGATGGCAGACACAAAATGGTGACTATACATAGCTCCTTATGAGACGGCCTAGGGGTGCTCGCACAAGATGGCGGCTACTCTTATGAAGAAAGCTAGCTTAGAGGCTACTGCGCAAGATAACAGCTGCTGTTATGCATGTGGTGGAGGGCAATTTGAAGTTCTATGTGCTTAATCAACAGAGCACCCTGCCGCCCTCTTTAGCTGAAATGTGGTGGTGGATAATTTGAAAAATTCTTTTGACAGCTATCATCTTTAAAAACAATGGCGACTATACATAGGCTGTTAAGGCCTTATCATTCTCCTCCTCCTCCTCCTCCTCCTCCTCCTCCCCCTCCTCCACCTCCTTCTCTACCTCCTCCTCCGCCTCTTATGTCAAGGCATAGCTTTATATCGAACAAGTTTAAACCTGCATCGCGAAGGCAAGCGCGTGCAGCGATAACATTATTGTGCATGTTTAGACTTTCGAAACATAAGAAGAGTAGAATCAAACGCTGTACTCGATACGACATGTGATCAGAACATTGATTGATGCGTTCAGAAAACAAAATAAGTGATCAAGACTAGAATCGAACAATGTACTCAATACATCATGTGTTTAGAATATGTCAGGGGATACGCTTGTTCTAAGAAGATCAGATTGAAACATAACAAGACTAGAACAGAACACTGTAATCGATGTTGTTAACTTCAACATGTGATCAGAACATTGATTGATGTGTTCAGAACACAAAATAAGTGATCATGACTAGAATCGAACACTGTACTCGATACAACATGTGATCAGAACATTGATCGATGTGTTCAGAACACGAAATAAGTGATCAAGACTAGAATCGAACACTGTACTCAATACAACATGTATTTAGAACATGTTAGGGGGTACCCTTGTTCTAAGAAGATCAGAATGAAACATAACAAGACTAGAATCGAACACTGTAATCGATGTTGTTAACCTCAAGATATGATCAGAACATTGTTTGATGTGTTCAGAGCAAAAGTACAATTTTGATGATTTGCGCAGCTAACTCGCTCGGTAAACGATGTGGCCAAAGTATAACTTCAAATTATTTACCTTCCATCATTCGTCTTGTGTGTAAAAATCAGTCGAACAAGTTATCGCATAAACATAGCTGAAAAAAAATCGTGATAGGGTATGGAACCCAGGGGTTACATCTTGTCAGAAGAGCAAAAAGGATGAAAGGACTCTTCCTCCTCCTTACCGCACATTCCTTGGCTAAAGGGCTAATGGGCTAAAGGGCTAATGGGCTAAAGGGCTAATGGGCTAAAGGGCTAATGGGCTAAAGGGCTAAAGGGCTAAAGGTGCAACAACCTCGTCGATCGCTATCAGCAAGAACGCTTGTACTTTGTAGAAAATTAATCTTTATTTGTAAATGGTTTCATGTTCAGAACAAGGAATGGAACCTAGGGGTTACGTCTTACGTAATAAAATCCCCGAGGTGCGATGAGTTACGTTTTTCGAACTAGTGTTTGGAACACTGAACTTTTCAAGATGATAGCAGAGAGTTTAGCAATGTTCTGTTGTTGGATTTTAAATTCCGCGCTACAACATGCATAAGGTGGCAGCCTTGAGGTTTACCGCCGTAAAGATGGCAAGAGTGAGGTTAACAATGTTCTGTTGTTGGATTTTAAATTCCGCGCTATAACATGCATAAGGTGGCAGCCTTGAGGTTTACCGCCGTAAAGATGGCAGCAGTGAGGTTAGCGACGCTCTATTGTCCTTCAAAGTGAGGTTAGGGTTCGTCAAGAAGACAGCTGTCAAAAAAGCACGTGGCTATGTTTACCAAACAAGAGCACGTGGTCGTGACGTCACGGTCACGTAATCAATCCTTAGCTCGACGTCGTTAAGAGCAGTATTAGGGTTAGCTATGCTTAAAAGTCTTGGGAACAGAGCAGCAGTATGAATTGCTATGTTTCAAAGCGTGTACACATGACCTATCGATTTTACATGCATCGACCATCGAACTAAACTTCACCCGCTAGATCGTGCTGCTATCTTAGCATAACCTATACCCATAAAATTAAAGTACAATGAATAGCCATGTTTCAAAGCGTGTACACATCACCTATCGATTTTGCACACATCGACTCTTGTACTAAACTTCTTCCGCTAGATTGTGCTGCTATCTTAGCATAACCTATACGCGTGACCTTAAGGTACAAAGAATAGCCATGTTTCAAAGCGTGTACACATTACCTATCGACTTTGCATGCAACAAATATCGTACTAAACTTCTTCCGCTAGGTTGTGCTGCTATCTTAGCGTAACTTATACACATGAACTTAAAGTACAAAGAATAGCCATGTTTCAAAGCGGGTACACATTACTTATTGATTTTGCATGCATCAAATATCGTACTAAATTTCTTCCGCTAGATTGTGCTGCTATCTTAGCATAACCTATACCCATGAACTTAAAGTACAATGAATAGTCATGTTTCAAAGCGTGTACACATCAACTATCGAATTTGCATGTATCGACTCTCGTACTAAACTTCTGCAGGTAGATTGTGCTGCTATCTCAGCATAACTAAGACGCATGAACTTAAAGAACAAAGAATAGCTATGTCTCAAAACGTGTACACATTACCTATCGATTTTGCAAGCATCGACTCTCATACTAAACTTCTTCCGCTAGATTGTGCTGCTATCTTAGCGTAACCTATACGCATGACCTTAAGGTACAAAGAATAGCCATGTTTCAAAGCGTGTACACATTACCTATCGACTTTGCATGCAACAAATATCGTACTAAACTTCTTCCGCTAGGTTGTGCTGCTATCTTAGCATAACTTATACACATGAACTTAAAGTATAAAGAATAGCCATGTTTCAAAGCGTGTACACATTACTTATTGATTTTGCATTCATCGAATCTTGTACTAAATTTCTTCCGCTAGATTGTGCTGCTATCTTAGCATAACCTATACCCATGAACTTAAAGTACAATGAATAGTCATGTTTCAAAGCGTGCACGCATCAACTATCGATTTTGCATGTATCGACTCTCGTGCAAAACTTCTTCAGATAGATTGTGCTGCTATCTTAGCATAACTAAGACGCATGAACCTAAAGTACAAAGAATAGCCTTGTTTCAAAGCGTGTACACATTACCTAATGATTTTGCAAGCATCGACTCTCGTACTAAACTTCTTCCACGAGATTGTGCTAAAATCGTGTAAGTGTGCTGCTATCTTAGCATAACCTATCGATTTTACATGCATCGACTATCGCGAGCATAACTAAGACGCATGAACTTAAAGTACAAAGAATAGCCTTGTTTCAAAGCGTGTACACATTACCTATCGATAATGTATGTATCGAATATCATACTAAACTTCTTCCGCTAGATTGTGCTGCTATCTTAGCATAACCTATACGCATGACTTTAAGGTACAAAGAATAGCCATGTTTCAAAGCGTGTACACATTACCTATCGACTTTACATGTATCGACTCTCGTACAAAACTTCTTCCGCTAGGTTGTGCTGCCATCTTAGCATAACTCATACACATGAACTTAAAGTACAAAGAATAGCTATGTTTCAAAGTGTGTACACATCACCTATCGATTTTGCATGCATCGAATCTCGTACTAAACTTCTTCCGCTAGATTGTGCTGGTATCTTAGCATAACTTATACCCATGAACTTAAAGTACGAAGAATAGCCATGCTTCAAAGCGTGTACACGTCACCTATCGATTTTGCATGTCTCGTACTAAACTTCTTGCGCTAGATTGAACTGCTATCTTAGCATAACCTGTACGCATGAACTTAAAGTACAAAGAATAGCCTTGTTTCAAAGCGTTTACACATTACCTAATGATTTTGCACGAAACGACTATCATACTAAACTTTTTCCACTAGATTGTGCTAAAATCATGTAAGTGTGCTGCTATCTTAGCATAACCTATCGATTTTACATGCATCGACTGTCGTACTAAACTTCTCCTGCCAGAGCGTACGACTATCGCTTGTGTGTGCACGAACTTAAAGCATAAAGAATAGCAATGTATAAAAATCTTGTAAACAAAGCAGCAGCATTACGTATAGTCAAGTTTAAATGCGTGCACACATCATGTATCCATGATGCACATAGTACTAAACTTATTCCATTAGAATGTACAAAGTTCGCATGTGTTTGTATTGCTATCTTAGCATAGCCTATGTGAATGAACTTAAAGCATAAAGAATAGTTATGTGTAAAAAATCTTGTGAACATAGCAGAATGTTTACTACGTAGTTGTAGACATTAAACTTTGCATGCTGAGGCGGCATACTACGTGACCGTGACGTCACAGCCACGTGCTCTTGTTTGGTATACATAGCCACGTGCTTTTTTGACAGCTGTCTTCTTGACGAACCCTAACCTCACTTTGAAGGACAATAGAGCGTCGCTAACCTCACTGCTGCCATCTTTACGGCGGTAAACCTCAAGGCTGCCACCTTATGCATGTTATAGCGCGGAATTTAAAATCCAACAACAGAACATTGTTAACCTCACTCTTGCCATCTTTACGGCGGTAAACCTCAAGGCTGCCACCTTATGCATGTTGTAGCGCGGAATTTAAAATCCAACAACAGAACATTGCTAAACTCTCTGCTATCATCTTGAAAAGTTCAGTGTTCCAAACACTAGTTCGAAAAACGTAACTCATCGCACCTCGGGGATTTTATTACGTAAGACGTAACCCCTAGGTTCCATTCCTTGTTCTGAACATGAAACCATTTACAAATAAAGATTAATTTTCTACAAAGTACAAGCGTTCTTGCTGATAGCGATCGACGAGGTTGTTGCACCTTTAGCCCTTTAGCCCTTTAGCCCATTAGCCCTTTAGCCCATTAGCCCTTTAGCCCATTAGCCCTTTAGCCCATTAGCCCTTTAGCCAAGGAATGTGCGGTAAGGAGGAGGAAGAGTCCTTTCATCCTTTTTGCTCTTCTGACAAGATGTAACCCCTGGGTTCCATACCCTATCACGATTTTTTTTCAGCTATGTTTATGCGATAACTTGTTCGACTGATTTTTACACACAAGACGAATGATGGAAGGTAAATAATTTGAAGTTATACTTTGGCCACATCGTTTACCGAGCGAGTTAGCTGCGCAAATCATCAAAATTGTACTTTTGCTCTGAACACATCAAACAATGTTCTGATCATATCTTGAGGTTAACAACATCGATTACAGTGTTCGATTCTAGTCTTGTTATGTTTCATTCTGATCTTCTTAGAACAAGGGTACCCCCTAACATGTTCTAAATACATGTTGTATTGAGTACAGTGTTCGATTCTAGTCTTGATCACTTATTTCGTGTTCTGAACACATCGATCAATGTTCTGATCACATGTTGTATCGAGTACAGTGTTCGATTCTAGTCATGATCACTTATTTTGTGTTCTGAACACATCAATCAATGTTCTGATCACATGTTGAAGTTAACAACATCGATTACAGTGTTCTGTTCTAGTCTTGTTATGTTTCAATCTGATCTTCTTAGAACAAGCGTATCCCCTGACATATTCTAAACACATGATGTATTGAGTACATTGTTCGATTCTAGTCTTGATCACTTATTTTGTTTTCTGAACGCATCAATCAATGTTCTGATCACATGTCGTATCGAGTACAGCGTTTGATTCTACTCTTCTTATGTTTCGAAAGTCTAAACATGCACAATAATGTTATCGCTGCACGCGCTTGCCTTCGCGATGCAGGTTTAAACTTGTTCGATATAAAGCTATGCCTTGACATAAGAGGCGGAGGAGGAGGTAGAGAAGGAGGTGGAGGAGGGGGAGGAGGAGGAGGAGGAGGAGGAGGAGGAGAATGATAAGGCCTTAACAGCCTATGTATAGTCGCCATTGTTTTTAAAGATGATAGCTGTCAAAAGAATTTTTCAAATTATCCACCACCACATTTCAGCTAAAGAGGGCGGCAGGGTGCTCTGTTGATTAAGCACATAGAATTTCAAATTGCCCTCCACCACATGCATAACAGCAGCTGTTATCTTGCGCAGTAGCCTCTAAGCTAGCTTTCTTCATAAGAGTAGCCGCCATCTTGTGCGAGCACCCCTAGGCCGTCTCATAAGGAGCTATGTATAGTCACCATTTTGTGTCTGCCATCTTGCGTAAGCATCCCTAGGACGTCTCAAGGCATCTTGTTTCTCATAAGAGCAGCCACCATCTTGAAGAAATAGATAGCTGCGAATGCCAAAGGGCTTAAGTAGGAATCGAACCGTTGATCTCATCATTAGACTATGTTTTTTCTTGTTCCTGATACTACGAACCTACGTATTAGGCGGAAAAATTTTGTCCGTTTTGCTCTACGATGCATCGTTTTTGAGATATTTAACATTTTGCATTTAAGCCTCCAAATTTAATGAATCGAACCTGCACGGTACGTTATACTCTCTATCATAGCTAGACCTGATCATGTTACGAAGACTCGCTTCAATACAAGCTAAAACAGAGCAAATGCCAAAGGGCCTAAGTAGGAACCGAACCGTTGATCCCATCATTAGACTATGATTTTCTTGTTCCTCATACTGCGAACCGAGGTATTAGGCAGAAAAATTTTGTCCGTTTTGCTCTACGGTGCACCGTTTTCGATATATTTAACATTTTGCATTTAAGCCCTAAATTTAATGAATCGAACTATCACGACACGTTAGCCTCTAAGCTAGCATTCTTCATAAGAGTAGCAACCATCTTGCGCAAGCACCCTTAAAGCGTCTCATAAGGAGTTATGTATAGCCGCCATCTTGTGTCCGCCATCTTGCGCAAGCATCCTTAGGGAGTCTCTAGCCAAGGACCCTTAAGCCGTCCCATAAGAGCAGCCGCTATCTTGCGCAAGCATCCCTAGGGTATCTCATAAGGAGCCATGTATAACTGCCATCTTGCGCAAGCATCCCAAGGGCGTCTCATAAGAACCTGTGTATAGCAGCCATCTTGCGTAAGCACCCTTAAGGAGTCATGTATAGCCGCCATCTTACGCAATTAGCGTCGAGAGAGGGCTGCTGTAGAATTTTTCTTTTTAAATTATCCGCCACCACTTTTCAAAGGTATCTAGCTAAAGATGGCAGCACTGCGGATGACAGGTGACGAATTTACATCTACTACGATAAAGAGGGCAGCACGGTGCTCTCTGTATTAAAGATGGCGGATGACAGCTGTCAAAAAAGCACATGGCTATGTTTACCAAACAAGAGCACGTGGAATTTGCCGCCATCACATTTCAAACTAAAGAGGGCAGCACTATGCTCTGTTGATTAAAGATGGCGGATGGTAGCTGTCGAAAAAGCACGTGAGTTTGTTTCCAAACAAGAGCATGTGGAATTTTTCAATTTGCCGTCACCACATTTCAAAGGTATCTAGCTAAAGATGGCAGCACGGTGCTCTCTTGATTAAAGATGGCGGATGATAGCTAACAGAACTTTTCAAATTGCCCGCTACTACGTGCTTAAGGTAGTAGCCATAAAGAGGGCAGCACGGTGTTCTGTGGATTAAAGATGGCGGATAACAGGTGATGAAATTGCCCGCATGATAGTAGCACAGTGCTCTGTTGATTAAAGATGGCGGATGACAGCTGTCAAAAAAGCACATGGCTTTGTTTCCAAACAAGAGCACGTGGAATTTACCACCACCACATTTCAAACTAAAGAGGGCAGCACTGTGCTCAAAGATGGCAGATGACAGCTGTCAAAAAAGCACGTGAGTTTGTTTTCAAACAAGAGCACGTGGAATTTGCCGTCACCGGGGCAGCACTGTTCTCTCTGGATTAAAGATGGCTGCTTGTCGAAAAGCATTTTTCAAATTATCCGCCACCACATTTCAAAGGTAAGTAGCTAAAGAGGGCAGCACTGTGCTCTATAGATTAAAGATGGCGGATGACAGCTATCAAAAAAGCACGTGGCTGTCAAAAAGCATGTGGATTTGTTTATCTCGAGCTAGTGAGGTTAAGTTGGTAGCACTAAGGTTTAGGTCCGTCAAGATGGCAGCACTGCCGATGACAGGTAACGAAAGAGGGCAGCACGGTGCTCTGTAGTTTAAAGATGGCGGATGACAGCTGTCAAAAAAGCACGTGGCTGTCAAAAAGCACGTGGCTTTGTTTATCTCGCGCTAGTTAGGTTATGTTGGTACTACTGAGGTTTAGGCCCGTCAAGATGGCAGTACTGAGGTTTGCGATGCGTTGTTGTCTGTCAAAAAGCACGTGGCTTTGTTTACAAATCTGTCAAAAAGCACGTGGCTGTCAAAAAACACGTGGCTTTGTTTACCTCATGCTAGTTAGGTTAAGTTGGCACTACTGAGGTTTAGGCCCGTCAAGATGGTAGTACTGAGGTTTGCGATGCGTTGTTGTCGATGACAGCTGTCAAAAAGCACGTGGCTTTGTTTACAAATCTGTCAAAAAGCACGTGGCTGTCAAAAAGCACGTGGCTTTGTTTACCTCGCGCTAGTGAGGTTAAGTTGGCACTACTGAGGTTTAGGCCCGTCAAGATGGCAGTACTGAGGTTAGCGATGCGTTGTTGTCTGTCAAAAAGCACGTGGCTGTCAAAAAACACGTGGCTTTGTTTACCTCATGCTAGTTAGGTTAAGTTGGCACTAGTGAGGTTTAGGCCCGTCAAGATGGCAGCAGTGAGGTTAGCGTTGCGTTGTTGTCGATGACAGCTGTCAAAAAGCACGTGGCTTTGTTTACAAATTCAAATCTCGCGCCAAAATTCAAATTTCCCGCCAAAATTAAAATTTCCCGCGGGCGGCGGCGGCGACGGCGGAGGAGGCGGCGGAGGAGGAGGCGTGCGGCGGAGGAGGCGCCAGAACTCTCCCATTATACTACTTAAGTCTACGTTAAAATGTTATGGGTGATGATATATCACACTGCGAATCGGCTAATTAGTACGGGTCTTATGACTGTAAGAATACATTCTGGAGATTGCGGGTCAAATCCTACGATGGAAACCTTGGAGGTAGTCTTTTATGGCTTCCCATTTTCACACGCTGGGGCTATACCTTAATTGAGGATATAGTCAATATCTTGCCAGTACTAGCTTACTCTTGTGAAATCGCTGCTGAAAACTACCTGTGACATTAAACTGTCAGCAAAATAGTGCGTCAGAGTGGAATGTTTGTTAAGATAATTTCCATCATTCATAGCCACTTTACCATCTTCAAATTCGTGGCCTCACTGCCACACCTTCAATATCAGTTCCAAGGAGTTCAACGACTGGAAGCGCTCAGGGGCTCTCTTTTTTGTTACACACCACTTGTATTCGCCAGAATGAGACATAATTTACTTTTATTACTATTTTTGAATGAAATTCTTTGTCTTTTGAAAATACAATTTTGAAAATATTTTGAAAATAAAAAATGGACATCTTATTCTAATAATTAACAGATCAAATCCGATGGTGGAAGTGTACATATTCATCGCTTTTTGCCTACAGAAATGAATTGCTCGTGAGTGTGTGTAAACTTTCGCACCTTTTTACTTCTGGTTCAGTGCCTGTTTTCTCCCTTCACCATCACCATCACCCCCTCCCCTTACTACAACTGGATCGTTTTTCGCTATCTGGTAGCACAGGGGTTTCCAATTTGTAAGGGATCGAGCGATACACTGGAATGCTTAGGCATGATCGAGGGCCGCACTTTAACAATAGACAAATTTTCATAAAATTCCGCGAATAGATCAGATTTTCCAGTATGAAGTAATATGCATACATAAATTGAAATTAAAGTTTAATAATTTTAATTTCTTAAAACACTATTTCACGATTGTATAAAAGAATGAAATTAAAAATAAACACTATTATACAAGGACAAATGAATTTAGAAGGAGAGCACCCAACAATGTTAGTTCATTTGAATTATATTTGACAAATGACAATTAAACAAATTACCGAAAGACAAACTGAAATTAATACTGTAGTCAAAACAATTTAGTGGAAGTACGGTGAGAGCAACAATGGCATACAGTTGTAAGAGCCTAGAACAGTAGCTGTGTACTTCCAGGAGTAGTTCCCCTAAAATTTCTTCGAGTGTGCAGCGCTGTGTACCAGACAGTACTACCGACGAGAGAATAACGAAGAACTGAAACCGCTTCTTACATCAATGGCAATTTGTCGTAGGACAGATATCCTAATTATGATAAAACCTTCAATAATCGTATTTTGAAGTTTTACGATGAGTCGAAATTATTATGTTAATATATTTACGTTTCGTGTCCCTGGATGTATAACGTGCATATGCTTATCCTGGTTAACATAGCAACGGACGTACGGACACTCAGACTTCCAATATGGCGTAAAGAAACACCACCATTAGGTCTCTGGCGTGAAACATGTTTATTTTCTTTGTAGATTGTTAAGAGGAGCGATTGTTTTTATGTTTTCTGGCAGGAAAAAAGAAGTTGGAAGAGTGTTTTTGTTTAAAAAGAGAGTTTGACGAGACTAGGATAAGTTTCGTAGTGATAACAAAGTTGTTTAGGGATACGTAAATGTGTTCTCGTGTGATATTGTTCCTCCGTAAAATAAAAAATCGCATATAGAGAACGATAAATTAAAGTATTTCTTGGTATTCATTGCATTATACGTTGCATAGAATGTCCACAGTGAGGTTGGCATGGAGTTCAAAAATTGGTATGGATACCATAGCCATTTGTGAGGGACGAGTTTCCGCCGTAGTTCGGATTTTTATTTTTTAAATAAAAATAATATATTCAGCACAAGTGAATACTTAAAAACAGGAAATAATATTAAAGAATAAATTAGTTCTGACTTGAGTCTCTGAAGGGTACTAAAAATGAATACATTTTTGAACGAGCTAAGAAATACTTTTGGATTTCTTTTTTTACAATTCTTAGAACACCTTTGTTAAAGCCCTCGCGGGCCGCAAAGTCTGACCGCCATTTGGAAACCGCTGTGATAACTGGATGATTGTGCGCCTTCGTTTATGAGCTACAGCATATGGACACACCCCCTGATTAGTGACATAGATAATGACTGGTGAAGCCAACTTGAGACACCAGTACCTAACTGATCTTTCGTGCAAGATGGACTGGTTGAGTAGCGTAGCTAGTAAGGTGTTCGCTTCCTGTGTTCTTAAGTTGTAGAATAAATGAATCCCGGACTTGCGGTCAACTCTTACTAAGAGCCAAATTTTGGCAGTGCGTCTCTCTAAGACCTGGTGTTATTAAAGATATGTCTGTGCTGAAAGTACTAATACATAATGCGGTTTAAATTGCATCAACAAATCTGTTTATAATAATGATAAACTGAAGGGAGAAAATGAGTATACGGAGATCAATACAATAAAATTTTATCTTGAAATTGTGATTTTCAAGAGAAAGAGAACTTGGTGAATAACGTAGGATAAAATTTGTGTGGATAAAGCAAGACTATGGTGATAACAATCTGACAAAGAGGATGAAAAGAGTAATAATATTCAATTAAATTGCCTTGAGGTTCTGTACTTCTCATAAAGGTAATTCTACTGAATTTTGAATAATAATAATAATAATAATAATAATAATAATAATAATAATAATAATAATAATAATAATAATAATAATAATAATAATGCAAATGCAAACTCGTGTCGTCATCCCGAGGTGGTGCAGCTCTTTTCAGGTACACCCCCATTGGAGGTGAGCTGCATGTACCATTTCAACCACATACCAGCCCTCCTGCCATTCTTAAATTTCTGGCAGTACCGGGAATCGAACCCGGACCCCCGAGGACGGCAGCTAATAACACGAACCGTTACGCTACGGAGGCGGAAATAATAATAATAATAATAATAATAATAATAATAATAATAATAATAATAATAATAATAATAATAATAATAATAATAATAATTGTTTTGTAATTTGTTTACGTCGCACCGACACAGAGAGATACAACGATGGGAGAGAAAAGGCCTAGGAGTGGGAAGGAAGTGGCCGTGGCCTGAATTAAGGAACAGCCCCAGCATTTGACTCGTGTGAAAATGGGAAACCACGGAAAACCATCTTGAGGGCTACCAACAGTGGAGTTCGACTCCACTATCTCCCAAATGCAAGCTCACAGCTGCGTAACCCTAACCGCAAGGCCATTTGCTCGGTTAATATATAATAATAATAATAATAATAATAATAATAATAATAATAATAATAATAATAATAATAATAATGGTGTATGCTTTACGTTCCACTAACCACTATTTTACGGTTTTTGTAGACGCCGACCTGGAGGAATTTAGTCCCGCAGGAGTCCTTTTACGTGTCAGTAAATCTACCGACACGAGACTGGCGTATTTGAGCACCTTCAAATACCACCGGGCTGAGCCAGGATCGAATCTGCCAAGTTGGGGTCAGGAGATCAACGCCTCAACCATCTGAGTCACTCAGTCTGGCTGAAATTTGAAGAATGAATAGAATAATCAGTAGGGAGGATAAAAAATGGAATGTCCTATATTTCAGAGAATATAATTTTCTAGGGAACAGAAAATATATGATATAGAAATAATAAAATAGAAGACAGAGTTTTTCTTGGGTATGAATTTTTAATTAACCGTAGTCGATATTTTTTAGGGATCCGACTGTCTTAGCAACATATCATCACAGCACTGGCATAGGATAGCATTTCCAGAATAGTCTACCGTCCACGATTCCTCAACGCACTGATTAAAACTTCAACATGGAGAGTTATCATGACACACAGTGAATTAAATAAATAAATAAATAAATAAATAAATAAATAAATAAATAAATAAATAAATAAATAAATAAATAAATAAATAAATAAATAAATAAATAAATAAATAAATAAATAAATAAATAAATAAATTAAATAAATAAATAAATAAATAAATAAATAAATAAATAAATAAATAAATAGATAAATAAATAAATAAATAAATAAATAAATAAATTTATAAATAAATAAATACCCTAGATACTGGCTAACATTTGAACTTCAAATTTTCATGTAGCATATGTAGTGATATCTTTCAGGATAGGATAACTAAAGGGCAATCATACAAGATTACTATAACCTATAATAGTAATTATTAATTAATTATTAAGCCACTCATTTTTGGTCAACTTTGCTGGTTTTCTCAGCACGCGCATTTCAGAAGGTCCACACTGTGTAAGGATGAAATTAATCCAAGTTCATCGTACCATGGAAAGTAAATAGAGAAAGCTAGGAGTTCAATAAAACTGTTGATCTTATACGTTATATGACAGGAAGGAAACAAGCACATTTTTGGCTTTAAGTGACTGTTGATACCGTCATCATTTCCACAGAACATCCATTTTTATGTGGATGTGATTTTCATCACGGAGATTCGCATCGTAACCACCTTGATTGGAAGCTAGTGACGATGCCCTTCAGCTATCACTGGAAATTTCAGTTTTAAATAGAATCCGACGACGACGACGACGACAACAACAACAACAACAACAACAACAACAACAACAACAACCATGCCTCTCTTCGTCATTATTATCTCTAAGAGATGATAATCTAGTTAATCTGGATTTCTTATCTGAAGAGTAATGAGAGAAAATCTGAGGAACATTCCCAATTGAACATTGAAACCTAAGGCCGGCCTGAGTGGCTCAGACGGTTAAAGCGCTCGCTTTCTGAGCCTAAGTTGACAGGTTCGATACTGTCTCAGTCCGGTGGTATTTGAAGGGGCTTACGTACGTTAGCTCAGCGTCGGTAAATTTACTGGCAGGTAAAAGAACTCCTGCGGAACAAAATTCCGGCACCTTGGCGTCTCCGAAAACCGCAAGAGTAGTTAATGGGACGTGAAAGCAATATCAGTGTTATTATTTTAAGCTTAGGCATCCATGTGAAAATTGCATAAATTGAGTCCAAACATCTGTATGAGATCGAGTTTATAAATTTCATCAGTTTTAATCACACAATTGATGACTGATGTCTACTGACCTACATTGTCAGTGATTTAGCAGGTGATCCAGTAGTGGAGTGGTGAAGTACAGGAGTGACCAAGCCTTTGTTGACAGTACACTATCCAGCACAGAGGCAAATAGCTGTCCCACCCTGCGCTATACCGACTAACGAGGTCACGTCTGCTCCATGGGTCACGGGACTGGTACAGCCTAGGACAGCAACAGGCTGTTATTACGGGTGAGCAGACCTACATCATAATAATTTGTTCTACATTTGTAGACTTAACACTGAAAGACAGTAGTCAAGAATGAAATTCCTTAAATATGAATATCTGTCTAGGAAAAAACGTTCCTTTTTTTTTACAATTGGCTTTACGTCGCACCGACACAGATAGGTCTTACGGTGACGAAAGGACAGGAAAGGGCTAGGAATGGGAGAAAAACGGTCATGGCATGAATTAAGGTACATCCCCGGCATTTGCCTGGTGTGAAAATTGGAAATGACGGAAAAACATCTTCAAGGCTGCCGACGGTTTGATTCGAACCCATTATCTCCCGAATGCAAGCTCACAGCTGCGTGCCCCTAACCGCACGGCCAACTCGCTCGGTAGAAGATTCATGTAAGAGTTCAAAACTATAAATTAAAACAATCACCCACATACGGCTATACCTTTATGGAATTTGTATTAGTGATAAAAAATTTGAAAAATGCGCCGTTGTAATTTTATCAGCTGATGAAGTTAGCCAATCAGATCACTTCGCGGACGAATTTAAGTGGGCTTCACGAGGTGGTGTCGATAAATTTGCACGTGGTATGGTCGGGTGTGAGAGCCATGCCGAGAAATGAGCATCAAATACTAACATGTCATGGGTTTCAACCAATGACACTGTAGCGTGCCTATCAGTCCCTCCCCTGGAGAAGTTTATTTCTTCTATTGGCGCTCTCAAGGCGGCCATGACTATACCTCGGATTTGTAGGTGGTAATAGGTTAGAATATAAAGTAATTTGGTTTGTAGGAAGTGTCATGCAACCCGTTGTACGAGAATGTAGGAAGAGTAGCATAAATTCAAGGAGTACTATAGGCTGCACCCCTAATATCCATGCAAATCTCATAGCATAACCGTTGTACAGTGTAGGGTATACTTGTTACTGGCTTAACCCTCTACTGCATGAATTATTTTTCGTTTTCGTTTGGTGAAAAAAATTTCAAGCTTTAATGTTCAACATACGTTCAGTGTTTTAGATGTACCAGCAATTCTTAAGTGGGGCTAATATCTCAACACCCGTATGTGATGTGGATTGCCACAGTGGAATATATATTTTTCACGCTTTTACGCTTTTAACATTCAAAGGCCGAACATTACTACCTACGGGCCATGGGTACGTACTGCTCATGCTCATATACCCAGTTCACGTTCTTTCGACCACCCAGTATATGAAAGTATTAGTGTGCTGCTTTTACATCCCGTAAATTATTTCTTGAAAATATAGGCAACGAACCAATGGCCCGGCGTAGTGATATCGAAAAACCAGACACCTTGAGATCTCTGAAATTAAACAACATTGAGAGCAGTAACCACTTGGGTCGGTAACCGACGTGCTATTGGCTAGAGTAGGGAAAAAAAACTGACTATCCTGTCGCACGTAAACTCCCGACTAGAATACCTAATCAGTCGATCTTAGCCTACGTCCCCTCCGTCCAGATTTGAATAAGCACGATGTTTTACAACCGATCTCTTTTATAAATAAAAATATTCAAACCGGGTAGGTGGATGAGCTGTTAGGGTCACGTGGCTGACAGTTTGCAATCGGGAGATAGCGGGTTCGAACCCTACTGTCGGTAGCCCTGAATATGGTTTTCCGTGGTTTCTCATTGTTTCACACCTGGCAAATGCTGGCGATGTACTTTAATAAAGGCCGCGGTCACTTCCTTTCCGCTCCTAGGCCTTTTCTATCCCATCGTCGCCATTAGACCTATCTGTGTCGTAAAAAGTAAATTGTACTAAGAATCTTCAAGAAGATTGGTTTCTCTTCGGATAATTTTATATTTATTTATTTAATTCCCCTGCGTGAACTCTACTCGAGTCTTCACATCAGAATGAATCAGCAATTGCAAGCAGGAAAAAAGCAGTTTTAATTTTAGGCTGTCATTCTCATGACCTTCATAACAAGCCGAATTTTTTACGGAAATGATCAATATTAATGGGGCTTATGGAAGAAGGAAGGTAAAACTGGCTGAGTCAGGAAAGAGGATGCATCTGGATGGGCTAGGAGTAAGTGATATTCGGGTAAGGGGAGATAATGAGGAAGAAATAGGAGATTATATAGTGTACTTGACGGGTGTTAGAAAGGGAAGGGCAGAGTCTGGGGTAGGGCTCCTTATCAGCAATACCATTGCACGCAACATAGTTTCTGTTAGGCACGTAAATGAGCAAACGATGTGGGTAGATTTGTCAGTTGGAGGAATTAGGAGAATAATTGTGTCCGTGTATTCAACATGTGAGGCTGCAGATGAGGATGAAGTTGACAAGTTTTATGAAGCATTGAGTGACATCGTGGTCAGGGTCAACAGCAAGGACAGAATAGTGCTAATGGGTGATTTCAGTGCGAGAGTTGGGAATAGATCTGAAGGATACGAAATGATGATTGGTAAATGTGGAGAAGATATGGAAGCTAATAGGAATGGGAAGCGTTTGCTGGATTTCTGTGCTAGTATGGGTTTAGCTGTTACGAATACATTCTTCAAGCATAAGGCTATTCACCGTTTCACCTGGGAGGCTAGGGGTACCAAATCCATAATAGAATATATGTTAACAGACTTTGAATTCAGGAAATCTGTTGGGAATGTACGAGTTTTTCGCGGATTTTTCGATGATACAGACCACTATATGATCTGTAGTGAATTAAGTATCTCTAAGCCTAGGGTAGAGAAAGTGAAATCTGTCTGCAAACGAATAAGGGTAGAAAATCTCCAGGACGAGGAATTAGACAGAAGTACATGGCTATGATTAGTGAGAAGTTTCGAACAGTAAACAGTAAGCAGGTTTAGGATATAGAAAGTGAATGGGTGGCATACAGGGATGCTGTAGTAGAAACAGCAAGGGAATGCCTAAGAACAACTGTGTGTAAAGATGGGAAAAGGCGAACATCTTTGTGGAATGATGAAGTGAGAGCAGCCTGTAAACGTAAAAAGAAGGCTTATCAGAAATGACTTCAAATAAGGGCCGAGGCAGACAGGGATTTGTACATAGATGAAAGAAACAGAACGAAACAAATAGTTGTTGAATCGAAAAGAAGTCATGGGAAGATTTTGGTTATAATCTGGAAAGGCTAGGTTAAGCAGCAGGGAAACCTTTCTGGACAGTAATAAAGAATCTTAGGAAGGGAGGGAGAAAGGAAATGAACAGTGTTTTGAGTAATTCAGGTGAACTCATAATAGATCCCAGGGAATCACTGGAGAAGTTGAGGGAATATTTTGAACAACTTCTCAATGTAAAAGGAAATCATCCTGGTGGTGTTGCAAACAGCCAAGCTCATTGGGAGGAGGAAAATGATGTTGGTAAAATTATGTTTGAGGAAGTGGAAAGGATGGTAAATAAACTCCATTGTCATAAGGCAGCAGGAATACATGAAATTAGAGCTGAAATGGTGAAGTATAGTGGGAAGGCAGAGATGAAATGGCTTCATAGAGTAGTAAAATTAGCATGGAGTGTTGGCAAGGTACCTTCAGATTGGACAAAAGCAGTAATTGCACCTGTCTATAAGCAAGGGAACAGGAAGGATTGCAACAACTATCGAGGTATCTCATTCATTAGTATACCAGGCAAAGTATCACTGGCATCTTGGAAGGGAGGGTGCGATCAGTCGTTGAAAGGAAGTTGGATGAAAATCAGTGTGGTCTCAGACCACAGAGAGGTTGTCAGGATCAGATTTTCAGTATGCGCCAGGTAATTGAAAAATGCTACGAGAGGAATAGGCAGTTGTGTTTATGTTTCGTAGATCTAGAGAAAGCATATGACAGGGTACCGAGGGAAAAGGTGTTCACTATACTGGGGGACTATGGAATTAAAGTTAGATTATTAAAATCAATCAAAGGCATATATGTTGACAATTGGGCTTCAGTGAGAATTGATGGTAGAATGAGTTCTTGGTTCAGGGTACTTACAGGGGTTAGACAAGGCTGTAATCTTTCACATTTGCTGTTTATAGTTTGCCTGGATCATCTCCTGAAAGGTATAAAATGGCAGGGAGGGATTCAGTTAGGTGGAAATGTACTAAGCAGTCTGGCCTATGTTGACGACTTGGTCTTAATGGCAGATTATGCCGAAAGCCTGCAGTCTAATATCTTGGAAGATGAAAATAAGTGCAATGAGTATGGTATGAAAATTAGCCTCTCGAAGACTAAATTGATGTCAGTAGGTAAGAAATTCAACAGAACTGAATGTCAGATTGGTGATACAAAGCTAGAATGGGTCGATAATTTCAAGTATTTAGGTTGTTTATTCTCCCAGAATGGTAATATAGTAAGTGAGATTGAATCAAGGTGTAGTAAAGCTAACGCAGTGAGCTCACAGTTGCGATCAGCAATATTCTGTAAGAAGGAAGTCAGCTCCCAGACGAAACTATCTTTACATCGTTCTGTTTTCAGACCAACTTTGCTTTACGGGAGCGACAGCTGGGTGGACTCAGGATATCTTATTCATAAGTTAGAAGTAAGAGACATGAAAGTAGCAAGAATGATTGCTGGTACAAACAGGTGGGAACAATGGCAGGATGGTACTCGGAATGAGGAGATAAAGGCTAATTTAGGAATGAACTCAATGGATGAAGCTGTACGCATAAACCAGCTTCGGTGGAGGGGTCATGTGAGGCGAATGGAGTAGGATAGGTTACCTAGGAGAATAATGGACTCTGTCATGGAGGGTAAGAGAAGTAGAGGGAGACCAAGACGACGATGGTTAGACTCGGTTTCTAACGATTTAAATATAAGAGGTATATAACTAAATGAGGCCACAACACTAGTTGCAAATCGAGGATTGTGCCAACGTTTAGTAAATTCTCAGAGGCTTGCAGACTGAACGCTGAAAGGCATAACAGTCTATAATCATAATGTATGTATGTATGTATGTATGTATGATCACTCAGCAATGAGAAAATATTGTTTCACAAAGTTTACAAAATCCTTTTTCACAAATACCAAATGAAATAAAAACTTGGTATATAGATCATGAATTAATTACTTTAATACGAATTAAAGTTTGGCAACGATCAGATACAGTTAAGCGCTCCGTTGGACACGGATAAAAATACCGGATCTTTTTTGTTCAACCTGTTTTAACATTTTAACTGGGTACGATAAAAATGTCTACTCCACATAATTAAACGTAGAATAATATAAGCTAAAATTTGGTGTAGCCTGTTTCTATATGGGACAATGAATAAAATTTTTATGAAGGTACTAGCAAATGTACCCGTGCTTCGCTACGGTATTCTATATTGTGTACGGATATCTAAGTAAATTACTGTACATGCAGTGAATAAGACCTTTTTTATAATTCCATGTCTCTGAGCGTTAACCGAGAAACAGCATAGGGAGGTCCACATACATTAATTCCAATGTAAAGAGCGAGTTGCGGAGTTGTGATGATAACGGCAGGTCCAATAACCTACTGCCATTCGCAATCGATTTGGGAATTTTCATTATAATGGCGGGCCCCATTGCCTGCTGCGCGGTCACAATAAATTTGGGGAGTTTTCATTGCAATGACAGACCCCATTTCCTACTTCCAGGCAGATAACAATCGAGGAAATTTTATTATAATTGCAGGCACCTTCCCTACAGCCAGGCAAAATTGAGTTGTGCTGTTATCAACATAATGACAGGCCCCTTTCCCAAATGCCAGTCAGCTTACTACAACTCACACCGAGTTGGTGAGTTTCCATTATAATAGCAGGCCACTACTGTATGCCTAATGTCAAGCACATTTTAAATGGGTAAATTTGTTTATAATGGCGAGCACCCTAGCCTACTACCAAACACAACCGGGTAAAGGAGGTTTGAAAAATTCATGTTCCCTAGCCTTCTGCCAGTCAAATCGAGAAGGAAAATATGAATATAATGCTACACAGGAGTTGGAGAAAGACCCCATTCATACTGCGAGTTAAAGTCGTTGTAGGGAGTACTGGTTACAATAGCAGACGCCCTCCTGCTGAGAGTCATCGATTTGTAAAGTATTGATTACAAAGGCACGTACTCCCATTCTGGATCGCTACAAATTGACTTCAGTGAATAAATATAGATCGACATACGAAACTATGTGAATTTTTACCTTCATTTGAAGATTAACTGCTCTAAAAGGCACATCGTATCGACAAAAGGATTGTACGCCTACGATAAGACGCTATATATAACGGTCTAAATGGCTGTTCCATTGATGTGATCACGTATCTCATCTATTTATGGGTAATATTGAGTTAGAAACGTTGAATACGGTGAAGTATTGGTAAGGTTTTCTCACTGTGAATTACTTTTCGGACACATATGTGACAGCTACAAACACAGAATTTGGTACATATATAGCTACTGCGTGGGTCAAGCTTCACGTAGAAGTTGACGATCCCATCTTTCGGATAAGTGAATAAAACTACCAATTATACCTGTAAAAATTGCAAAAAATACGTACAATCCAGAAAGAGAGTCAAATTTAACGTATAAGGGATTGAGATACGACAAAAAGTCATAGGACCAAAGTTGTAGATCACTCCAAATTAAACGGGGAATGTGCCATCCGTTGTGTGATACGACTTACCGTTTAGTCACCAAATACTTCAAAAGGAAGGTCTGCACCGTCTTTAAAATTGCCTCCATATTTCGATATTTTTGGGGGGTAAAAAATAAACATTTTAAACGTCTCGTAATTTTTCCGTCGGTTACAGGCTTAAAGCTATACTTTTGCTAAATTTCAATTTTCTAGCTCGTCTGGCAGATTATGCCGCCATCTTGATGTCGGGGAGGGGATTAAACATTAGGACTTTCAGGAAACTTTTAAGCCCAGGAAACCTATAGGTTACCGTTTAGGATAAATATATCCGACTGCGTTCTTATGCTGAGCCCCAAATTTGAGACTCCCAGCGAGGCCCCTCAGGGTATTTAGAAAATTTTCTATTTTTCTAGGGATTCTGAAGTCATCAGCTTCTCTGGTACCAAGTTTTAAGTTTCTAGGATGCCTGGAAGTACCTCATTAATTCACGTCTATTTTAATTTTTGTACCATAATTTATATATACAGTACAGTGTACTACGTATATAGATCGTTCGAAACCGACTTCCGTTTATTAATATGGGTTACATTTAACCCCGTTCGCTAGGGGTTCTAGGGGCGTCCTGCCCGCACAGTATATTTTCCAGATAGTAGGTAATATTTGTACGCCTTCAACCCCAAAGCGGGCCGAACTTGTACTTTAAAAATATCCTGAGTGACACTATCCATCTCAAGCAACTCCGAAAAGTATGGATTCAACACTATTTTCGATTATTTTCATATATCACTAACACCTTTCAATCCCCACCCAAAAGGGGGCTGAAGTTGGACTTAAAAAATTTCCGTAATGTTACTTTTCATCTCAGCGACCCCGAAATCAATGGATTCGACGATATCATCGATTTATTTTTCATATATCGATCCCCCATCGCCCCCCTTCACGAAGGGGGGCAGATTTGGACTTTTAAAAAATCCGGCGTGTCACTATTCATGTCAGCGAACCAAAAACTATGTATTCGACACTACTTCTATTAATTTTATATATAACCCCCCTGACCCCCACCCCTAAGGGTGCTAGGGATGGCTTACCCCCACAGTGCTCGTCTCCAGATAGTAAGTTATGAGTGTACCACATTTGTTTGATTTTGCTCCAGTGGTTTAGGAGGAGATGTGTCATTTACATACCGCCGCACCCATCATGTGTCCCATCCGCGCCTAACTTTAAAACAACGCTCTGTCTTCCACTGTCTCCCTACTCTTGGTAACTCACTACCCGATATTGACATATTCACACCTTTCGCATCCTTCAAACAAAAAATTAGAAGATTCCTCTAAGTCCTCCCCAGATTTTCACTTTCTTCCGTCCCTCCAACCCTCGACCTTTCTTCTTCCTAATTTCAGTAACCGACCCTTGCCACTTACCGTTTTCATTGTTGTTACATTGTTACTGTTAAAATTGTTAATTTATTGTTGTTACTTAATATTGTTGTTTATACCTTTGTTGTCTTTTATACGTATTTAAAATTATTATTATTAGTGTACGCCTCCATAGCGTAACGGTTAGTGTTATTAGCTGCCGTCCTTGGGGGCCCGGGTTCGATTCCCGGTACTGCCAGAAATTTAAGAATGGCAGGAGGGCTGGTATGTGGTTGAAATGGTACATGCAGCTCACCTCCAATGGGGGTGTGCCTGAAAAGAGCTGCAACCCGTCAGGATGAGGACACGAGTTTTCATTAGTGTAAAATGGCCCTCCATTGACTGTATCTAATAATTAATTAAATAAATAAAAAAATATACATACATACATTCATTTTTATATATACAGATTAACAGCTCAGGAGTCTATAATCTTTTCTATAACAGTAAATCCTTGGCGCTTTGCGAGGCAAGAATATGGAACCTACGTACTGACAAACGCCATCACCACCTACGATCTTCTCTGAAAGGAACATCTTCAATTTTATTACTGAACAGTGGAATCAGCGCTATATTAAACATTTGAACGAAACATCTATAAAGTTAAAGAAATGAAACATTATGATTTTCAATTTTAATAGCAGAATAAATGGTCAGAAACTTAGGTTAATCTCTTACCTTTGTATAATACAGGTCGTTAATGAAGGAAGTGTGCGCGATATCTGCTACATAGGATTGATGTGAAATATGCTGCACAGGGAAGTAAGCATTTTTCCCTGAAGGTAGAGCTAGTAACTTCATATTGAAATGAGATATGTAGGTAGCCTAGAAAATAAGGTTAGTAAGCAGAATTAATACTTTACATGAGAGAAACTTAACATGATTATACTGTTTGTATTCGAAAAATTTAGTAAGAGTAAAATGGTAAATTCATGTGTGAAAAAATAATATTTTCTAGCGTCGAAACTGAGCAAACAGGACTAAAACCTGAAATGTTCTAAAATAAAAGTATCAAAAGAAAACTTGTATTTTTAGTGGCTGTTGTTATTATCATAATAGTCACTAGCTTTTCAGCTTTAAGTGAAATCCGAGCCATAATGGCGTTATTTTTCATTTCAAAATTCTCAGATATACAAGGATTAAGCGAAAGTTATACTGAACACGTGGGCGATGTATAGGTAGTGTTTTTGCTACACTATAGTACAGCTGTCGACGTTCTTTTATTGTTCAGAAGGGTAAAAGTCAATGTTTTCCATTTTGCTTTACATCGCACGCGTGGTGAGTGTTTTAAACATATAAATAATAGTCGTTCACTGCACACGAGTGATTCATGACACACAACGGTTCTTCTTCTTCTACTGCTTTTCCCTCATAGATGGAGTCACGGGTGAGAACTGTGTTGCACTTGTGGATTTGGCCCCGTTTTCCTGACGCGAACCCTGTATGGAGCGATGTAATCATTATTGAATGTTTTTGTGATGGTTTGTAGTGTAATGTTTTGTTTGAATATGAAGAGGAGAGTGTTCGGACAAACACCCAGTCCCAGAGTCAGAATAATTAATCATATGCGGTTAAATACCTGACCCGGTCGGGAATCGAACCCGGAATCCTCTGAATCGAAGGCCTCAACGCTGACCATTCAGCCAAGGAGTCGGATCTATGACACACACCGTGTGTTTGTAGGAATCAAGTTACATAACTGGTTCGTGTGCTTGTGATTCACTCTACTACTACGTATTGTGTTTGTCACAACAGGTCGCTTGCCCCTGTGACTGGAGTGACCCACAGCATACAGAAGCAAGCCACTGTACTGCGGCGTGTGTTTTTAGCAATTGTATTACCTTACTCAAAAGTAAGGTATTGTGTTTTGCGAATTACCATCATAGTACCTACAGTATTATCCGAAAAATAAAAATGGTTTTCACGTACGCCTTGCAAATATTATTCTCTGCTATTCCTTGCGATCTCGGTACAACGTTTCCGTTCACCTTGAAAATTGTCCGGGATTCGAAACACGGCCACCTTAGTGAGAAATCAATGACTACGCTACTCGACTATCGCGTCCCTATTTTAAAGCCAAATCCGTAAAACATAATGTTAACATTTAGCCTTTATATTCATGTTAGTGAGTAAAACTATATGTCAATACAAGAATTCATAATGAAGATATTCTGGAAATAAATAATTTATGTACTCCTTATAATAGAAGTACTGGGAGAGGATCAGTTTGGATTTAGGAAAAGAAAAGGAACCAGGGACGACAAAGACATGGTGATGATTATTGCCGGAGAGGGTTTTGACGGTTAACGAATAAGTTTGTGCTTATTTTATAGACTGGCAGAAGGCCTTCAACAGAGTCAACTGGACAAAATTGATGCACATCCTTAAGGAGACGGAAGTCAAATGGAGAGACAGGAGGCTAATTCTCAACTTGTACATGGGAAAAAGAGTAAACTAAACTACGACACGGGAGACTCATACACCTAACCGAAGGGAAGATCAGAGTAACTGCAGGACGAGGAAGAAGAATTCAATATCTGGATGACAACCCAGTTCTCACCGAGTCATCGACAGTCACCAACTGGGGAAAGAGCATTCATGATTGAGTAGATGAATTTAAGTTAATTAATGAATGAATGAATGAATTGGATCGAATGAATGATTCCATGATTGAATCGTATCCATGCATAAATGAAAGAATAAAACCTCTCCTCACCCAGTCACAGATAGGTATTATATAGAGGATGGTTGCCTAGTTGTACCTCATTTTAAAACAATAATCACCACCACCGTAGCCTCCATCGGACAGATACTCAATTGCACGAGGCTGAGTGAACCACACTCCTACTCTCGGTCCAGAATTAAAAATTTATAAAGACGACGGTGAAATATTATAGATAAACACGGTCCACTTTTCTGCCCAGTAGTGGCCTAGAACAGGGCCTCTCAGGGTGCATGCGCTTGGTGCATGCACTGTGCACGGTGCAAAAGACGACTTCGCTTGGTTGACCAGAGTGCAGACCCCCACTCCTCGATTTGGAGCAATAGCGCTGTCTCTCTCTCTCTCCACGCCTGTCTCGCTCGCTTCCCCTGTCTCCCTCTTCCTCACTTGCTGCGTAGCGCTCCAAATCCGAGCCGAATTGATCCGAGTTGAGCCGAGCTTAGCCGAGTAGCCCAGAGACGAAGCGTTGGTACGAGCCGTGCCGAGCGGGAGCGATGCACAGTGCACGGAGCTCTTGCGCCTCGATTTGCACGCGTGAGATTTTGGGCGTTTGAGATGCCCTGGCCTAGAACGTCTCCGGGGGAATATCAGCCATTTTTCCTGCAGCTCTGTAGCAACCGTCGACTTTATGAATTGAGAAATTAAAACCGTACATTGATTTCGCAATAAAAATTGTCCATTTTAACGGGCGTTGAATTGCTAACTGTAAGATGAAGAACGTTCAAGTGATTGCATAAGAAGAAACAACTTGAACATTCTCCATCCTACAATCAGCAATCCAACGACCATTAAAGTGGACAATTTTTATTGCAAAGTCAATGGTTTTTAATATGTCCTTTTAACATGTATCTTTGTAATGACACTCACTTTCTTAAATGTATAGTTTACTTTTGATAGCAGCTGAAGATTGTTAAATATGTCAGACCGAAAGATGTCCTGACGTTGTAAAGATATTTTTACTATAAAAAGACAGGTTTTATTTTATAAGAATTGAATTTCAAATCATATTTATTCAAAACATATGATTTTGTAACTTTGTATTTGTCTATTTAGTATCTGAGTTCTGAAGTAAGTTGACTTACCTGTTCATTTTTTTACAATTTGTTTTACGTCGCACCGACACAGATAGGTTTTATGGCGACGATGAGATAGAAAAAGTCCAGGAGGGGGAAAGAAGTGGCCGTGGCCTTAATTAAGCTACAGCCCAAGCATTTGCCTGGTGTGAAAATGGGAAACCACGGAAAACCAACTTCAGGGTTGCCAACAGTGGAGTTCGAACCCACCAACTTCCAGGCGCAAGCTTACAGCTGCCCGTCCCTAACCGCACGGCCAATTAGCCCGGTCACCTGGTTTTTCCGCTGATCCTTCATATATCAGAAAGTGGAAATGGCGTTTACATATGAGTATTTCAAAGATAGGAATTGTGTTTAAGAAATTAATTCAATGATATTCTGAACACATAATGCTTCAAATAATCATTTTTTCGTGACAACAAGTCACGAGATTCCGCTGAATTTAAAATCTGTCAAGATAGAAAGTAAACCTTTCAAATGAAAGAAAGGAGAACATCGGTTCATTATTAAAAATAACGTTTCGGAAGAAGTGAGTAAGAACTACGAAGATGCAGTGAATAAATCTTTATTCATAGAATGGTATGACCAGGATAAAGAAAGAAATTGCAAGCATTGTAACATTCTCATAATATCGAGAAAGTATCTTACAGTTTTATATCTACAATTTTAGGAGTTTGGTTCTAGCAATTGGGTGCCAATTATAAATAGTTGGTGCTTTTGAGGATCTGCAATGGATGAATTAACGTCAGATTTAAAGTTTTTGAGATTGCTACGTTTTGTATGGAGTGGAGGAGTCCTGGCCAACGATAAAGTTGCAGTGTAATAAGAATGGCGAAGAACACAATGTTGAGAGAGATACGCGACTTCAGAAGAATGGTTCATAATAAAGAACTAAAAATATTAAAGTGAGAAAGGAAGAGAGAGAGAGAGAGGGAGAGAGAGATGATTGTGTAAAGGACACATTATACACTATGACAGTAACATATGCAGGTTTTGCGCAACGCTGAAGTGATAAATACGGAAATCCTTCTTCAAGGGTGCATATGTTGGAATTCGAACTTCTAATTCGAGCTTTCAGCTGCACGACGCATAGCGTGTAACAAATCAATCGCCAGGCTGAATGCCTCAGACGGTTAAGGCGCTGGCCTTCTAACCCCAACTTGGCAGGTTCGATCCTGGCTCAGTCCGGTGGTATTTGAAGGTGCTCAAATACGACAGCCCCGTGTCGGTAGATTTACTGGCACGTAAAAAGAACTCCCGCGGGACTAAATTCCGGCACCTCGGCGTCTCCGAAGACCTTAAAAAGTAGTTAGTGGGACGTAAAACAAATAACATTATTATTATTAACAACTCAATCGTTATGTCGATTTCAGGGTGACTGCATATATTTGTTTCACTTTTTTCTGTTATTTGTTTATTTCGTGTCAGAGTGTTGAGAAACTTAAAAATATAAATAAGGTATTATACACAAATAAAACAGAATACATTTTATGTCAGAAAACATGTTCCACACAATGTCTGCCCAGAAATGGGCAACAGAAATTCCCTCTTCAGTGGCTTGAATCAAGTCTTGGAAGTGTACAACGAACAGGGCAGGACTGACAGTCATACAGGTGTTGGGTAGTTTGTTGCTCCCCACAATCGCAGAAGTCTGACTGATCTTTCAGTTGACCCCATTTTTTTTAGGTTATCCTTGGATTTATCTACTCCACTCCTCAAACGACTCAGTGCCTTCCAGGTTGTTCATTCCAAATGATGACCAGGGGGTGGAGATTCAGAAGGCACCATGCAATCAGAAAGATGCTCCATTTTTGCTCGCCACATATCACAACGTGCTGTTCTTGCTGGTTTATCCAGAGCCTTGGAGACACTGAGGAAACTTTTCCTGGACTTCAGTCTTCTGGGTGGAGGTCGATGTCCAAATAATGGGGTGGTTTCTTGTGAGATCCACCTTCGACCTCTTTTGCCTTGCATACACTTCTCGCCGAATGTCTGGAGGAGAAATACCAGCCAAGCAGTAGAGTTTGTCAGTGGGAGTAGGTTTCAGACACGCAGTTACTATTCTTTCTGTTAATGAATCTAGACACGTTAATGACACGATCACGGCGTTTACTACGCAGTTCTTATAAAAAGGCGAGAGGAGCTACGTCACGTACATGCAAACACGGGAGTACTTATTCTATAAAAGCTCTCTTTTCCCCCAGTTTAGCTATTGTGATAACTGCGTGTGCAAGTTCCTTATAATAGCCCTTGCCCACGGAAATTGCCAACCACAGCAAGCGAGACCGTTTCCACTCCAGATACTCCATGCCTTACTTCCGATTTAATTAGAATACAATAACTGAAATAAGAAGGCGAGATGACGTTCATTTAGTAGTGATTACATAAGATAATTATTGAGCAGCAGGGATGAGGTTCAGACCACCCACGAGGAAAAGCGACGAGTACAGTCTAGGCAAAATGTACGCATTTCAGTGAGTGGACTGAGGACTTCGTACAGTATGCAAGGAAAGTCCCAGTACCCCTGAAATACACCTGTTATCTATATAAATAAATCGTAACGACCGTGTGTCTTTACACTGACTCTTTTGGCGATGTTTCCTCAGAGTTATCCGTTTCAGGTTTAATAATGACCATCCGCATATTTTTTAGCTTTGATGTCCGTTCGTCTGTTTGAATTCTTATAAATTGAATACTACTAGACATATTTCTACCCTACTTGATATTTAGAATACATCCGTCCTTGGGTAGGTTTTAGGGCCAATATTATTTCTGAATACCTAAACTTACTAGAGTTTATCCGAAACCAAAACCATGATTTTGCACTCCCACAAAATATGCACACCCAAAATTAATGCAAATCTACTATCTTTCATGGAAATACATTTCTAAAACTTTTTTCACATGTGCATCATTTCGATAGGAGGATTAATAACGGAGATATCATGAACGGTCAGTTTTTCAGGCTAAGTCCAGCGAGCATAGCCCAAAAGGTATTGTACGTGGAGCTGATTCCTTCTCTACCTATATAAATAAAATCGTAACGACCGTGTGTTTGTACATTAACTATTTTGGCGAAATTTTAGTACAGCTATCCGTTTAAGTGGTAATAATGACCATCGGCATATTTTTTAGCTTTAGTTTCCTGAAAGTCCTAATTTTTGTCGCCCTCTCCCAAAATCAAGATTGCGGCATCATCTGTCAGAAGAGCTAGAAAATTGAAATTTGGCAAAACTATATAGGCCTACGTACGTTTTAGTCTGTAACTGACGGAAAACTTGCAAGATCTTTACATTTTTCACTTTTTACCCCCGAAGAATATAGGAATATGGAGGCAATTTTAATGACGGTGCAGACCTTCGTTTCGAGGTATTTCGTGGCTAAACAGTAAGTTCTATCACAAAACGGATCGCACAATCTCCGTTCAATTCGGAGTGATCTACAACTTTTGGTTCTATTACTTTCTGTCGTATCTCTATCACGTATACTTTATATTTGTCTCTATTTCTCGATTGTAACTAAATTTTGCACTTTTTACACGCATAATTCCATAATTTGAGTCACTTATAGGTAAGACAGAATCATCAAATTCTACATGAACATTGGCCCATCCGGTAGCCATATGTGAACCATATGCTATGTTTGTAGCTGTCACATAATTATCCGAAAAGTACTGTACTGTGAGACAATCTTACTGAAATTTCACCCTATTCAACGTTTCTAACTCAATCTGACCCATGAATAGATGTGATACGAGGAAATATCATAGGGCCAGCCATTTAGACCTGAAGATGGTTTTCCGTGGTTTCCCATTTTCACACCAGGCAAATGCTGGGGCTGTACCTTAATGAAGGCCACGGCCGACCTTCCCAATCTCCCATCCTTCCGTCTCCTAAAACTTTCGATGTGTTAGTGCGACGTTAAACAAATAGAAAAAAAAAAGAAAAAGGATTTGATGATTCTATCTTAACTATTAGTGACTCAAAATACACTGTAAAATGTGCAAAAAATACTTACAATTGAGAAATAGTGACAAATATAACGTATAAGGGATAGAAATAAGACAAAAAGTAATAGGACCAAAGTTGTACATCACTCCAAATTGAACGTATATTGTGCGATCCGTTTTAGCCTGTAACCGACGGAAAACTTGCAAGATCTTTACATTTCTCAATTTTTATCCCCGAAGGATATCGAAATATGAAGACAATTTTAATTACGGTGTTGACCTTCTGCTTCGAGGTATTTCGAGGCTAAGCACTAAGTCCTATCAAGTACAATGTTTGTAATAGAAATAAAACACAATAATCTGAAGAATCTAGCTGGCTGGCAGTAGGAAAAGTGGCCTGTCATTATAACGATAACAGCACAACTCAATTTTGACTGACAGTAGGGAAGTTGCCTGCCATTACAATAAAAGCTCCTCAACTATAATCTGTCTGGAAGTACGAAAGGGGGCCTGCCATTGTAACGAAAACTCCCCAAATCGATTGTGACAGCGCAGTAGGCAATGAGGCTTGCCATTGTAATGCAAGGTTCCCAACTCGATTGTGAATAGCAGTAGGGAAGTGAGCCTGCCGTTTTGATCACAACTCCACAACTCACACTTTACATTGGAAACACGTATAGGGACCTTGTCCATGCAGTTTCTCGGATAAAGCTAAAGGACATGCAATTTAAAAAAAATCTTAATCACTGAATGTACAGTAATTTACTTCTGTGTCCGTGTACAATATAGAATACCGTAGCGAAGCACGGGTACATTTTCTATTTATTCTATATTTATGTTGAACGATACTTGAGTAATGACTTGACTTAAAAATAATGCAGTCCAAGAGAAATAAAAAATATATTAATATAAAGTAAGGGTGTTGTCTGTGCGATGTTCAGAATTTGAAAATAATGGTATTTCTGTATCAGTCGTCTCCACAGTAAGAAAGAAATGCACTTGTAACTTTCCCTCATCTCTGTTTGTCCGTCTGTATGTATGGGCATCACGAGAAAATGGCTTAAGGGAATTTAATAAAAATTGGTATGTAAACTCTGGGAATGAGGCACTGCAATGTAGGCTATAAATAGTTTTATTCACGCTGAGTGAAATGGTAGCTTAGGGGAAGGCATAAAAATTAATTCTCAAATATTTATGTTATTTATGTTATCCTATCGATACATACTACATAACCAAAGTTACATAGAATTAAATTTGCGATCATTTATATCTTATACATTTTTTTACCCTACCACCTATGATAACAGAGATATGCCCTATTCATGAATTCCGATTTTTGTTTCTAAGTCCATATCAACGCCAAGCATTGCTAACATGGAAATATTGTTTAACAGGCGATGGTTTTTGTCATGATTGTCTTAAGGTGTAAAACCACTTTGTATCGACAAGGAAATTAAGTTGATTATTTTAAAAAAATGAGAAAAGATCGTGCACGAACTATCGCTTGAAGAATAAAACGAAAGAGAGTCATAAAAGAAGGAACCTTTACATTAGGTGGTCTACTTAATATCCAAGATTTGGAAGAAAACTAAATGTGAAGGCCTACAATATCGAAAGCTCATAAAACTGTTGCGATGTGATTAATGTGATTTGGTTGCCACTCATCTCCGATAGGTGGTATTGCTGCTTCGTCCCGAGTAAAATATAATGCCTGAATATTGGCGGAAAGTAGATGGGGAGTTTGATAAGTTCGTCTCGTCAACGACGGGCACTGCAGCTAGTACTGTATCTAAGAGCCAAATACTACTCATTGATCAGTTGATCTCCAGATCTAAAAGACCTAGAAAACTGAAATTAGGAACATAGGTTCAGTTTCTGCCCTGGAAGTGCACTAAAAATATTTTTTTCAAAATTCATCTTCTGTCCTAGGTTTAGGCACTTTGCCCGGCAGCATAGGCTAATATAGGATAAAATCGAATTTGTGGTACAAGGACGAGACAAAGCTCATTTTAAGTCTAATAACGCGAGAAAAACCTCACTGTACGAACTTAAACCGCGTTTTAAGGCCCTAAAACCAACCGTTTTAGAGATATTAGTACCACATTGCCACCACTATTCAGTTCAAGAGCTGGATAGCACACGATGACAGAATCACGAACGAGGCGGTCCGAACCATTACAACTTCTGCTTGGGCATACTGCAGAAAGATTGGAGGAAGAAGAGATTATTCTGTGAGAGAAGTTCACGGTCCTGATTTTTCTATAGTACTATCCATTGGCTTTTACATGTAGTACATAGATTATTTCTCCTAGCAACATTGTACTTTGTTATTTTTATGTCACTAGATAGGGAATAGGAAGCGGCCGTGGCCTTAATTAAAGAACAGCCCCAGCATTGCCTGGTGTGAAAATGGGAAACCACGAAAAACCATCTTCAGGACTGCCGACAGTGGGGTACGAACTCACTTACTTAACATATATTCAATATGTATTGTAAACGACCTAATGTATTGAAAGTTTATTTTGAAAAACCACTAACTTGCCATTCTAAACACGAGGGCTGTAAATACAGTAGTGGCAATATTGATCGAACGCAGTATTTAATGAACTTACAAAACCGATTGCATTACATTTCTTCATTGTAGTCACCCGCAAAGTCTATTAACTTTTGCTAAATGACGGGAAGCCGTTGTGGAACGTTGGCCAGGCGTTCTCTGTTGATGACAGTGACGGAGCGGAGCGCCCTACTACGCGGAGTACAGATGCCACGTTCGGTGGCCTCGGAGGGGTTCATCCAACTTCAGAAACAGGTCCAAGTCACAAGGACTCATATCTGGTGGGTGCTGAGGTTGTTCCAAGACCTCGCAATGCCACCGTTGCGAAAAGAGCATGACGCCTTGACCTATCGTACAACCGTGCTGTACGTTTATGCATTCTCACCATAAGCTTGTCTTCCCTTGGCCTATATCTTCATTTTTCGAAGTGTCGGATCCCTTCCACTTTTTCTCTCTGATTATAGTATAGAATGGTTGACTAGTTGCACTTCATCTTAACACATTAATCACCACCATCACCATCACCTGTGACAACCAATAACAATTCTACGTGTAATTCACTAAGCTCCCTTCCACCACCCATTCTGCTGGTATCTCGTAGCTATGAACACTATCGATTACTTCTATTACTAGAACGTTTTCATCCTGACCCTGAAGGGGACGGCGGGTCTCCTATAAGGCAATGCCGTCTCTCACACCAGAGAGATAATGAAATGAAATGTCGTATGGCTTTCAGTGCCGAGATATCCCAGGACGGGTTCGGCTCGCCAGGTGCAGGTCTTTCTATTCGACGCCATGTAGGCGACCTGCGCGTCGTGATGAGGATGAAATGATGATGAAGACAACACATACACCCAGCCCCCGTGCCAGTAGAATTAACCAATGAAGGTTAAAACCCCCGGCCCGGCCGGGAATCGAACCCAGAACCCTCTGAACCGAAGGCCAGTACGCTGACCGTTCAGCCAACGAGTCGGACACCAGAGAGATGTGGGACAGTGAAGGAGACGTTCGGAGACCGTGCGAGTGTTGGTGGCCGTGGCGTATACTAGGAACTGTCCCGGCATTCTCCTTAGAACAGGAGAATGGAAAACTACGGAAACTCAGGACAGTCGACGATAGGGTCCGGCCCCAATCTGTCCTCTAATACAGAGGCGTAGAGATTCGGTAGATCCGCGGCTACTCCTCCTCTGCTAGGTTAGCCGGTAGGAGTGCAGAGCTGTCGGACTATGGAACAGCCGTGAGCACTTGGGGCCGAGACCCACTCTGCGTCCGCCGACCCACACAACATCAAGTCCTCAGTCGTCTTTAATACCAGCAACGGCGGTCGAAGTGACATCCAGGCTTTAGATTACGTATACAGAGGGGTTTCCGGGTACTTTTGATATCAGGCAGTCCACAAGATTACGTAGCGGTAACTAGTCAGGAGACGGAGAAATGGAGAAGGTGAAGTCATCTGTCAAGAGCACGATACACTAATTCAAAAGGGGGGAGGCTGTAACAGTTAGCAAGAACATTAACCAAAACGAACATTGTATGCGAGAAAATTCCTGCTGCATGACACTCCAGCAGTGACCCTCTTAACATTTAAAGAAATCATTCACGCTGATTGCTTCTTAACTCCAACGAAACTTTCCTTTATATCAAAGAATAATTTAATCCTATTCCATAAAGGGTGAACCTCATCTCTTGGTTAAATCATAGTTTTAGCTCATGCTATCACTTACTATCAGGATAACGATGACTGTTATCAGGATCTAATTCCCAAAACACAATAAATAGACTTCGAAAGTTTATCGGTTAAAGAATGGTACTCTCTGACATGATTCCCAACACTGATATCGGGTATGAATTCTATGCTGTTGAGAGATGGAACTACTAAGCTAATCAAGACAGAACAATGGAAATCCAGAGTACAATACTCCACACTCAGGTGGAATATCGAGTAAAATGTTTAATATGTAATGTGTGTGTGCTGTAAAAATGTAATTTAAAACGAAATCGAATGCAGGAAAACTATTTAAAAAAGAACAATACTTCTATTCAAATGCTTATCTTTTAATTAAATACGTTGTGTAATCGAGTACTATTTTTAAAAGTTGTACCGACGATGGCTAAACACTCATATACATTTATTTGGTAGCTATTAAAAGTGGTTCCTTAGTTTGAGGGCGAGTGCTTTTTTACTCATGATAAATGTTGATGAGGAATTGACCATGACCTGTTGACAGAAGAGAACACAGTATGGAGTGCTATAAAAAGAGACTGAATACGACAGTTTTCAACTAAGTGCTGTCTGAAGGAAGAGAGTTTGCTTGAATTGTGTCTGGCTCACCAAACGAGTGAGTTTTACCCAGTGCATGTCAGTGACAAGCAAAAAATAGGACTAAGTGATTCATGAAATGAAGATTAAAACTGTTAAAGAGAAGAATCAATACTTGTTGAAAATACTCGAGATTTAAATTGAAAATCACAACATTCACAAGGGTAAAATGACAAATTTCTGACTAATATGTCCAAAATATGACCTTTGTTGTCATATTTACGTACAGTAAATATGTTTATGAACAGAACAGCTTCAAGTGATAACGTAGTGTAATAAATCGTGAAATTTACTGACAACAATTCTATTATTTTAGCACGTAAATAAACATCGAAATTAATTAACTAATATGGAACACTTGTTGAATAAACCTAGGATTACCAACTTACTCAAGTATGTTTTAATGTTCTATGCACTTTTATTATTAGGTTCTAATAATGAAAAAGATAGGTAAGATTATTATAATAACACTGTAGTTAAACGCTCTTCAGTTAGTTTTATACACAGCTTAAGTTAAATATTATACTACAAAGTACCTGTAAAATCATTAATAAAGCACACTATTAAACTATCTTTATCACTCGTTTAATGATGATTTTACAGGTATTTTGTAGTATACAGACTGAAGAGATTTTACATTACAACGTTCGTTCCCAACAAAAGAATGTAAAAAAGTATATAAAAGTGAAGAATACAATAATTTTGTTTTCAGTGAAATTCTAAAATGAATAAAATTCATTTCCCTTTTGCAACTCTCCCTGTAACATAATTTGGATAATTTAAAAAATCACGCATGCTCACATTCACGTATCGATGTACAAAAGAATCGAACTATATTAGAACTGCAAACGACACGAAACCCTAGAGAAATGGTTAAGGTAATGTAGATTTCATTTATTAATTGAATTAGTTAACCTGATGGATGGCATAGGCAGGAGCTGAAGAGTGGCAGTAAGTGATAATGTGATAAATATTTCCTTCCAATAAAACATTGTGCTGTATTGTCTTAATATTTTAAATTTTTAGGAATGAATCTACTCATAATTTATAGCGTTATTTTACACTTGGAAATAAGTAAATGGGATTAATTTGATGATGAGATATACGCTTTGTTTGACTATAAAAACTGTTATTAATTATTTAATAATCCGCCTTGTCAATACAATTCAAAGCCTATTAAATTTACTAATACATCAAATACTTAAGTATATATAACTACATCTTTCGAGAATTCATTAATATTCACTTCTTTAGCTTAGAGATTAAAATCATATGAATGTATTAGACCTTATTTAAAAATTATACCCTAATATATAAATTAAATACAATATTTTATTGCATTCTTTTTAACCAGTTTTATGTTAGCACATAATTTTTAAATACGGTCTTATATATCCATATGATTTTGAACTGTAAGCTGAAGGAGATAATTAATGGATTCTCGAAACATGTAGTTATGTATATTCGTGTATTTGGTGTATTAGCAAATATATATAAAATTGTATTGACAGGACGGATCATTCATTAATTAATTGCCGTGATTTTTAATACGGATCATTGGTGGCCATTACAGTAAAAATTATTCATATTGACTATACGATAAGGGTTCACGCAAGAACATTCAGCCGGTAAACCTAGGTTTTATAATTTTGGAGCCAAAATATGAATAGTTAAAGAGGTTTCGTACATTGGAGTCCTTCATTGAAATTGCTTTAACTGATATTGAGTTACGCCATTCATTATTGCATGGAGAGCCGTATTGACCTAGGTCAAGCTCAGATAGAGTGAGATAAAAAGCGGAGAGAAGTAGAACAGTGAATGAGTTGTTGCTGCCATGCTGAATAGAATCTGACTGGTTAGCTTCCTCATGACACAGACTGTTTTATTAAAAGTGGGCCAAGTGCGAGGGCGTGGTGGTTGATATCACGTGTCCAACTCACCATGTTGGCGTCCTCGGAGTAAGGCGGATGGTCGAGATCGGTGCTGGCCCGGCGGCTGCCGCCCGGACTGGAATGGCGGCGACTGCGCTCTGCGTTCCCACTGCCGTAGTCCTGGGGGCAGACACAGGGTGGGCGGTTACCGCCGTGGGGGTGCGGGAAAGGGGGGAAGAAAACACACACCACCACGTTGTGTCTGGATGAACCACGGCGGGCGAACGAGCACTAAAAATAAACTGAGCGTAACCAGTTTTCTTCTTCCTTGATTTTTACATGGAGATCGCATTCATTTCTTCACGTACGGACAAAACTTGACCCTAAAGGCTAAATATACTGTAGAACGACTTACCATACAATACTACACTGCTCGTTATCATATTAAGTCAAGTGCACCAGCAATTCGCACTAACAAACAATACCCTAATTGACCAATTTAATTAATTAACTAAAATGCTTGCAGAGTCCGGCAGAGGGTTATAAAATAATATTTATATTAATTAACTAATGGAACCTCCATTATTACATAAGAGAATTCCTAAAAATGAACTTGTATCCTGAGATAAATTTGCCTTTGAGTAGAGTCGAAACCGGTTATAAAGACGCCGAAGAGATCGCCTATTAATGGTCGTTATAGGGGATAGTCACACAAACAGGTTTATCTGTTTATTACTAAAAAGTCATATCTGTAATTTTTAGGCTTCACATTTCCTTTGTTAATTAATAGAATATAAAGGGAGAGTGCATAAAAATTCATTGCTATCCTGAACTCCCTGTAACTCGGATATTATTTTAGTTAGAATCATGACACTTTACACAATTTTAAAATGCACTGTTCTTAGCTATACACAGCAATCAATTAATTTCGATAAAAAGTATTAATTTTTTCAAATTTGAATTTGGTCATATTTACGCAACTTTTGCTCAGCAACGCCGAGGTTCTGGAACTTGTAATTTATTTTAATAATTTCTAAGACCTTCATTGTTTAATACCTGCAGGTGTTTATAATTTAATTCCTATTTCGATTTAAAAAATAAATTAACTTTTAAATATGAAAAATTCTCAAAAAATACATATTTATGAAACTCTGAATTCCTTAAAATGACTTATTTTGTAATTCCTTTGCAGAAAAATGTGTGGCAGTGTTTAGCCTACCTGTCTATTAAGTTTAGTATTGATACCTTTAGTATTTCAAGAGAAAAACGCACATTTGTCATGGATAAAGAAAGTCCAGGAAATAACAGTTTAATATCTCATCACGCAACCTGCCTTGCACTGTATCTTTCAAATCAAAACAAACTTTCCACGGTGATCGGCAAGCTTGACCAACCGAAAATGCCTTTTCACAGTCTTCTGTAATACTCCTAAGTGTGATTCTCTCAATTGCGTGACCAAACATGCGTATAGAGTTCAGTGATGATGAATAATAGCAATGCGTGAAAAAGAGTGCGTAGTACATAACGCGCATGAGTAAATTTTTAAGTGCACTTAGGAATCGAATTTAACCAACTTAATTTGGAACTAAATTTCCAATATAATAAGCTAGCAATTTCAGTAAAAAAAGTTTTTTTTTAAGTTTTCAAGGATTTCGTGAGTCTCCCGTTAATCTTAGAAAAATAACCAATATACGTATTGTATTTACAGAACAGTATTTGTGGAGTGGGGCTGAGAGGAATTTCGTGTAGCTATTTTTAGCCCTTGTAAGGCAGACCCTCCGATGAAGGAGGGCGGCATCTGTCATGTGTAGGTAACTGCGTGTTATTGTGGTGGGTTATAGTGTTATGTGTGGTGTGTGAGTTTCAGGGATGTTGGGGACAGCACAAACACCTAGTCCCCGGGCCAAGGGAATTAAATATCAGACCTGGCCGGGAATCGAACCCGGGACCCTTGTCACCAAAGTCCAGCACTCTAACCATTTAGCTATGGAGAATAGGTCCATTTATAGACACATTACTTGTTGTTTGCATCTTAAACCATCTAAATAAAGATTATTCAATATCTTTGTTCTCAGATAATCTGGCCCGCTTAATTTTAAAGAATTTTCTTCGAAAAGAGATGTATTTTTTCTGTATTTCAAATTGCGGACATCGTTGACTGTGATACACCCTATTCCTTCGCGATACTGACGTTTGTTTCCCCATTTTCAAATCACCATATTATGCGCGATTTTCTCTTTATTGAACACTATTCTTTCGCGACATTTTCATAGCGATGTTTGCTTTCACTATTTAATAGACATATTTATTTGAAGTCTATAATAATAAGCGTTACATTGTTGTCAGAAATCCTAAAATACGTAACAAACAAAAATCAAAGTTATAGCCGATAAATTTATTCGAAAATTTGGTAAAAAGTACCTCGTTTTATATATGTCTTAATAAGCGATGTCATACTATACGATTTTTAAATAGAGTGTTTATATAGGATTTAGAAGGGACCGATAAATTTTGTCATTATATCCGATACGTCATTAAAAGCGATGTCACAATAAACGATTTCGACTGTATTTCTATCGAATAGCATAAAAATACACAAGTGCAACTCATTCTATTCTGTACGCCCTATTTATACTCCTTTTACATATATTTCAAAGTACTGATTATATGAAATGAAACTGAAAGTTCATCTGCTCATTCTGTGAATTAATTTCCCAATCGTTTCCCTCTCTCTCGTGACTGAAATATATATAATTCCCAGTCGCAAGAACGATGTACTAAATCTCTAGAGTTAAACTTTTACAGATAATGGTTTATTTTTCAGTTCGTTTATTTCAGTGTATAATTATGGCTAGAGACATGTTTTTTGTCGCATTAACGATACGCACGACAAGAAATATTTTGATTCTGGTTAACGAATTAGTGATTTTTTGTTCGCGAATTACAGGGAATTAAACCAGAAAAGCGAAATGTAAATATTTTGCGATGATTGCGAAAATGCAGTGAAATTCGTGGAAAATAACAATCTTGAAACTGTATTCCAATTTCACGCGTGTGAAGAGTAACAGAAGACAGAATAAGGATTTCTCAATTCGACAGAAGCATCTCTTCGTATTAATATTCTATAAAATCCACTAATGGTATGGCCATACAGGGTGAAAGCTGTGGTCATGTTGGGTGAAAAGGTAATTTGTTATGTAATCGTGATTAGGGCTATACACAGTTCTATTCAGGATTATATAAGGAATAATAAATTAATACCAATATTGCTTCTCTTTATTTATCTACCTTTCACATAAATAATTCACAAATCTCACGAATTAAACTTTTTATGAATAATTTTAGGAAATAATTAACGCGATGGGGTCAGACTAATTTCGCAAAATAACTCGAAAATTGTTTTTTTTCGCGAAATCGATCATACAGTAGATTAATGCGAAAATATCATGTCCCTGACTCTGACCAATAAGTCATTTGTATAACAAGCGGAAGTTGTCTTTAAAATCAAGTAATGGATGTTAATAATCGAATACCAGTATTCCCAAGAAACAATTTATTTCTGATGATGTTGAAGATTTATTTTTTACATTTATTCTTCTTACACCAATAGACTGAATATTGGTAAATGATAAGCACCTCACATTCACATCAGTTGCTCGAGGCAGCTAAGGTATAATTTGTTCATTCAGGTAGATTCATCGAGTGAACAATTTAATTTCTTTCATACATTATTTTTTAAAGCCCACCTAGTGGCCGCGATTGTTCAGGCGTCGACCCTCTATGGTCTGACACCGCGGTGACCCGGTTCGAGTCCTGTACGAGGAACAAATTTTCACCATCAAAATGTTGGCTAGCAGGGCACAAGCCAGAAGCCTGGATTCAATTTCAAACCTCACCACAGTGTTCAAATGTAATTAAGGCACAGAATTCTGCTAATGGTGATTTGTCCGTAGGATTGAGATGTTAAGCCTTAAGCAGATCCCTTGATTATATTCGACAGGAGAGCTGTCAATGGGTTTCACACCCTTATGTCATCATCACCATCATCATCTACTCACATCCAGACGCAAACAGAAAGGTCTGCACCAGGCCAGCCGAAAATGTCTTCGGACAACCGTGGTACTAGAAGTCACACGATATATAAAAATGTATAAATCTATAACATTTTTATACCTATCCCTTACTACTGACTCTTTAAGTATAAGAAATATTAAAATGTCCTGATATACAGCATTTAAGGGCAGTTTATAACTATATCTTCTGCGAGCATTAGGACCCCTTCCTTCGTTGATTAAATCCTTTCTAATTAGATCTAAAATATAGGGTTTTTTATAGTTATTGAGATTTCTGTCTTGCATATGTACGTAAATTTCTTACGAAGTTTATTGCCTTAAATTATGATGATCACGCAGTGTCATCATCGCAGTAAAATTTCAAATGGTTCATGATGCCCAAGTAAAATGATTTGAAGTGGTGATTATTCATTCTCTTAACATACGAGTTGCTTCTGTGTAAAATATTGAATCCAGCGCATGAACATTTATTTGGAGAGTAAAATTTTATTGTACATAAATAATTCATAGACCATTATAATAAATTTAAGATCTATGCCTTCACTGTCTTATATCTTACATACAGTATATGAAAGTCTTAATTTGGCCGATGGATGGTTCAAGTTAGCAGCAGAAAACAAAGAAGAAATTACTATAATGCAGTGTAAATGATGCAATTGTGAGGCACATAGAATTGCTAGTATTCACAGTAAGACCATATATATATCTCGAGGATCAGAAATCTCTTCCTTGAAACTGAACTCCAACTGCCCTCCTTTGAAGGAAGATCAACAAGCCGAAGTATCATGGCAGAGAGAGAGAGAGAGAGAGAGAGAGAGAGAGAGAGAGAGAGAGAGAGAGAGAGTGAAAAATAAATTGAAGTATGATATGGGTGCAGAATCATATGGAGTGGTATGTTTAGCTCTTCCATGAAGGTATTACAACTCGACGTCTCTGATTGATTTTTTGGTTCATGGTATTCCCTACAAATTCTAGAAAGGAAATACTGAGTTTACTGCCTTTCACGATAACATGCCTGTGTGAATGTACCTTTTCTGCTCTCAGAAAAATGAAAACGAAGTACAGAAACAGAGCTAATTTAGAGGCCGATCTTCCACTTCCACGCCTTTAACACGTTCGGTCTTTGGGAAACAACACCATTCGATTCAATGACCCAACAACGCAACAAGTGAATTTTTTCAAGTAAGTTACCAGACCCAGACTGTTGTAATTATTAGCAAAGTGCCACATTGTTTTCTGTGCGTTAGAAAGTATCTTAATGTAAATGAAGTTGACTTAAACTTTCAAGGAACGTAAATATCAGACCTGAATAAAATCAAACATGGTATCATCACAAAATTCTGTTTTTGTTTACTGAATGCAGTCTTAAGTTTCTTGTACATGCACGCGATATGTTCACGGGACCTCAGAAACGAAAATTTTGGGAAACCCTGCATTAGAACATAGTTTGCTCACCTCCGTTACTGTAATAGAATCAGTGGCCTGGAAATCCAAAAAAATACATTTTCTTTCTATGTTCTTGCACGGTATCCTCATATCCATTTATGATTGACAGCAACATGTTACAGTGTATTCCCTCTGTATGAAACCGATACCTGGCTGGAATGTATGTCGAAAGGGATGGTGTAAATTTGATACACAATAGAACTTTTTTTTTTTTGGAGAAAGCTTTGATTTTCTCCGGATTTCATATACTACCAGACTATTTCAAGTACCATGACTTAGTTACAAGAACGAAGGAGTCAAATGGTCATTTTCTAACACTGTTCTCAAGTCACGCGTGCTTGGAAAAATTATATCATTGTCATGATATAATGATGTGACATGACTCGTGATGTGTTATTTTAAATATTATGAAAGTAATACCGCCTGGAGGGTAGTGGCGTTATTCTGCACTCTACGCGTGGGAGTTTCCGCTGGATGTTTGTACTAATAATTACGTTTTCTCCCGGTAATATTTTAAAATGATCATATCAAAGTTTCAAGAGTTACTTGGATGAAATGAGTGTAGTCTGCACCGACCAGGCATCCTACTTTACAGTACACCTAACTTTATCTTCTCGCAGAACATCACCTTCTAAATTTTATATTATTTTGACCATAGTTTGAAGAATAACCGTAGGTATTTGATACATTGTTTGCTTATGTAATTGTTTGAGTATCAATTTAACTTTTCTCTAATCATAGTTCGAACAGAGGCAATACTTTACATATGAAAGTGTCTATTCATATGATTCGGCAGGATGGGGAGCTTAATGTCAAAATGTTTCAAAATTCAATTCAATTGTTTATTAAAAATTGCTCATGGAGACACGCAGCAATCATTAAGGTTAATGATTACTACATACATAAACTAAGAGATCTAAGGTAACGCCAAGCACTAGTATCAAATCTTGAAGCTTTTTTTATCAGACGAGTTTCAGATTCAAAAAATCCTTCTATATAAACGTACAATATTTACGTCCATGTACTAATTCACGAAGCCTGAGCTCATAGCGTCTGATGTAAGATAAAAATCATAAAAAAAGTTCTAGTATCATCAGTGACAGCCTATACATACCTTTGTGATACAGATGTGACAAACATAATTCACGTTTAGCAAAGAGAATTGGGAGGACAAATGTGTTTTTGTTAGAAAGCAAGAGTTTCTCTGCCTACGAACAAACCTATTTTGGTATATAAACGTAAAAGTCTTCAGTTTTAAGTCAACTATAAATGAATAGTGTAACGCATATTTTAAACTATAATATTATACTATATACTCAGAAGCTTCAGTATGTTCTAGTGTATTCTAGAAGTAGTTTGTTACCTTCCAAGGAGAATTTTCATACCCGTCAAAGTAAGTAATTTCGTAAAACAGATAGCTAATTAAGAATATTTACACAAACTTAATTATACAATGGAGGGCGTTCTGCAACATTGTTTGTTGCATTTGGCTTTGGGGAACAAGATCACTGTGTGTACGTATGGTCCATGACATGTAGAGATACCTGCTGGTTGGCCTCAAAATCCTCGTCGTTGGAGAGCGCCAGGTCCGACGTGCGTTTGTCGAGATGCGTAGACGATGAGGGGGACGCCTGCCATTGACTGACTGACGAGTCGCTAGGAGCACCTGCAGGGGCGCCTCTGTAAAGTGCAGCCGCACCACGACTACATTCATAACAGTACATGTAGAAAAGAAAGAAATAATAGGTGGGGGCTTCCCGTCACAATGAGCGCCAGTTAGGCCTTGCAGATACCGGACGCGATGATCAAGAACATTAACAGTTTAATATCATTGATGAAGACATTTAATTGATAATAATTATAGTGTACTCACAATAGCCGTCATTACTTGTAGTTTGTCTTCTTTTGATAGACTATAAAATTACACTATATATGTAGATGACGTAAGCCTAATACAATTTCTAACCCTTTAGTTTATTGATGGAAATAATAATTTACTATAAATTAAGATTAGTGGTGGAATAGAAATCTCTACAACTTCACAATTCCATCAACACAGTGAGAACATAAAACTACATATTTATTCAATTGATATTATAGGTCATATACCTACAAGGCGAGATTGGGGAAATAATTATATTCTTCAATTATTTCAGTGGTTTTCTTATAAATAGGACAGTGAACAAGAGAATGTATTTCAAAAAATATCAAAATTATTGGAAACATGTACTAATTTTATCTGCCTATCCAAACAAAAATTTCATCTAAAGAGCGCTTCATTCAATGCAGATGGCAATAGGATATACCATGGAAATATGAGAGATCTTGACACACTTTTGGAAATACAGTTTTTTTACTTAACTATTAATTTTAATAGGGGGACGATTGAACTGTCACTAAATATTTCAATATAAATGTTACGTTATTTCTTCGACTTTAATGAACAAGGTCTTGTTTCTCCTTGCTGAGGAATTAGCGAACAATGTCATGAAATATTATTCTTATTCTGAAAATAATATATTCAATTTGGAAGATCATCAAATACACGTATGTGGATGTAGACATATTTCTTTTATAAATAAATGTTTCCTTCTGAACATCAAAATGTTTGTTACAAAACGAATAAACTATCATTTGCTTTGTAAATTATTTAGTTCCTGAAGATAATGAAAGTGAGATCTATTATATTCCCTACTTTCTTGTAGCGAATGGCGAGAAGCAATCAAGATAACATCAAATGTATCTGCAGTACGAATTCCTCCGGGCAGAACTCAGGAGTGTAAACTCTGTCGCAGATGTGTCGAAGAGAAAGAGACACTGGCTTACGTTCTGGGTTCTTGCCACTACAGCGAATTACTGAGAAACTCACGTCACCACAAGATAAGATCACTGATTGCAGAAAAACTCCACAGTAAAAAATTCCGCGTACACGAAGAAGTGCACGGTTTGTCTATGGCAGGCAGTAAAAGACGAAATGACATAATTGCATTTATAGATAACAACAAGAAAGGCTTCATTATTGATCCGACCATCCGATTCGTGCACCATGTCGGACAGACTTCTGAAGTCCACTTTCAAAAGCTGAACATTTACTTACTCACCACACCGTCCTACAAAAATAAATACCAGCTGAATGAAGTAGAGATTATCAACCTAGTGGTTGGTGCTCGTGCACAATACCTGCCTTGTTCATAGAATTTTGGAAGAAGTTCGAGCTGCCTATAAACAGCATTGAAAGAATAGTTAATACATCATACGTGGATCTGTACACATTCTGAAATCTCATTTGTTCGGACCTCCATAAATAAAAAACCCTTTATCACAGCTATAGGCTATTTCTTTATGATAAAACATTCTGTATACTGATTGCACTTTACTTTGTCCATTGTGGCCACCCCGTAATTACGGGAAGTCGTTGATTCGTTCAATAAATATATAAAGCATCTGTATACGTATAGAAAGTCTCAATACTTAGATAAATTATATTTTATAACTCCTGGATTTAAAACAGTGATTTTGTGAATTTCTTTGATTGAATGGATTCTGAGACGTTATTCATTCTGTTGCTGTTGATTTTGTTGGCAGTTTATTATTTCTGCTGTTTCAAGCAAGGGGCTTGACACATTTTGATTATCATCCTCTATTCTCTCTTTCTTTCAATGCCTCCTTTATTCTATCAGGTTTCTTATGTCATTCGATTTGGATGCCTTGGTTGTGAATTAAATTACAGAGATCGCTCCTGAAGCCATGCATGTGAAATTCATCATGAAATGTCTTAACAGAATGTCGTTCCAAAACATTTGAGTTATCGCGCCCGCGGTCAGTCTACTTTGCATTAGCGTCTTGCTTTGCGTTTGATATTTAATTCAGTATTTTCTTCCTCTTCTTATTTCGTTGAGGTCCCTTGGACCACGTGGTTCCTAACTCTGTTGCGCTTTCTTCTTAGTCCAGTATTCCTTCATCTTTGCGTTGTGGGTTGCTTTCATTTCTTGAGTCGACTTTGCCCTCACTCCACGACGCAGTGTTTTAGCTGTCAGTGACTGAAGTGTGTCAGATGTTTTGATCAGCGTGCTAAATTAATCATCATTAAATATACCTTTGTGATAGAAATTATTTTATTTTATTTTATTTTATTTAAATTATACTGATAGTATCTCATCTGCAACATTCACTCACTCAAACTTATGAAGCATGCAAACATAGTAGGTGTGTGACAAATTTTCTCTCACATGCACTTGCTCTGTTCCGGATTAGTTGAACGCTCGAATTCCACTGGATCTTTTCCATCATGAGTTATCTTAGGAAGACCGCACTGGTGAATACATATTTAGAGTTTCAGAATTGGAGTTGTATTTTTGTTAAGAAACCTCTGAACTATAGACAGTACAATAAAATCAAATCAAAAATAGTCAACATATTACTTAATGCAATTAAAAGTAATAATTTGTTTAACGAATTACGGCCGTTAAAGTAATTGAACAGACGTAAGTGTAATCCGCGAATGTATTAGAACATTATTAAAATCATATGCTTGGATTTATATGCCTTTGTTAAATATAATAACAACGTTAATTCCCAGCAAATAACACAGTTGGCACTGGAAAGAGATTGCAGTTTCAAATAAGGAGTAACCTTCCAGATTAATGTCTACTCTTCTGTGAGAGTGAACTTTAATATACAAAGATAATAATTCCGTTCTTCTGCTGCATCCTATAGAATAGAGCCTCTCAATCGCTCAAAATCTCACGCGTGCAATTCAAGGCGCAGAGACTCCGTGCAAAGTGCATCGTTCCGACTCGGCTTGACTCGGATGGTGTAGTGTGCTGAAGGCGACGAAGCGTTCGGTGGTAGACGGCTTGTTTATCAGTGAAATAGATAAGTGCAAGACAACAACGTAAAAATGGAGCAACCTGTTTTGAAGAAAACAAAGATCCGAAAGTCCATTTCAATCAAACTGGGAATTTTCGTATTTTTTCTCAGTAGTGACGATAAAGCCAAATGCTTAATCGGTGGGACAATAATTACGTTATTATCAAAATGATCTGTTTTTCAATACAAAGGCTTTGTTCGAATTGAACGAGAATTTCTCGAAGGAAGATTTTCCTAAGCTGCATCGAGAAGCAGCTAAAATTATTTCTAAGTTTCGTTCAACATGCATATGTTAAATGCTTTTATTTCTTTATTTCTGTTTTGACTTGTACGAAAACTAGATTACGTGCGAGTATTTCTGACTGTAATTTAAAGAGCGCTCTCAGAATTGCTGTCAGACGATCCCTTGTTTCAGACATTACCAGTGTAATTGCATAGAAATAGGAAATGAAGAGCTAGAGATGATAAATTGTATGCTCAAACCAAACAGAAAGAAGAGTTTTTTAACACCGGTAATATAGTCCCATACAACAGTGTGTCTTCACTCACTGCACATGAACATTTCGCAGTGAGGCGAGAATCAGCGGGGAACGTGAAGAAGGCGTAGGCAGGCCGAACGGGTGAGACAAATGTAGGGAAAGAGGAGTGTAGGGGTTTGCACTCCGGTCAACCTAGTGAAGTCGTATCCTGCACCTTGCGCCGTGCAGTGCACTGGCGCATGCACCCTGAGAAGCCCTGCTCTGGAACCTCAATTAGCCATTTTAAGGAATGTAATTGGTGGAATGGAACTTCAGGCACAGTTATGTACTAGGCGTTTTGAAATGTGATACCATTCCAATGGATAGTAATAACTCAAATTTCAGGCTCTGCTATAATTGTGGATGCAAAGCAGGATGCTCTATGACTCGGGAGGGCAACAGAGAATAGAACTCTCTATATCGGATGGCTTTAGAAAGTATATCAAATCAAATCAAATCAAATCAAATCAAATCAAATCAAATCAAATCAAATCAAATCAAATCAAATCAAATCAAATCAAATCAAATCAAATCAAATCAAATCAAATCAAATCAAATCAAATCAAATCAAATCAAATCAAATCAAATCAAATCAAATCCAATCAAATCCAATCCAATCCAATCCAATCCAATCAAATCAAATCAAATCAAATCAAATCAAATCAAATCAAATCAAATCAAATCAAATCAAATCAAATCAAATCAAATCAAATCAAATCAAATCAAATCAAATCAAATCAAATCAAAGCAAATCAAATTCAAATTCAAATTCAAAATCAAAATCAAAATCAAAATCAAAATCAAAATCAAAATCAAATCAAATCAAATCAAATCAAATCAAAATCAAATCAAATGATCTACATTTAGGGTGGTCGCCCAGGTGGCAGATTCCCCGTCAGTTGTTTACCTCATACTTACATTTATGTATAACTGTTTACCGAGCTCTTCTTAAATATTTTCAACGAACTTGGACATTTATCGAACATTTCCCTTGATAATTTATTCCAATCTCTCACTCCTCGTCCTATGAATGAATATTTGCCCCGATCTGTCCTCTTGAATTCCAACTTTATCTTCATATTATGATCTTTCCTACTTTCAAAAGCTCCACTCAAGCTTATACTTCTGCTTATGTCATTCCACACCAACTCACCACTGACAGCTCGAAACATACCGCATAGTCGAGCATCTCGTCGCCTTACTTCCAAGTCTTCCCAGCCCAAAGATTGCAACATTCTCGTAACACTACTACTTTGTCGGAAATCACCAAGAACAAACCATGCTGCTTTCTTTGGACTGTTTTCCAGTTCTCGAACCAAGTAGTCCTGGTGACGGTCCCATAAACTGGAGCCATACTCTAACTGCGGTCTTACCAAAGACTTATACGCCCTATCCTTTACATCGTTACTTCAACCCCTAAATACTCTCATAACCATGTGAAGACATCTGTAACCTTTTTTAACTACCTCGTTAATATGATTACCCCAGTGAAGATCATTCCTTATATTAACACCTAGGTACTTACATTGTTCCCCATGTGGTACTATCGCCTCATCAACACAATAATTAGAAATGAGAGGACTTGTCCTGTTGGTGAAACTTACAACTCGACTTTCCATCCCATTTAAATTCATACCATTATCTGCTGTCCATCTCACAGTTTAAGCCCCTCTGCAGTTGCTCACAATCCTGCAACTCATTTAATATATACATACATATATATATATATATAAAGGTCCAATGACAGTGCCCTGCGGGACCCCCGCTTAATAATTACAGGATCAGATAACGCTTCACCTACACTAATTCTATGAGTTCTATTTTCTAGAAATGTAGCCACCTATTCAATCACTGCTTATTACTGTACTTACTGCAGAGAAATGCTTTCTGAAACATAACGCTTACTTCCCAATAGACTGCTAATGATATTCAACTACAAATTTACCCAACAGAATAGACACGACGTCGTAAAAAAAGAAACGAAGCAAATTTGTAGTTTTACATGACTGTTGATATCGTGATCATAGCCACGGGAACTCCAGTATTATACTAAATTCGAATCACAGGGATGTGACATGTCGTTTCAAAAATCTCAGCTGTATTAACCGGGATTCGAACCGTGATTATGTCAATCGGCTATCACGCCCCCTGTCACTTAGCCTATTCTGCCTGAAGTCGACGGTACATTAGGATATAAAATGTGACAATACGGTGTCTGTTGGTTTCTAGCACGTTAAAGAACTCTTGAGGGATAAGATTGCGACACCTTGGAAATGCATTATATTAAAAATCGTGTGGTCCCACCTTCTGGTACCCTATTGCAGATATTTTTATTTGAAGTCATATAGGCAGTCTGTGTATCACTTCTGACGTTTCCTTTCACTCTACCAGATGGCGGAGAAATCGGAACTCTGTTGGGGGATCTATGGATAAGGCAAAAAATGCAATAATTTTGTCGAGTAACCAAGAAATGTTTTACATAACTGACATCGTACGATGTGGAGTGATCCTTCAAAAGGCCAACAATCTCAGCCGAGTTGGATCTGCTCTCTTGGGATTTTGAGGTACAAACTCTAACATTGATTCACAGTGGATTAAAATATACGACGTATACGAAGTGGACGCCTAGGTTCAGGGGCTGAACATTGGGGCTTGCAGGACAGATGGGCCACGGCCTCTAAGGGACCTAATGTCATTCTACACGGAAATCATCGGGGCGGTTTTGTAGAATCAGTCAAAATAGTTGTTTTTTGTTTTCTTTTTAGAATTTTTACGTAGAAGAATTGCCACTGGTTCGCCTCTGTGGTGTAATGATTAGTGTGATTAGCTGCCATCCCTGGACGCCTGGGTTCGATTCCCGGCTCTGCCACGAAATTTGAAACGTGATACGAGGACTGGAACGGGGTCCAATCAGCCTCGGTGGATCAACTTAGTAGAGGGGCTTCATTACCACCTCATACATCCTCGAAGTTGTTTTCCGTGGTTTCCCACTTCTCCTCCGGGCAAATGCCGGGATGGTACTTAATTTAAGGCCACGGCCGCTTCCTTCCCTCCTTCCTGTCTGTACCTTCAAATCTTCCATCTCCTATAAGGCCCTGTTCATCATAACTGGTGAGGCAGCCAGGGCGAGGTACTGGTCCTCCTCCTTAGTTTTATCTCCCAACCAAAAGTCTCACGCTCCAGGACACTGTCCTTGATGCGGTAGAGGTGGGCTACATCGCTGAGTCCGAGGAGAAACCAACCCTGGAGGGTAAACGGATTAAGAAAGAAACTAATAATAATAAACAGTAGAGAAGCAAGCAGATAAAAATATGTGGAATAATAATTGGAAATATTTCCAGTTTCATTTTTCATTCTTTCATATTTTAAAAATAAAATAATACAATTTCCTTGCCATTTTAAGAATTCACGACCCTTTGAAAAAAATTCTTGAGTGAATTTCTGGTCGGTACAGACGGTCACCTAGTGAAAAACTGTTGGTAACAAACCGTTGTACTGCACTTTGCTTACATAAAGGTCACGGAGCAGAAGTTATACTAACCCGCCGGACATTTCTCCCTGGCTGAAATCTCAGTGTTTATTCAAAGGTAAAATAAACGAAATCGTACTTACTCGTGTGCACATTCACGTTGCCCTGGCAGTTCGAATATTGCCTTGTTAAATTTGACATATAAAATGAGATAGTTACTGTGTGTCTAAACTTTAAGAGACTTCGGACATCGAAATTAATTAAAGGAATTATGAATTCTATCTGAATATCTATTTCAAGGTAATACATGTTTAGGTGAATGCATTATGCATTTTAATTAATATTGAGTTATGATAGGGAAGGGATCCCCGCACCTAATTTCGTCCCCCTAGGGATTTTCAGTTTGCACGGTTGGTACCTAATATTTAATCACGCGCACACGCGTAGCCTCATCCCGTTGTCTTGTTGTGAGAGTTGGTTGTGTGCACCACGTTTAGTTTCCTTGCACAAGGAGGATTCATTTTTCATGCTGAACTGAGTCAGTGCAGCATTCAAATTAAGAGCCTGTTATTCCGAGAGTGAGCATTGATATGTGTATTAAATACCGGATGCATTTCAGTCGTGTGGTATAGTTCGCTACAGTGAGGTGGTGGGGGTGATTTACTGTAGCGGCCATTATAATAAGTCAGGGAATGTTCGTAATTTCGCCCCCCTTCATTTTATTTGTTATTTATGAAGTTCATTGTTATTTTCAGATGGGAAAACGCATGCAGTTGGATAAGGAGGCCATGAGAAAGACAATTAAGGCAGTGAGGGACAAGATAATTTCTTCCTTCCACAGAGCCCTCCTGGATGAAGGCTAGTAAACTCTCATGTCTGATTATATGTCCAATCCATGTACTACTTCTTTTATTCATATTCATTGACAAGCTTGGGGGTTCTCCAACTCTTTCCATTACTTCGTCATCTGTCCAAGGAATTTTCAGTATTCGTCTATAGTATCATCGTTCAAAGGCTCCTACCCTCTTCCTCTGTGCCACCCCTACAGTCTAGGTCTCACTTCCGTACAGAAATACGCTCCATACAAACGTCTTAAATAATTGTTTCCTCAGTTTTAAGCTGATGATTTTAGATGTGAAGAGCTTTCTCTTTTTATTGAAGGCTAACGTTGCCTGGTTAATTCAGCTGACGAGATCTCTCTTACATCGGTTTATCAGCTGTTATTTTGCTTCCTAAGTAAGAAAACTCTTCACCGTTACTGATCTGGTTCCCACGCAGAGCGAGCTATCTTTATATTTCTTTATTGCTTAGTTATCACCATTACTATTTCACCATATGATTATTTATATTTTTGTCGGAAAAACACACTGGTTTTTAGAAATTAGAGTGTATTTTGATAACCAATTTGAAAATGGTTAAATAAACTGGTCAGCACTTTTTCTGGTGCAGGCAATGTGTAAAATGAAGCTCAAATTTAGATGTGACTTCACAAAGAGCCATCGTATTACGATTAAACCACTGTCTGTAAAAGTTAATTATTCTTTAATTCTTCTCCTTCTTACTATTATTATGCTTTTTGCTCTCTAAGGCACACGAAGAGCCATTAGTTCTTGTTCTTCTTGTCTTCCCAAACCTATCCTTTCGTTATGGGACTGTCGTTTTTCTTGTGTCCACGCTGTTTTGAGTTTCAACATTTTTTAATTTCGTTCCTTTGGCGTGAACTTAGTCCTTGAAGTTGCCTTCTGCGAGATGTTTTTGGGTGTTTAGTTGTTAGCATGCTTTGATTTGTCGGGTTAGACTGGTGTTTAGTGAGGAAGATTTTACTTGGTCAGTCGCCAGTCGTCTATTCATGCTATATGTCCATAGAATTTTATATATCTTTTCCATGTGGCTGAAGTGAATCATTCGGTCAGTGAATAAAGTTATGCCGACCTTTTGCGCATACAGATACTATGTTGGACCTTTGGTCTGAATATTTTCCTCAGTAGCTCTCGTTGTATGTCTTGGATGTTGATGGTTGCTTCCTGTATGGTAATGAGGGCTCGATGAGCCCTTTGTAGTCACGTAGAGTGCTTCTGTGAGAACGTCTGTGTGGTAGTGACAGAGTTTGGTTACGGTGGAAAGTAAGCCCTTTTTGTAGATATTCCAGGGTAATCGTGTAAGCTTAAATTAATTTTTCTGCGCGGTTCTGTTTGCTACTGTTTCGTTGGTAGTGGTTTCGACAATTTCGCCAAATTACTTTATACTCTAGTTGGGGTTTTACGGGAGACTTCAGTGCTCTATCCTTTATATTCTTACCACAATCCATAAATACCCTCATAATCATGTGCAGAGATGTGTACCCTTTATTTACATTCCCATTTATGTGATTACCCCAATGAAGATATTTCCTTATATTAACACCTAGGTACTTACAGTGATCTCCATAAGGAACTATCACCCCATCAACGCAGTAGAATTTTCCTATTAAAAACTAACCCCATAGCGCAACAGCCCCGAAGGGCCTTGGCCTACCAAGCGACCGCTGCTCAGCCCGAAGGCTTACAAGGTTCATATAACATGACTGGACAAATAGATTTGGAATCAGTATGTTGAGTTATAATGGTACAAAATTTCCTATATTTGCTATCTTTACTTCTCTTTTGTAGACGAGTGACATATTTTTGCGTCGTATACTGATATCGAGCATGTGCATGGGACACATTTGGGAAAACAGCTCGGAATATTTGCATATTTGCTGGCAATGTGAGGATTCTTCCAGAATTCATACTTTCAAGCTGTGGTGAAAAAAATTACAGTAGAACCTCATTAATCCGGACCAATTGAAGCTCTAGGTTGTCTGAATTAATGAAAGTCCGAATTAAACAAAGTAACTCATGAAATGAGCCAAGGAACATATATAAACACACTGTTCAGTACAGTACACCAAGTTATCTATCAGAGATTGATTGTTATATGTACTTTTTTTTAGATGTATTTGTTGTGAATATGAAGAGAAGAGTGTTATGAAAAACACAAACACCCAGTCTGTGCCAGAAGAATTAATTAGACGCGATGAAAATCCGTGACCCGGTCGGAAGGTGTACAGTACAGTATTTTAGATTTAATAAATACAAATGTTATTGAGTATACAACATATAATGCAATACAGTATTAGTCCCTACAAAATACAGAACAACTAGTGCAGTACAGAATTAGAACATGGCAATCAAGACACACTTTCATTGACCACACTTGACACGCTTACTGGTTTGAAGAAACTGCTAATATTTTGTTGTTTTCCTTTAACATTAATTTATTTCATAATAAACTCATGCAGATGCCTCAAATATTCGTAATATGCAGATATGTTTTCTTCGTTATCTTCAGTACAATTAATGGTAATGGTCTCTAATTTCACTAACTTTTGGCTTAGGGTTAAATTTATCACCTGTTTTATCCTGGTGATATTCACCTGTTTCTGAGCTTTCTGCAGCGATCATACTTTGAACGATCTCCTCCTCCTCCTCTACAGTATTATTCTCGTAACTCAGTTTAATACTGTATTTACTTTTATGTACTATTATTATCGTTATTAAACGGCTGTCCGGATTAAGCTAAGTCCACACTGATGGGTCCAGATTAATGAGGTTCTTCTGTATCTCCAGAATATTCTAAGAATAAAGCACCAACAGTATATACTAAAATACACCGGCCAGTCACGTATTTTACGTGAAATTCCAAAAATATGTTATCAAATATATTATCACTTTTTCATAAGTAAATGTGCCTTACACTGGTTTAAATAAAACAAATAAAATATGGCAGTTTATATGACATCACTCTCAATCTCCCTAATAAACGTCGCTTTCTTTGGAAATAATGAACAGTTTCCAGATATTTTCAATTTTTATCTTGTATTCAATAGGTGCATGCATTTTCCATTCTATTACGCATCTTTGTGGCTATCAACAGCTTTGGTAAACCTCACAAGGGAGTTTCTTTCATATGGAATTTTCGCTTTGATTAATCTTCTCGCGTTTTTGTTATGTGATTTCGCCCAGGCAGCCTCACCTGCTATGCTGAACAGGGGCCTTGCGGTGGGATAGGAAGTTTGGAAGGGATAGACAAGGAAGAGGGAAGGAAGCGGCCTTGGCCTTAAGTTAGGTACCATCCCAGCATTTGCCTGGAGAAGAAGTGGGGAAACCACGGAAAACCACTTCGAGGATGACTGAGGTGGGAATCGAACCCCCCTCTACTCAGTTGACCTCTCAGGACTCAGTGGACCCCGATCCTTTAAAATTTCTTGGCAGAGCCGGGAATCGAACCTGGGGGTGGCAGCTAATCACACTAACCACTAAATCAAAGAGGCGGAAGTTCATTGACATTTTAAAATATATTTACGGCTGATGATGGCCGAAGCAGCCGAAGCCGGTCCCATGAACTAGGTGGTTATATGACAATGTAACTGATATTTGAACAAATACAGTTACATGTTTTGTTACTGTGGTATTGAATGTGCAACTACTGTCAAGACGGATAATAATGAAAAATGTTTATCGTACTGCAAGAGGACCCGTTCCGCTCCGCCCTGCTTGCCCTGTTTATTGATGACCTTATCGATACTGTTTCCCGCCATTCATGTGAAATCCTTCTCTTTGCAGATGATTGTAAAATCTTCAAGCAGATCGATTCTCCCACAGATACAATCCAATCGCAAAATGCACTTGTTTCACTGTCAGGTTGGTGTACTACATGGCGTCTTAAACCTCATCCCTCTAAGTGTTCCACCATTTCGTTCACACTTCGTAAATCCCTCGTTCTAGAAGAATATCACCTACTGAACCACTCGTTATAAATAGATCAGATAACTCGTCTCGATATGCGTGTCGTAGCCATATTGTTTTTCCTGCCCTTTTCAATGGGTTTAGGGCCGATGACCTAGATGTTACGCTCCTTTAAACAACAATCATCATCATCATCATCATCATCATCATCATCATCAATGGTTTTATGAAAATTTAATAAGAAACGCGTTATGGTAAGCCGCAGTTCATAGTCAAAATTCACCCATTCTGACGTCATCATGCCGTCTGTTCGGTAAAAATCTATCCACGTATTCGATTTTTTTACCCTACAGTTCTTGATGTAAAGCTTGGTATTATGTCGTAGAAGATAATGGCATTTTTAAATGCAGTCCATTTTTTTTATCTATATAGAACGTCTTTGTTTGTGAGCTCATACGTTAGTCTCCAAGGAGCGTCGTTTTTACCAAGCAGAGAACTGTTTACGATGCATGGGCTTCACTTTTTCTAGTGTAGCTAGGTTATCGTTCGATGGGTGTTACCAGATAATGTCTAAGGCGCATGTCATGATGGGGTCTGTTTGTACGCAGACTTCATTCTCTTAGCAGCATGTCAGTTATTAGTTGAATATATTTAGAAGCTGGGAAAGGTTAGAGAATCAAACAGTATCTATCAGGAAATAGTATTCTTCCGTGATCAGAGGAAGTGTATACTTCCTGGTTGCATGCAATGGCATTACTAAGGATGAAATTCACATATTTCAGAATATTAATTCAAGTGTTAGTCGCTTTGCAACCTGCTATGTACAGAATGTATTGCGGGTTAGCGTAAGAATTCTCCTGCAATTATTGGAGTGATTATTTAATGATTTTATTTTATGATCACTCAATGTTGGTAGAACTTACAGACCTATTAATGTTTCATAATTTACCGGCAGGTAATTCCAGAGAGAATAAAACCAAAATGAAGCAGATCGGTCCAGTAGAACGGACGGACGGATTTGCCAAAGCTGTTTTTAGTAAACTCTTCTAATATATATAAATAATGTGCTTGTAATCATTTTGATATTCAGAAAGGAAACATGTGTTAAGTTTGTCTAAAATAATCCACAGGTTAATTAATTAGTGCAACGGTTCTTACAAAGGTCATGTACCCTAATAGTAGAAATGGTCTTGAAGGGGAAGAGAGGACATGCGCGCTGCGATCCGCTTTTGTCCGGTATCTGCAAGGCCAGCTGGTAAACTGTACAGTATCTATTGATCCCTAGCGCTCGTTGCGAGCGGTGCAAGCACCAGAGCTCACCTACTGCCCCGGCTGCTCGCAACATCTGCTCCCAGCCCCACGCCAGAGTCCTCGCTCGGGGTTCGAAACTCCTCGGGTTCATTAAATGGTTCATAGGTGACACCACCTTCGACTGACACCGGAAACTTGCATGGGCGAGCCGCTGTACGATACTCCGGCTGCAAAATAGTCACACCAGGAGGTGCACATTGGATTGCTGCAGCAGGACTAGTCACAGCTTTTATGTAGGGCCGTCAAAGTTAGGGAACACTCCAAGCGAAGAAAAAATAAATACACACCTAGTTCAAACCTAACTTCTAAGTTTACACTCATTCATTCTTGTTATTCAAAAAGGGTCTCCAAATTATTTTAGTGATTCTATGAACCTTGTTTAATGATTCATGCAAATTGAAAGGACACCTTCAAAAAATATTTGGTGCTGAATTAAAAATTAAAAAAAGCATTGAAATAGAAAATGCTATAACACTGGTCTAGTGTTCCCTAACTTTCGGCAAAATTGTGAGGAGAATGAAAGCATAAATATTTTAAGAATTTTCTTTTTGCTGACTTAGTGATTAATAAATACATTTGCTTTCAAACTGTCTACTTAACAACAGGCATAAAAAAGGCATTCATATGGAATTTGTGACTACAGAGAAAAAAGACTGGGGTGAGAATAGATAGCCTTGCAAAAGAGCAATGCTAAGTTTATTACTGCAGTGATGAAAAGACATTTCTTTAAGATAGGTGACAAATAGAGAAATGTGGTCTAGAGAATAGAGAAATCATGCATAACTACTGTGAATATTAGCAGTCTAAAAATGTAAAGATTTCTCAAATTAAGTGCAATTTAGAGGTTAATGCGAAGTAATCATTTATGATTACGTTGTTAAGAATACAATAATTTTATATTTTTAAAGTGACGAGTTCATGCGAATTTCTTGTGGACTGGATGATAGCATAAGCTTGGAATTAAATAGCTAATTTGATGGTGAAAATAATTTTAGGATACATTAAATATTACATTTTAAAAACTATAAGTAATTCAAGGATAAGTGGTAATTTACGCTTTCCGAGCGATTTTACAAGGCTTAGCAAAGAGAATATTGTGTTAGTTTGCGAAGTTTTGCTTGCTACTAAAGCAGCATGCTAAGCAAAGATGCCAGAGGATGAATATATTTTTTAGACTATGAGTTAAAACTGTTATGTTTAATAACTGTATTATGATCGTTGTTTATATTATTAGCATAAATGGTACTGTTTACAAGGGAGAGAGCGGCTTATTCTGATATGCCATACTAAAACAGGGATCATCACTTACTCCACGTGGCGTGGGTGTCAATGCTTTCCCTGACGGAAAGGAGAAACAGAAGAGAGAATACGCAGAGTTAAACAACAGTAAAGGAAGCGAAAACGGTATTAAAAGAAAAAAAAATGTTTCCGGACTTAAATTACTTTCCCCGCATATCCAAGAAGGAATTAAAGGTATCTCAGTGAACAAACACAAACATATTACACGGAAATAACTTCTATACCATTAAAGATATCGGCATTCTGTTATCATATTCATAAATGGTACGCAGGGTCTTGTAAAATAACGTGCTACTTAGTCTCATGGGGGTGATTAACAACCGAGATATTGATACTAACTCCATATTTGTAAACAGAATGGCACAAATTCATACAGCTGATTTAAACGTTCATCTGCGTACAAGCTCAAATATGTAAGTATTTTCAAAATCGGACAATTACTTTTTGAGATATAAGTAAGAACAGCAAGTGCCGTTTTGCATGCCGCATTAGACGGCGTGAAGTCGGGCAAGGACATATGACGCGCAAGCAGTTTCCTGGGAGTGAGTTCAGCCACAGAATGGATACCCGGCATGTAAGCACCTCGTACACATGTGATGGGTTTGCAAAGTGTGTATGACAGACGAACACATGACAGGACAGAAAGGGTTGATGTGTTTAAAAGGAATAAAATAAGTACTTTGCCTTGAAAGGAACATAACGAAAGCTATAATTGTCACTGGTTTTAGTGTACAGTTGATACTACTCTATGAGTTGAGAAATAAACATAACACAAAACACCGGAAGACCTCCTTCTAGAAAAGCAAAAGGTCAGAGCTGATCGTGGTGAGATGGCGGCAACACTATTATTTATGTTTTATTTTACATGCATTAACCTCTGCAGAGCTCCAGCGCGACTGTAGTAACGTGCATTCGGGAGAGCGAAGGTTTTTTTTTTTTTTTTTTTTTGCTAGTTGCTTTACGTCGCACCGACACAGATAGGTCTTATGGCGACGATGGGACAGGGAAGGGCTAGGAGTGGGAAGGAAGCGGCCGTGGCCTTAATTAAGGTACAGCCCCAGCATTTGCCTGGTGTGAAAATGGGAAACCACGGAAAACCATTTTCAGGGCTGCCGACAGTGGGGTTCGAACCTACTATCTCCCGAATACTGGATACTGGCCGCATTTAAGCGACTGCAGCTATCGAGCTCGGTGAGAGCGAAGGTTTGAGTCCTGCCTCGCCCAACCTGAAAGTGATTTTCATGGTGTCCCATGTTCAACACCAAGCAAATACCGGATAGGTACCATTGTGATAGGCCACGGCCGACTTCCTTTCCAAATCCTTCTCATTCCCATCCGTGAGAAAAAACGCTAAACTGAGCGCAACCTATTACATGTCAAAAGCAAAACAAAACAACTTTAATCTCCCTTCCCCGTTGTGTGTTCGCCAGTCATACAATAACGTTGCACACCCAGGGTATGTTACTGTTCATCACATTATGTTTACAGTACATGCCTGGTATCCGTTCTGTGGCTGGAATCAAGGCCAGGAAGCAGCTTGCGCCTCAACGTGTCCTTGCCAGACTTCAGGCCGTCTGATGCGGCAGCAAAACCGCGCATGCTGTTCTTATTTATATCTCCTCAAAAGTAATTACCGATTTTGAAAATACTTACATATTTGAACTTGTACGTAGTTGATCTTTTAGGCTAGCTGTATGAACTTGTCCCGTTCCATTTAAAAATATGGAGTTAGTATCAATATCTCGGTTATTAATCACCCCATGAGACTAAGAAGCACGTTAGTTTACAAGGCCCTGGGTACCATTTACGAATATGAAAACAGAATGCCGATATCTTTAATGGTATAGAAGTTATTTCTGTGTAACATGTTAGGTGAATAACCCTGTATACAGGGTCTGTCTTATAAACCCAGATCGTCCAGCGGCGTTTCTACTCTCCGAGACCTAAGCAGCTGTACAGGTGGCACACGCATAGTTCTTGACCTTGCAAGGAACGTGCATGTGTTCGACCTAGCATCAATAGTCAGTCTGAACCTCAGCTCTTGACATGGCGAAAAATGAAATGGCGTATGGCTTTCAGTGCTAGGAGTGTCTGAAGACATGTTCGGCTCGCCAGGTGTAGGTCTTTTGATTTGACTACCGTAGGTGACCTGCGCGTCGTAATGAGGATGAAATGATTATGAAGACGACACATACACCCAGCCCCCGTGCCAGCGAAATTAACCAATGATGGTTAAAATTCTCGACCTTACCGGGAATCGAACCAGGGGCCATGTAACCAAAGGCAAGCACGCTAACCATTTAGCCCTGGAGCTGGACCACATGGTGACACAGTTATCGTTGCAACATCGCATTTTCGTATGTACAAGCTATTTTAATTACGAGTCGGCTCAACGTGTACGCGATGGATTTGTTCGGCAATTTCCTGGTAAAGTGCCACCTTCACGAGCAGAGATTTGCGTAATTGTAAATAAACTACTGGCTCAGTGCTGAATAAAAAGCATGCGTGCACACGAACAGTTTTAGCAGAGGAAAAGCTAGAAGACATTGGTGCGAATCCTGAGTGGTCATCGAATAAATAACTCGAAAAATTAGCACAACAAGTAGGGCTTTCGGTTTCTTTTGCACACAGAGCTACAAAGCTGTTACACATCAAACCGAACAGGTTTACACGAAGCCATTGTTTAAAACCTGCTGGTCCAGCTACAAGTGTGAGATATTGTGAGTGGTATCTTGCATCATTGAATGATCATTTATTCGACACATAGCTTGGGTTCTGTTAGGATGACTCCTGGTTTCATCTTAATGGTCCTGTGAGCAGTCATTACTCTAGATATTGGCTTATAAATATTTTTTTTTTACAAGTTGATTTACGTCGCACCGACACAGATAGGTTTTATGGCGACGATGGGGCAGGAAAGAGCAAGGAGTGCAAAGGAATGGGCCGTAGCCTTAATTAAGGTACAGCCCCAGCATTTGCCTGGTGTGAAAATTGGAAACCACAGAAAACCATTTTCAGGGCTGCCGACAATGGGGTTCGAACCCACTATCTCCCGAATGCTGGATAATGGCCGGACTTGAGTGACTGTAGCTACTAAGCTCGGTCTAGGTATTGGTGTGCAGAAAATCCTAATGGTGTTTATAACGTCTCTAATTATGTACGATGACACTTCCAGCATCTTTTATAAGGTAAGGTTTCATATACGATTGTATACACGCTTAAAGTAGGGCGGCCGCGCGCGACGTATGTTGGGCTGAGGCAGCTGCTTTAATGCAGAGTAAAAACACCGTGCGCTCGGTCTGCGTTTATGAGAGAGACGCTGTATGTTGCACGTAAAGGAGCCTCTTTCCGGTAATTTACTCTGGATTATGACAGGGAAGGTATTGTGAATTAGAACGGTGCCTGAATTACAATTGAAGGGTGATTATACTAGACTTAACTAAAGTTGGCGTCTGGCAGGTAAGGTTGGAGGGAGGAGCACTGCACGTGCCATTTCACGATGTTGCCACATTCCGGCATTCTTTTCTTACATGCTCTTACCCCTCGCTTCCGGCTCACTTGTTCTCTCCTTCATTCTGACCGCTGTGATCTGCTGTAGACTACCTGGCCAGGCGGTGTCGTCCCATTTGCGATCACTCTTATACAATCAGGTTCTTATCAGTGACAGTGACAGGTTTGGCAACTCCCAGCAAGACGAGCTGCCCTGAAGTTTTAACTCCATGGCAACCGCAGTCACCCCACCCTCGTTTCCATGGCAACCACACAGGCACTCCCTTTATCCCGCCTCGGCAGGCAGTAAACGGACCTCCCTCTAAGAAATATCACACACCAACTCTTATTATTAGCAGTATAGTAAGTTGGCGTAGTGATACGAAATACAGGTCCTAACAAATGCTTGAGGACATCTGAATAGTTCATAAACATTATTCTTGCCCTTAAATTTGTGGTCTCAGCGAAACGATTTTTTACAGGGAAGTACATATTTAGACGAACATTTGCTGACGTATTCATTAAAATATCACTCTTTGTTTTGAGGGAAGGTGAGGGTGTATTCTGCCCGAAGGCAGGTCCGAAACTCCGCAGAGGTGTGCCTGAGCCGGAGTTTACGTACGGTTGGGTGGCCAGTTCCCTTCCGCTCTTACATCCCCTTACCCCCACCAACAGCGCGTGGCAACCTATCCAAATCTTGACCACGCCCCATGTTGCTTAACTTCGGAGATTTCACGAGATCCGGTGTTTCAACACGGCTACGGCCATTGGTCTTTGTTTTGATGTCACTAATTTTTTAAAATAATAATTGCAAAGTCCGCCTCTGTGGTGTAGTGGTTAGTGTGATTAGCTACCACCCCTGGAGGTTCGAGTTCGATTCCCGGCTCTGCCACGAAATTTTAAAAGTGGTACGAGGGATGGAACGGGGTCCAATCAGCCTCGGGAGGCCAACTGAGTAGATAGGGTTCTATTTCCACCTCAGCCATCCTCGAAGTAGTTTTCCGTGGTTTCCCAATCCTCCTCCAGGCAAATGCCGGGATGGTGCCTAAGTTAAGGCCACGGCCGATTCATTCCTTTTCCTTGTCTGTCCCGTCCAAACTTCTCATCCCCCTATAAGCCCCCTGTTGAGTATAGCAGGTGAGGCTTCCTGGGCGAGGTACTGGTCTTTTTCCCCAGTCTTATCCCTGACTTAAACACTCAGCTCCAGGACACTGCCCTTGAGGCGATAGAGGTGGGGTCACTCGTTAACTCCGAGGGGAAAACCAACCCTGGAGGGTAAGCGGATTAAGAAAGGAAGAAAATAGCTATGTTTTAATACTTGAGGAGATCTGGACGATACAATATGGGGATTACATTAACAACTTTGGTGTGGAGAAACCTGGAGAATATTTATAACTGTAATAAAGCAACAGAATATGCCTCCAACAAAAAAATCCCCTGTTTTATAATTTGCAATAGAATCAGAGAAAGAGGACATGAAACGAACATTCCTTGACCTCGGTTGGATGGAACACCCTTCAAGATACCGAGATCGTACGTATGTTGCGATGTAGCAGGATTTTCAAACTACAACATGACACACACAAGCGATCTCGGTAGCTTGAGCGGTCTCCTTCCAGCCAAGGTCGTTAAATATATTCGGTTTGTGATCTCTTTCTGTGGTTTTGTTGCGAGCTATAAAATGGAAACATATTCTGTTGCTCTATTACAATTATAAATATTCTACAGGCATCTCTGTTTCTGAATGAAAATGAAAACCTAAACCTGTTTTTCAGTCGTTGACCGAGTCAGGGATGTGATGAATGAAGCAGATATAGGCTATTAGTACTATGGGGTCGCCACTCCCCGCCTCCGCTTTGTCCAGCACAAATCTCACATGGAGTGACGGGGATTTGAACCACGGTATCCTGCGGTGAGAGGCCGACGCACTGCCGTCTGAGCCACATAGGCTCCCCTGTTTCTGAATAACACACATTATTAATATAATCCCCCTATTGTACTGTCCAGATTTCCTCAAGTGTTAAAAATAGCTACTGTATATTGTTTACAATTACCATAAATAAATAAAAATTATAACCTCAAAACAAACAGCGATATTTTAATAAAAATTTCCATGTAAAAATCGTATGCCTGAAACCAGAAGTTTAAGGCCAGGACTCATATCTTTTAAATATGCAGGTAACTTCAAATTTTTTGTAGGACCTGTATTAATCCTGTGTCACATACTGCGCATTGCATTGTCAATTGGACTGCTGCCCAGTTAGATAATGGAGTGCAAAGTTAGTCAGCTTTCTTGACCGGGTACCCTACCTCTCGCTATGCTGAGAAATTCCCCGTTGTAGCACTTAATTTCGGATTAAAACACTTGGACTGGCCAAGAATCGAACTCGGGTAAGGGAGAGATGAACTACCCTTACACCACATAATTAAGAAATGAAAACTTCAGATTTCTACAGAAGGTCTTTCCTGTTCTCTGGCGACGAGTTTTAAGGCCGCTGGTGGCGCTGTTATCAACTTGAGCACGTTAAAACGGGGCGTGGTAATTCACGTCAGTAACGACAACGTGTGTGCAGAGTTTCGTGACATTAGCTGCTACGATGCCGAATCAGATTGGCCCTTACTGGAAGGGCTACACAACAAGCCCGTTCCGATGTTAAATGTAGCTATTCTGCAATCCAAGGAATGTGCAAGAAGCGTGATTACTTGATATCAAAGGCCAACTGGGCTTAATTGTAGAGGGGAAAATACAGGTAAATCCAAGACCAGCCACCAGCGGTACAGTGGAAGTGGTGAGGAAAGTGAAGGCCCTTGTGTCAGGTGGGAAACCTGTCCCCCAAAGAACTATCACATGTAGTTGGGGATGTCTGTTTCAGCAGGTAACACCATAATCAACAAGGACCTGCAAATTGAAAAGTGGCATAACCGTCGAGTTCACAAACTGTTGCCACGTCACATTTCGGAACGTCGCACTAACGCAAGAAAGCTGTACGAAGGCTATCTGGTATGGGGCAGATGGAAAAAAAAATGTTGTAACATTAGACGAAGCATATGTGTAACTTAGTGACTGTAACAAATCCTGCTTGATTTACTACCGCCCTAGAGACAAAACGTTGTATAAAGGATGCCAGGGAAGTTTTCCAAGGGGTTTCATGATCTTTGCTGGATACCGCTACAATGGCAAGTTAACCATCAGCCGTGTCGCTAATAATGTGAAGGTGAAATGGACATACTAACAGCATGAGGTTTTAACATCTATTTACAACACAGACATCCCAGCTCTGTATGGGAGGGCAAAAAATTCAGCTATGGGTACATCAAGATAAAGCATCCAGCCACACCTCTCTTTCTTAGAGGGAATTGAGATGGAAACTGGAATCCGTGCAATTCCTTTTACTGACATTCCGGTGAAGGCACTCGATGGGCCACGCATGGACTTCTGTGCATTTGGTCTCACAAAAAGAGTCTTAGGGAACAGACGTTCACGCACTATCAATGGTCTGTGGAAAGCCTTTCAGGTGGAGTGCGAAAAAGCCTGCTGCAATAAGAATTCTTAATAGTGAATCTAGTGCATTTTTTCATACTAAATTCAGATATGTAGTCAGAATTTTTCCATCAGGCACAATTTTTTGTGACAGCAACTTTTTGAAATTTGATTTTAGTATTCTCTTTCATCTGTCATAGGAACCTTTATCTCATATGTATCGATTTGATTCAAGCTGATTTTAAGGAAATTATATGTGATATCATGCTGAAGTACCAAAAGACGACACTGAGCAGGTTCATTCCTGTTTTGACACGCACAGACATGCGCAGACCTGTTAATGCGGCATTGTGATGTGTCAGTATTGTGTAGACTGTGGGCATGTTAACACGAATATCACTAGTGAAATATTTTTTTCCTTTCAGTTTACAGTGTATTGTGTATGTTGTGTTTTAGTGTTTTGTTCTTCCATCATGGCAGGAAAGTGTGCAAATCATGCAGATATTTGGTGCTATATTTGTGGTGAGCTGATCTTCAAGTCTCAGAGACGACATTTCACGTGACCTGTGAAAGAGTGTTGTGAGATTTACTTTGACTGTCGAGTGGGTGATTTTGATAAGAGCTGGGCCCCAAATATATACTGTGTTTCGTGTGTTAAACTGTTGACTGTGCGGGAAAATGGTACACATCATATGCCATTTGCATTTCCCATGATTTGGATGGAAACGAATGATCATCGAAGCGATTGTTATTCCTGTTTAACAAATATTAAAGGAATCACATCTAAATCAAAATACACGTAAGAAAATGGAAATTGCAACACCATGAAGGCATTGGTCGTTTGTGTTGATATTGAAGATATGGAACGATGCCATGTAGGTATGTAAACGATCAAAGTTTCAGACCCATTGGATTGTTGCTACAGGTCTCACCACGTGATTGGTCGCGGAGGAATCAACTCCAGTATACGGACTCTGGTGTAGCGTAGTCGATTTTCAGTCTGTGCAGTGAAGTGTTCCCCGTCAAACATGCCTCGACGACAGAGAAGAGCACGCTATCAACAACTGTCGCCGTTTGAGGGCTCGGATAATTGGGCTGTGTGAAGCTGGATTATCGCTAAGGACTGTCGCTGCACGTGTTGGCCAACAGGCATCTACGGTATAACGTGTATGGCAGCAGTGTTCAAATGAAGGTACCCACATTCGTACACCTGGCACAGGCCCAGTGCGACAGACAACTGTGAGAGAGGATCGCCGCATCATTCGGATTGCCCCGGATGGAACCCCATGCAACATCAGCGCGAATTCGAGCAGCTGTGGCACCCCACGTTACACAACAAACAGTTAGTAATCGCTTGCGTGCAGCTGGCTTACGAACCCGTGTCCCTGCAGAAGGTGTTCCATTGACCCCACAACAGCGACGTGTAAGGCTGGCCTGGTGTCGAGAAAGCTCGACGTGGGTCGACGAATGGCATAGGGTCGTCTTTAGTGATGAATCGCGCTTCTGTTTTGCCCGCAGTGATCGCCGGAATCGTGTGCGCCGACGTACCGGGGAGAGGAGCCGCCCAGATCTTATTGTCGAGGGGCACACAGGGCCAACACCAAGCATTATGGTCTGGGGAGCTATTGGCTTTAATGTGAAATCACAATTAGTGCTTGTTGAGGTCACTATGACTGCTCGACAGTACGTTGATACGGTATTCAATCCAGTAGTTGTCCCCATGATGGCGAAGATTGCTAATGGGATGTTTCAGCAGGACAATGCCCGAGTTCACACTGCACGCATCTCCAGAGAAGCTCTCCACGACATCACAACCTTAGAATAGCCCGCCAGATCCCCGGACCTCAGTCCTATTGAGCATAAGTGGGACATGATGCGTCGACAACTGTCCTCAGCCACCCACAACTCTGGAACAACTGACCCGTGCAGTGCAGCAAGCATGGGCCACAATTCCTCAGGAAGCGATCCAGGGCCTTATTGACTCCATGCCTCGACGAATTCATCAATGTATTGCAGCTCGTGGTGGGCACATCCTGTATTGATTGTTGTCCAAACTTGCGGTCAGAGGGACCTGAAAGTGTAATCATCGAATCACAACCGAACGCTCATCCTGCATGTTCAATTGCAGCAATGTAGCATCACTTCTTCTGGGTGTTGCAATTTCCATTTTCTTCAGTGTATAGAGTTACGTATTTGAATTTGTAATCTGCAATGAGGTCAGTCTTACACAATGAAGAGTTCTGCGTACAAATTATAAAAATTTTAATTGAATATGACACAAAACTCCTGCCTGATGGGGAAAAACTAAAATGATATTTGAATTCAGCATTTTTATTCTTGTGAAAGAAAAAGATTCATTTTTTCGATCAGTGTTATTCTAGGACTGCTTGAGTTCTTCTTTTTGAAAGCTGTACAAATTTGAACATTCAGACGTCACTCATAAGGAAACACTTTCAACTGTAAGTTTCCGATCTTATTGACATTTGGTATAACGACTTCAGTTGGAATGTTTTATTGAGCCATATCAAAATTAGATGCCTGGTCATATAGTCACTGCACTGGCTAAACCTTGTATCACACAATGCCCTTTCTATTAATTGTTCTCCTTAGACTGGTCACAGCTCTCAGCCACGAATGTGTATGCAGTCCATCAGAATAATCATTGTTGTGTTCATTTTCGTATGAAATTGAACTGCGCTGTAGGAATGTATGTTTGCACTCCTGGAGTATGATGCATTTAAAGGGGGACCAACACCTTTGACCGACCAGAAATGCGATTTTTCAATTTATTTTTTTAATTTAAAATTGAACTTTTCTCTTTATAACAGTGCAACATTTTTGTTAATATCTCCAACACTTCTTGTGTTATGAGTATGACCAAAAATGTGAAGCAAGCTCTTTATCGGTTTGTCTCTCATTTCCCATAACTTTGGTTTTCAGAACCGTTTCCCTGATAACTCTGAAAGTTTTTATGATATTAAGATGAAATTTTGCATGCATGCATATATCCAGAGGAGAAGACGATGAACTAGAATTATTGAGCTAGCTTCGTCGGCTAAGTTTTAACAAATATTTTCAAATGAAAATTATTAAAAAATGACTACTTGAATATAAATTCATGAAAAAATATTTATACTCGATAAACTTCACTGATTGTAGTATATACTGTAGCTATAATATTAATAATCATAATAAACGAGAATCATGGAAAAATATTCATGTCTTTGGAAATTATCAGGGAAACGGAAAAATAGCGGCCATGATATACCGCCATTTTGAATAGTTAATTTTTTTAAATATTTGCTTGACGTCGCACCGACACAGATAGGTCTTGTGGCGACGATGGGATAAGAAACGCCTAGGAATGAAAAGGAAACAGCCGTGGCCTTAATTAATGTTCAGGGCCGATGACCGTGGATGTTAGGCCCCTTAAAACAAAAAGCAAGCAGCAAGCAAGCAATTAAGGTTCATCCCCAGCATTTGCCTGGTGTGAAAATAGGAAACCACGGAAAACCATTTTCAGGGCTGCCGACAGTGGAGTTCGAACCCACTATCTCCCGGATGCAAGCTCAAAGCTGCGCGACCCTAAACGCACGGCCAACTCGCTCGGTGAATAATCAATTATATAATGACATAGGTTTATACGAATTCTAAATATGTAGGCATATTATCAAGGAATAGCGTGTTTATCATACTAAATTTCGTTTTAGTATCCATTTCCGTTGCTGCGAAAAAAATGTTTAATATACCTCATTTTTATGTTCAGATGTGCAGGTTCCCCTTTAAGGTTCATTTTCGTTTACTTGTCAGCATAGAAAGACGAACACAGCGAACATTGTTCTGATGTACTGCATATCCATGTGTGGCTGGCAGGCGTGGCCAGTCTTAAGGAGAATAATGAATAGGAAGAGAGCATTGTGGAATACTTGGTTTTGCCGGAGCAGCGGCAATATATTTAGGACCTGTTTTGGAGTGTCAAATAAAAATAAACTAAACTAAAAATAATATAATCCAAAGTAAAGTTGCGAGTAGGGGACAAGATTGAGAATATGAAATTAAAAAATAGGTTTTGAGGCTTTTAAAATCTAAACAACTAGTGTTACGCCCTAGTGTGACAGTGGGCTCATCAGTTGCAATGCCATTCCTGGCTGGTACACAGTTGATGTATCATAGCAAGCCTTCTTTAAAGTACAGTGTACTGAGATTGTATCAGATGATATACAGGATAGTCGGAAACAAAATGAACTGTGTATATGAATGTTAGAGTGTTCGTCATGCTGATGAATAATTTGAAAGGAATAGTTTATCTCGTACCGTTGTCATTTTATTAGCTGCTGAATTTAACCAATTAAATCGCTTCGCGGTTAATTTCAAAAGGACTTTGCGAGAACGTGGATTAAGATCAGCTTGAGATCACCAATGGAAGGAATGACTTTCACCAGGACCGGGTGAGTTGGCCTTGCGGTTAGGAGCGCGCCGTTGTGAGCTTGCATCCGGGAGATACTGGGTTCGAACCCCACTGTCGGCAGTCCTGAAAATGGTTTTCCGTGGTTTCCCATTTTCACACCAGGCAAATGCTGGGGCTGTACCTTGATTAAGGCCACGGCCGCTTCCTTCCCATTCCTAGGCCTTTCCTATCCCATCGTCGCCGTAAGACCTATCTGTGTCGGTGCGACGTAACGCAATTAGCAAAAAAAAAACTTTCACCAGGGTAGGGATATGAACACGAGCCTCCTGTCTGACAGGATTGCGCCATAACAAGTTCGCTACGGTGATACTGGCTGAAACCTACGCTATATTTGTGTTTGATGCTGATTTTTTGGAATGGTACTCATATTCATCTTAAGCCACCTGCAGATTTAGCATCACCGCCTCGCAAAGCCTATTTGGATTCGCCCGCGAAATTATCTGATTGGCTTAATTCAGCAGGTGATAAAATGACAAAGGCGCGATATATCGAATTATTTCTTTCAAATTATTTATCAGTACAATCAATTCTCTTACGTTCATTTACCGGCTTCATGTTGTAAAGATATAAGGATGTAAGGACAATTTACACTGGACCGATCTCGATAGCTGCAGTCGCTTAAGTGCGGTCAGTATCAAGTATTCGGGAGATAGTGGGTTCGAACCACACTGTCGGCAGTCCTGAATAAGATTTTCCGTGGTTTTCTATTTTCAAACCAGGCAAATGCTAGGTCTGTAACTTAATTAACGCCACGGCTGCTTCCTCCCCACTCCTAGCCCTTTCCTCTTCCATCGTCGCTATGAGACCTATCTGTGTCGGCGCGACGTAAAGCAATTGTAAAATAAAATCTCCATTGAAGGCACATATATAAAACAGCGAAGATACATATCTCCCCTAGTATACTGTCACTTCTTCAAAGGAGAAATGCGGTGGTGCCGAAACAAGGCACTAGCCAGTGTCTTGGAGATATGTGGTATTCCAACTGACGAGCCTTCTGCCTGACTGCGTCTAAAGGATTGTTATTTTACGATGAAAAAGTCTGGATAGGCCTATCAGTTTTAGATAAAAACAATTTAAAAAGTAAAAAAGAGCATATTTTTCATAAACGAATCTTGTTACGACAGATTGTTTCTAAACAATAGTATATGGTATTGTACTATCTGTACCAATTACCTTGTCTATAGTTTAATGATTGTTTTATTTTCTATTTACAATCAATGTCAACGTTATTTCTCGACATTATTGGAGAAACTATCGTTACTAAGATTATTTATGGAAGTTCTCACTTAATTACGTCGTTGATGAATATACAAGATTCCAAAACATAAAGTCAATACTTCATCTTCAATGAAGCAAATGAAAGATCAAGCACATTTAGTGCAATGCGTAGTGTTCGAAGCAATTCCTCATGCGTCAATGCACTACTACCATCCTGGATCCGCTTGTTTTTAATTTATTGCTTCTACAGTGCAACTGTTATCCGCCATAAACACACGTGAATTTGCATGATTTACAAGCAAGGGACATTCACCAAGAACTTGTGCCTTTTTACTGGACTGAAGTAACGGATAGAAATGAGGTGATTTATTGGTGTAATTAATTTTATAAACGGACGTGCTGACACTGATCCGATAGGCTATGAAGAAACAAGAAATGAGTAAAACTATTTGCGTGTTAGGCATGTGAACTCGAAAAACTGGTGAGGACGATAGGAGAGAGTTAGATTTTGGCAGCTGATAGAAACGTTGATCATGGTGCGAGTCGGATTGTGCACTAGGATTGTGATGAAATATTTTGGGTCACCTGGGAAAACTGAACTATCATGAGAGTGAAGATATTGAACTTAGTAATGCTTTTATGCAAGGATATGCATTTCTTAGTACATTTAAATAACATTACAAATAACTAGAATTAGTGGACAACAATGATAATACAGTGAGTTTCTCATCGGTTGGCCGGCAGGTGCGCCCAGCTTACTGCCTCCCGTTGACTCATCACTTCCCGTTACACAGCGCAGCGACAGCACGGGAATGCCCGCACTTCGCAGTTCAGGTCCGTGCTTAGAACGTGCATTAAGAGTTGATTTGTCGCTCCAACTGTTCTCGAGTTGTGAAGTGTTACTTTGGCATATAATTCTCATAATGCCTCCACATGTGTACACGGTAGAGGAAAGGGTATTTATGCACGATAATTATGTGAAAACAGAGTCTTGCAAGGAAGTCGTTAGGCGATTTGTAACAATTTTCATGTGTACGCCCTTCACATAGAGAGAACGTGCGGAAACTTGTAAGCAAACTGATAGGAACTGGTTCTTTACTCGATAAGAAGCGAAGTGTTAAAAAACGTGTACTTAAGGAAGAAAAATTAAATGAAATCTCAGAATGATTAGAGCATAGGCCTATAAAATCTCTAAGACGATTTGGACAAGAGCTCAACATGGTGGACTACGAAAATGTTAAAACTGAAACAACAGATTAAATTAAACTGAGGACATTTCTAAAGACGGTATTATTAGTACGGACTTATGACCGTCGCGATCCCCAGATTTAACTCTTTGTGACTTTTATTTATGGGGGAGCTTAAAAATAAGGTATATGCAAGAAACCCTCACATGTTGGACGAACTGAAAGAATATATCTGGAGATATCTACTGTATATCAATTACGGAAGAAGGACTAATAATAATAATTTCGTGTGGCTATTTCTAGCCGAGTGCAGCCCTTGTAAGGCAGACCCTCCAATGAGGGTGGGCGGCATCTGCGATTTGAGGTAACTGCGTGTTATTGTGGTGGAGGATAGTGTTATGTGTGGTGTGTGAGTTGCAGGGATGTTGGGGACAGCACAAACACCCAGCCCCCGCGCCATTGGAATTAACCAATGAAGGTTAAAATCCCCGAACCGGCTGGGAATCGAACCCGGGACCCTCGGAACCGAAGGCCAGTACGCTGACCATTCAGTCAACGAGTCGGACAGAAGGAATAATGCGTGTCAATCGGAGTTTCCTTAGACGATGGTAGAAATGTGTGGATGCAGGAGGAGAATATTTCCAACATCACCTGTCGTAAGGTACGAGCTTATTTTATTAATTCTTAATTACTAATTTCCTTAATTTTTATTGTTATCTCATGTCAGGCACAGATAATGTGAGTGAAGTGCTCTCCTTGTTGCTAAGCCGCGGAGCGGGCAGTGATGAGTCAACGGGAGGAAGATAAGCTGGGCGCACCTGCCAGCAAGCCGATGAGAGAAACTCACTCTATATCCCGTAAAAATGTATAACAATGGTTGTAACGTGAGATAAAATGCTGTAAAATTGGTCGGGAAAAAGATCTTCATTTACAGTGCTTATTTTTGTACATAATCTGAAAATAGTGTTTCTGCCGAACAATTATAGTTTGAATATCATTCCTTGATGATATTTGCTTAAAGAAAATTGAATATGAATGTAAACTATTGAGGACAACCTATTGTAAAAAAATCAAAATTGCAGTAGAAGTGATAAGTTAATCTCGCAGTTGTAATTTTGACAGCATTATTATTATTTGCAATAAAGTCGATGATTTAATGGCCTTTAATGGCCTATATGAAGGATTCCTACTTGTTGAGTAAATTTTAAAGTTTTGGAAAATGAATTAGTTTTTGAAACAAATCTTTGATCTTACGGAAAACTCTTGTAACTTCTGATGTTGATTCTTGCAAATAATAATAATGCTGTCAAAATTACAACTGGATGGATGAACAAATAATAAGATAGCCTATAACCAAGATTGTAATCAATGTTGTATAAAGTGAAGTCATCCCGTGGTATGAGCTGTTAAATTTCGATAAGTAATTGAATAAATGAAGTGAAAATTCATGATTAATGAAACGTGTAGTCATCGCTTCTGTTGTAATTAACATGGAAGTATTTATTAGGTACAACGTAAAGGCAGGCAGACTCTGATGGATTACACAGAATCCATAGATATTGCCGTATCGCTTTAATTTCGCTTTGATGAAATTCTAAAATTAATAATTAGTCTCTGATGGAAATGGACTAATGTTTGTACGAAGAAAGCAAGATCTATGATTATTACGTTATACAATATAGAAGTCTGGATGTTGACGAACTCGGGAAATGCTCTAAGTGGCGTGATTCAGTTTTTATTCCCTCGTATCCCCATGAATGACTGCGTTACATAATTATGAAAAATATGTATTACATCTAGATTTTCGAAAAAAAGTACAAAAACAGATATGCTGTATAAATAATAAGTACTGCCAAATGTCTGTTAATATCCATATTTTGTGTCTAATAAGAGGGTGAACGTGCCTGTCGACCGTTGTCCTGCATGGCGACAATCTTGCCACATGTGTCGGGGAGAAATGAGGTACATTATTTCTCATAATATCGTAACAAAAGCTGAGAGAATTATGATCTATAAAGAGCATTTATTAAACAATCAAGATGCTCCTTTCACAAGATCTATATAGTCATTACTAGAGGCATAATTTTTTCGCATTAACGATAAACGCGACAAAAATATATTGAAGTAATTTTGCGATATCTTTACATCTCATATGTTTCTGGTTAATAAAATATGGATATTATGTTCGCGAATTAAAGCGATAAGGCCATTTAAAGCGAAATTCAATTACTTCGCGATAAGCGCGATATTACAGCGAAATCTGTAGTGAATAACGAACTTGACATTTTGTTCCAGGATTATGTATGAAAATAAAAGGAAGAGCGAACAAAGATTCATCCTCAGGAAAGAAATATGTTATCATTAATGTTCTGGAAATTCTCTTAAGACATGGCATCAAAGAAAAGGGGTTGGCTCCACGCTTCTTGCCAAACGAAATGTTTAGAATGTTGTTCCGGTGGTGGCTGGTAATCACACCGCGGCCTGTCCCCTCCAAAGACTTTAATATTACTTACTGCTGGAATGCCTAATGACGTCTGCAAGCAGCACAATTGACTGGTGTATTTCGGCTTCGTGGTCAGGTAAAATTAAGAAAGTGATCACAGAAAGTAGCGAAGATGGGTCGCTCGACAAGTGTTACGGTGCACAGCAGTTTGCGAGTGAAGGTTTGTACGTTTCGGAAAGCAATATTTTAATGTGTAAATTTTGTAATGTTCGTATCGAGTGGGAGAAAAAAAGATACTGTCTCAAAACATTGTTTTAAAAATAAGGAACATTCAGAACGTAAATTTAGCACTCCAACAGTGAAACGGCAGGCAACAATAGAACTCTCATTCGATATGCAAAAGAAAGCTAAGGGTGACAAAATAGAATTTATTCACGAAACAACAGCGATGCTACTCAAAGCCAACATCCCGCTGCAGTCGGGAAATGGCTTCAAACGCATGTACCAGATATGTACAGTCTATCAATTAAGCCTCCAAAATCAACGATCAGTGATACTAATGAAACCTTCAATTATTAATTTTAGAATTTCATCAAAGCGAAATTAAAGCGATAGGCAATATCTATTTCGCGAAATAACGCGATACAGTATATATCATACGAAGTATCATTGTTTGCGGCAAATATGGCACTTTCATTAAAAAAAACTACTTGGCAAGATTAACTTTACTATTTCTGATTCCTTTTCAGACATTGATGTTATTGTTCAGGTAGTTTGGCATGTTAACGTCAAAATCACCGTGGGAATGCAACGATTTCTACAAATTTGAAATCGTTCAAAAATTAATGCGAAAAAATCATGCCTCTAGTCATTACACATTATTTGAAATCGTATCCCTAAATACCCTCATATATTTGAAGAATTATCCTTGCGTTTGAGACAAATTAAACAAACCTACCAATTTATGACATTCTGTGTAATCCTTAATTTTCCATCCATCTAAAGGAGATATTTACAAAGTTGAAGAGGTTTGTATTTTACATGTTATGATTTAGGCAATACATTATGTAATAATACGTGTTTGGCACACTTATCATTTTAAGGACTACAACAAAATGCAATTATGAGCATTCAATTGTGCAAATCTGTTTATCATATATTTAGAGTAATAATGAGCATGCGTTTTAATGAATTCATTTGAATGTAATGTGCAGTAATGTTAACCCTATTTCACAAAATCCCAAAGTGGTGGCTGTTTGTGAAGGGTCTACTTTCTTGAAAAGGGGTTTCATTGTCAGAGACCTGCCTAAGAGGGTGGTGATTGAAGAGTTGAATCATGCTTGATATTGCAATTAGTAACCAAAATGACCGTGAGACACTCATAAAATAAAAGCATGGCGTAAGAGAGAAGATATAATAAAGTGTTATTTATAAATTAAAACACATTTCTTGATGAAGTATTCGTTTTCTTGTTCATGTGATACACAACTGATGATCTCCATTTATTTACTGCACAGCGCTTTGTAATTGGTAACACTGTTCTACAAGGGTTCTACTTCTGGGATGAAAATATATAATTCGAAAGGAATTTACATTGCTAAATTCAAATCTAAAACCAGAAATGCACTATAAGGGATAGTTTCCCAATAATCTTAATATACAGTATATATCATGCGAAGTATCATTGTTTGCGCCAAATATGACACTTTCATAAAAAAATCTACTTGGCAAGATTAACTTTACTATTTCTGATTCTTTTTCAGACATTGATGTTATTGTTCAGGTAGTGTGGCATGTTAACGTTAAAATCACAGTGGGAATGCAACGATTTCTACAAATTTAAAATTCTTCTTCAGATATGCCAAGTGAGTATTTCTGTGAATGTTCTCTTCTTTTGTATTTCTATTCGACATATCTGTCCGTCTGAGAAAGAAAAGCGAGCCTGAGTATGTTTCAGGAAAGTAAAACAGAACTTCCTTGGAAGTAGAAGTGACTCTAAATATAAATAGTTTGTGAAAGAAATGATCAGAAATTATAAATATTTAGGATGCAATATGTCCTTGAAATTACATTCCATGATTCGAATCTAGACTTCTTTCGAGAGAGTTGTAGTGTTGTATTAGATGAGCTATCATGGAGAAACGGTATAAAGGGATATTAATGCCCACAATGTTATCCGATTATTGCTGAAGTAGCCTATAATTAGCGACAAGGAGGATGCTCAATATAAAAGGAAGAAATAAGACATGAAACTTAGAAGTGGCAAATTTATGTCCATTTTTATAAACATTTTTTTTTGCTATTGGCTTTACGTCACACTGACACATATATGTCTTATGGCGACGATGGGGCAGGAAAGGGCTAGGACTGGGAAGGGAGTGGCCGTGGCCTTAATTAAGGTACAGCCCCAGCGTTTGCCTGGTTTGAAAATGTGAAACCATGGAAAAACCATCTTCAGAGCTGCCGACAGTGCAGTTTGAATCCACTATCTCCCGAATACTGGACGCTGGTCTCACTTAAGCGACTGCAGCTATCGAGCTTGGTTTATAAACATTCATGTGAATGGCTGTTAACAGGAAGGACCATTATGTGAGCACTTCAGCTATCACCTTTTGTTACTATCCTAATGCTTATAGTCCCCTTATTTGAATATCTGCCAGTATTTCTATGAATCTAAGTTAAACCTATATATAAAACTATATGAAAAGTTAAACAAATCGGAATACTCCTAAACTATCCGTAATGTATGAAAACTAAAATCAGATTTGAATTCAGCGTTAAAATGTCTAAACGAATCACACATTTTTACTCCAGAAATAGGATTTTTTTGTAAAAGAGTGTAATATGATTTGCTGAAGTACTTAAAAGAGTATCTATTATATATTTAATTAAAGGAATTAATTTTAACTGTTCATCATTAACGCTTTCCTCAAAAGTATGATCCTATAAATCTGTATGATATTCCTCAAAAAATGACAGTGAAGAAACGGAAACGGAATGAGACATTATAAGCTTGTGCACTTCATAGTGTGTCATACATATATTTTGTAAACATGCACTTAATTTGTTTTGTTTTCTTTAATAGTTGTTATGTACTGCTTCAAGAAGAAATATGGAAAACGAACGCTATGGAATTCCTGGAGCTACGAATTGAACATTACATAACCTAAATAAACTACAGGTGTTATAAATTGGTGCTTCAGAAACAATTTTACAAATATGCGATATCTAAAGTATTCTCAACTCTCAAGTCAGTATAGGTAAAGATCTCCTTATGCACCACTGTGAGGGCCTCTGCCTTTCATAGGGACGATCATAAAGATGGCAATTAGTGCTGACTTCGTGAAGACTGCTTTACACGGCTTTGAACCGACAATGAAGTTTGTCATGAATTTTTAGTGGTGTCAAAAATCTAATGAGAAGTAATTCCACCCAGTCCAAGAAGTGAATATTCGGAGTCAACGAATACTCGTAAGTATGGTTGCTGGTTAAGTCTTAACTCTATTCGACGAAAATTTTCGGTTGTGCAATGTTCCTTATGTACCTCGAGATGGTCAATCTCCTCCCCACGATCATCAGAGATGATTGGAAGACTGAACGTCAATGGTGGATACATAATGTTATATTTCTCATAATGGAGTCTTTCACAAGACGAGAGAGAATAAACATTCTAGAACAGATCGTTATTCATTATTCCGGGTATTCCTCTACTGAAACCCTTAGAACCATGCTTTACGCAGTTTATGCATTAATTAGTTCAACAATGGTACTTGTACCCATACCTCAGTTGTTATTAAATGGTCGTGAATGGTTCATGTTCAAAATGTTGGGGCAATATTAAGCCTTAAGCGCTCTCGCAGTGCACTGATACCGTCATTTATTTGACCATTTCCGCAATCTAGAACTAAACCGACGGATGTGTGTGTATACCACTGACCACTGTTACCAATAACCATTCCCAGCTGCAAACCTCAGCGTTATGAACCTGCACCCTGATGTTCCATGGTATGGCCTCTCAAACTCTTGTATGTGCATAAAACGTTTTTAGCTTTGTGTTCTAAGTATTCGACCAACAGAATTAAAGTGTTAGAGACTCTGCAATATTATATCGAGTTCTATTTCGTTTTATTTAAGCACTAATATTGTTTTCTTACAACTTCGGCGCCATCTTCTGCCTAATGAGGTTTCCATACGATCTTACACTGTTAACGACAAAACGCTTGAATTTATTTTGGTATCGATACCGTATTCAGAAAACCTTAAAATAGGTGCATTATACATTGTAAAATTATGCTTTTAGTTTGCATAAATATATTTAAAACTTGTCCCTTACGCTTTGAAATTTACTTAGCATTGATGACAGTATTTAGAACCCAGAAATTATTTAATGATTGAACAGTTTTTTAATCCACTGGTGTTGACAAAGTGAATGATTAATATATTACAGTATTTTCACTGAAATCTACAAAGGAAATGTCTACCTTATAGACACTGGATACATTCGTGAGACAATCTGATCATCTATTGGGGAGAAATCAGGATACTTATCACTATACCACAATTCTTAGATCAAAAGTTACTGAAATGCACCTGTAAAAGTGTAAGAGTGGTTTATGTTCTAAAATACTTCTTTTCTCCGAGTTAGGAAGTTTTCCTTTTACCTGTTTCATTTGTATTTCAGATTTCTTATTTTGTTATATTCAATTAAAAATTGAAATGTTAATTTAATAGTTAAATGCTATTAGGCATTGACATTATTGTAACATGAGGTGTATACTTCTGTAAAAAGATTCTTGAAAGGTATTCGGAGTAATTGAAATCGTTATTCTGTACGTCTGCATTATACGGCAACGCTTGGTCTACAGATGATCCATCGAACACAGCTGTGCCGCGGGAAGCATAAACAAAAGTGTGCAGGGATTTAAAGCATAAGTTCTGAACTACACAGTACCAAATACTCTACCGCTCGCCATGGTTCGCACTTTTCACAACGTGGAGGTGAAGAGAACTGAGATACAGTATTTTCAGAGGGTCTTCTACAAGCTTCCCTCTACAGCAGGTTCTACATGTGTTGGCTTGTCCCATCAAACAACACAGCACTAAAGAGGCGGTGGACAGATCTACTAGCAGATCAAAAGCATTACAAATGAAGAATATTATTATCAAGAAATAGAAGAAACATTATTACAATGTACAGTTATATATCATTATTAATTATAAATATTATAATGCATATTTAGGTGGATATTTTATAATTCAGTAATTAACGATTATTTACATATTTTGAGGTCACCTTGACCTCTGAACAGACTGTAATTAGGTTGCAATTTATATTTTAAGCTCCAAATAACAGTGATGTCATTTTGCACGGGTGCTAATAGAGAGCTGACAAAGTGCACATCATGTAGATATTAATAAAATCTCATTAATGTTGGGTGAGTTCGAAATTACGAAGTTAAATTTAAATAATTTATAAGCTTATATGGAAGAACACTCCATAAGTTTAATCTTTTATGAAAAACATGTGATCTCTGGACATTTGGAGGGACAATGTCCCAGGAGAGTAGAGAATCGACCAACATATTAGCTTTTCAACATCTTTGCTGAATTTCACATGGAATACGAGTTCAAGGAAAACGATAACATCATGGGATCCGTATTTTTAAGTCTTCTCTCTGTATTTTGATATTATATAGCTAATGAGAAATAGGTAAGAATAAATAAATAAATAAATAAATAAATAAATAAATAAATAAATAAATAAATAAATAAATAAATAAATAAATAAATAAATAAATAAATAAATAAATATGCCAATGTTACATATTTCACCCCAGTCATGTTGTGTTTGAACTACTGTCTGTAGTATTCAGCACTACTGTAGGCGTTACAGTTTGTTTATTATATCACTCTCATAGTGCCCAGTGATGCATCAGTGAAAGAGTGACAGTAAATACTCTTGTAAAGGGGAATCAAGTTGGTTCACTGCCTTACAAGAACATAAATCGTGTTTAGATCCTAACACATTCACCTCTGATTAGCAAATTAAATCCTGCGATATCTTGTACTAAGGAAGGTCGGCAGGCACATTAGGAACTACAGTGGACGCCCTCTTAACCGGATTCGAGTTAAACGGTCGTAGAAATAACCGACCGACCCGGTTAATAACGTCACTCGGGGTTTCTCACTCTCGTTCGAGCGTAATATGTTCAACAGCGTAGAGACATGTCTTTATGACGGGTCTTCGCTTTCAAAAAAAAATATAGCCAAAGAAAAAATACTAATTTTGAAAAGTAAATTCAGTTACGTGTGTTAAGTTCATTTTATTGATATTGTAGTTTAAAAATTAATGATAGAATAATTCAAGAATACTTTATTGAATAAGTGATTCTGTTGTGAAGTGAAAAAAATACAGCTGTTGGAGAATGAACAGGATCTAGTATTTCGTATCGTAACGGACAGTCACATTGGTATGCACGTATTTTATTCTCATATTATTGTTTCAAATTTATTTAATTTGTAATATTGTAGATTACTGTATTTAAACAAATATAATAAGCCCAATATTGTTTAAAACGTGGTGAGGTGGGCCTACCTTAAATTAAAGTATAGTTCTATATGCTAATGGACAGGTCTTTTATTTTAATATTGCCGGTTTAACCGATCATTCCATTATCCGACAATAACAGGCCTAACTACTCGCTTGCATGCAACAGAATCTTAGTATCGCGTGATTAAAGTGCGACTTACTCTTTTTATCTGATTTTTGTATTTACTCTTTTAATTCATTCCTTCTTATGAGAATTGATATTCGTTGTTCGCAACTACCCATTACAAATGACATAAACTCGTCCGACAAAAAATTGGTCACCCCTGGAGAAATCTTTACAAGCATGATTTAATACTGTGTAACTCCGCCTCTGGACTTGATAACCGCCTGGATTCGGTTAGGAAGTGAGTCCACAGGTTTGTGCTGGTACGTCGCATCCAGGTTAAGCCACTCGCTGAGGATTTGATCGCGCAATTCCACCAAATTACGGGATGCTGATGTCGGTGTTTGAATATGTCCCATATATTTTCAATGGAGTTCAAGTCAGGTGACTTTGCAGGCCAATCAAGATGTCATAGGGTGGGGGAGTGTTAGTAAAACCAGTCACATACGCGTCCACCCCGATGAATTTTGCTCTTGTCATCTTGAAAAATCGGTATATCAATAGCATACTCACCATGCAGATGTTGACTGAAAGGCAACACCTGATTGGTCATCCAGAATGTTTAAATAAACATGCTGGTTCATGCTAGTGGCCACCTCAGTGAGCGGGACCAATCTTTGGTAAGAAAAACATCCCGAAAACATCACAGACCCACCTCCGGGTTGAACCTGACCTTGCACACCTCCAGAATGAAATGCTCCATTCCGCTTTCGGTGCACTTGACGACGTGCGTCATTAGAATACAGGCAAAAACGCGATTCGTCAGACCACATTACGTTCCGCCAGTCAGCTGCTGTCCAAGTTTGATGATTTCTAGCCCATTGAAGATGCGAAGCTTTTCGTGTCTGTGTGAGCAATGGACATTGCGACGGGAACTGCATGAATGAGCAATGTCGAGTTTGGAAGCGATTTTGATTCACCAGCCATGAAACGCGTCTCCGGTTCATCTTAGTCAAGATCGTTTCCCGACCACAATTCTGATGTCGTGTTTCCTGGCCACGTGTAGTACACCACTGCTTGTAGACATATTGAACAGTCCACTGCGAAACACCAACGAATCCAGTAACTGCACGCACCGTGCGGCCAAACACGATTGCCCCTTTTTTTGCCACTCTGTCACATCCTTACATCTACCCATATTGACGTACACTGTTCGCTCGAATCATCAATGTCTCACTGATCGCTACTGCTGTATGCTCACGTAGAGGCAGTGCGCGTGCGGTTGAGCACGGTACTCGTTCGCTGCGCCATCCGTACAGGCTTAACGATCCATCTGTGCGTGGCACTATACTGCTAATAATAAGAGTTGGCGTGTGATATTTCTTAGAAGGAGGTCCGTTTACTGCCTGCCGAGGCGGGATAAAGGGAGTGGCTGTGTCGTTGCCATGGAAACGAGGGTGGGGCGACTGCGGTTGCCATGGAGATAAAACTTCAGGGCAGCTCGTCTTGCTGGGAGTTGCCAAACCTGTCACTGTCACTGATAAGAACCTGATTGTTTGTATAAGAATGATCGCAAATGGGACGACACCGCCTGGCCAGGTAGTCTACAACAGATCACAGCGGTCAGAATGAAGGAGGGAACAAGTGAGCCGGAAGCGAGGGGTAAGAGCATGTAGAAAGGAATGCTGGAATGTGGCAACATCGTGAAATGCCACGTGCAGTGCTCCTCCCTCCAACCTTACCTGTCAGACGCCAACTTTAGTTAAGTCCAGTATAGGGTGACTAGTTTTTTGTCCGGTGTGCTTATTCAGCAGTAACATTATTCAATGTGTAGCTAACCACTGGTACTACAAAGATGCCTCCGTTAGTCCTTAATAAAGCAGTTTGGGAATTTATTTTATTTTACTTTACGAGATGGTGCATCAGCACAAATGGTTTATAATATTTTATAGCTATGAGAGATTAAATATGGCTTTCAAATTGAGAATATACTCTAAGGAAAGAGGGTTACATTATCAACATTAAAAATAATGCACCGGGCTGAGTGGCTCAGACGGTTAAGGCGCTGGCCTTCTGGCCCCAACTTGGCAGGTTCGATCCTGGCTCAGTCCAGTGGTATTTGAAGGTGCTCAAATACGTCAGCCTCGTCTCGGTAGATTTACTGGCACGTAAAAGAACTCCTGCGGGACTACATTCCGGCACCTCGGTGTCTCCGAAAACCGTAAAAGAGTAGTTAGTGAAACGTAAAACAAATAACATTATTATATTAAACATAATGTGCGTTTAAATATCAATGTTCATTTTTTGTTAATATCGCAAAATATAAAACCTAGCGTAAATTAAGGAAAATTACGAATAAGGAATATTATTCGAGAAATGATAAACATTCTGCCCATGGTGGTGAATTTCTTGTTTGATGATTCACAAAACTAGAATTAATATCTCTTCCTGTATTAATTGTAAGGGTCATACGTCGACTTCAACGGGAGTTAAAATTGGTAGAGAATAATATTGGTCATGAAATATTATTAACATTTTTACATTTTTAAAATATCAGTTTAATCATATAACAGGACTTTTAGAACATGGCAAGCCAGTATTAAAAATATCATGCAATTTTGAATCAGCACAAAATCCTTTAAAATATGAAACTCTCTGTTTCTGCACAAACAAAACATAAACCATTTAAAACTTCATAAATTACTTTTATTTTTCGTGTTCTGTTGCATTGTTTGGATTGGATTTTATTGTAAGTTATAAGATTACTTATATTTGTCGATTTAAATATATTAAATATGATGTTTTATGATTGATTATCAACTGTAGCTACCAGTGCAAAGTTTACTGTGAATTGAACATATGAATTTTAAGATTTTTTTCTTCGTAACTTTCTGATTAACTCCATAGCGCCTCACACAAAATGACATCATCTGCTTGAGTCGAGTTCATTTGTCAATGTGGTAAGCCACATTAAATGGGAAAGTAAGGAAAGATAGACACCAATACATTAACACTTTACATTTAGATAAGACGACCACAACAATCAAAGCTTGCGGGAAAAGGTGCTCTAAAAGGGTGTTCAGACAGTGTGTTAGAGGAGGAGAAAAGAAATGACAAAAAGATTTATGCAGATACAGGAGACATAACACAACAAATTAAGAGAGAGGTAATAAAAAGTAAAGAAATCGTTACATGTAAGTCATAAACAATAATACACTTACCGGTCCAGGAAGGTCATGCAGGTTCGACATGAGTAACGCATGACTGTTATCCGGCGCCGGCATCGGAACGCCACCTTTCCGCTGCAAGAATCAAGAAAATTCCAAAACTAAATAAATTAAAAATCAATGTTTGGGAAGAATTTAGAATTGATGATTAAACAAGGACAATTATAACTCAAACGCTGACGGAAACCATCTCCAAAGTGAAATTTCATGAGAAAATCTCAGATCCCTTTGAGATTAAAACAGGAATCAGGCAAGGTGACGGATTATCACAGATTTTGTTTAATATTATCTTAGAAAAGCTAATGAGAACTTGGAAGAAAACAACAAAAGATGAAGGGATAGAAGGAATATATTTAAGTAAAAGGAAGCAGAATGTGAAGGTGGATTGCTTAGCATTCGATGATGGCATGGCGTTGTTAGCAGAAGATAAAGAGGAAGCCCAAATAATACTTGAAAAATTACATGAAATCGCAGAGAAAGCAGGATTCACAATCGCATATGAAAAGACAGAGTGCATAGAATACAAACATAATAAAGAAAAGTATCTCTAAAAAAAAAGCATGGGAAAGTCAAGAGGTCAGATAAATTTATATATCTTGGTGAATGGGCCCAGCCGAATCGGATTGATAAAGTGGCAAATAAGGGAAGGGGAGAAAGATAGAGTTAGCGTATAGATTAGTACAGAATAAATACAATAAAAGAACAGTATCTTACAGAGCAAAGATCAGACAATATACCACGGTTATAAAACCAGAGGGACTTAGACAGACAGACAGACAGACAGACAGACAGACAGACAGACAGACAGACAGACAGACAGACAGACAGACAGACAGACAGACAGACAGACAGACAGACACCATATGTAAGAGGAAACTGACTAACAAAGAAGATCTTTAACTACATCATCATGTTAAATGAAGGCCACACCGCTTCTGGCCCAGGGGCTAATGGGCAAGTTGGCCGCCGCGCGCAATCAACTTCTAGCTACGCGTTACGACCTCTGACACGTTCAGACAATAGGATGTCGTTATCTTATGCAATACTGTCGCAAGAGGCTACTAAAAGGGGTAACTGACTTGAGAGAGCATGGATTAGCGAACTAGGGGACTTTGGCTGAGTCTAGGCATGATGTATGCTAAGTTGTTGTCTATCTAACCTCCCTTGGCCAACTCTTGTAGGACACTTTATTCCGGGGTGGTTGGGGGTCGATCAGAGTAAAGCTCCTCCAGGGGCACCATTGGCTTAGGTAGGAACCGAGCAACCTGTGCTGTTGTTGTGTCTGCATTGGCGAAATCACGGGGTCTTTAGCTGAGTCTAGATATGTGCGCTAAGCTGTTGTCTATCTAACCTCCTTGACCAACTCTTGTAGGGGACTCTTCAGCCGTAGTAGTGAGAAAAGACCGCTTCTGTTCTAGGGGCTAATGGGCAAGATGGCTGCGGCGAGATCTTGCCAAATTCTGGTCCTACGTGATATAATTGTATGTTTTTTTACCAGTTAGGCCTATTTAATTATTTTTCATTCTTGATTAATAATTTATATGATGTATTGCTTCTGATACGAATAAATAAAATTTAAAAAGCAACTAGTAAATGAGTAGAAGAAACAGGAAAAGACATGGTGGAAGTGGGCACCATTGCAAAAGAAATCTTTAACAGACATATGTTTCAAGATAAAATTGATAAATTCAAGGGGTTCCAGGAAAAACTAAATGAAAAGTCCAAGGATATGTGGTCAGGGAAGAGGAGGAGGAACCACAGCGAAATGAAGAAGTTCTGGGAGAATAAAAAAAGGACTAACCAGCAAATCATATGTTTACCGTGGCCTAAAGTAGGCCAAAATCGAAGACATAATAATAATAATAATAATAATAATAATAATAATAATAATAATAATAATAATAATAATTCGCTAAAACCCGTGAAAACTTGGCATTCAATGGGGGTAGATATTTACTGAAGGATTTCCTTATATACGACATTCTTTGTAAATTACTGTTTGGTAATATTGCAACTTTAAGAGCGTCAAAATATCGCACTTTTAACATCGCATCATATAAGTGGTTATGGCTGAAAACTGGCTGAGGTGAAAGGAGACCTAGTGTTACCCCATGAGCTGTAATGATCGTGATACATCATTTAGAAAACTAAACAATTATCGTACATGTTTCTTACAAATAATATGTTTCCGTTTTTTTTTTTTTTTTGCTAGTTGCTTTACGTCGCACCGACACAGATAGGTCTCATGGCGACGATGGGACAGGGAAGGGCTAGGAGTGGGAAGGAAGTGGCCGTGGCCTTAATTAAGGTACAGCCCCAGCATTTGCCTGGTGTGAAAATGGGAAACCACGGAAAACCACCTTCAGGGCTGCCGACAGTGGGGTTCGAACCTACTATCTCCCGAATACTGGATACTGGCCGCACTTAAGCGACTGCAGCTATCGAGCTCGGTATGTTTCCGTTTAAAAGCCCGTGGGAAACGTTGTGACAAGGGAACATCGGCAATGAGTAAGTCGCCGATCGCGATGAAACTTGGGAAACACATTGAGGTACACGTAAAGATGATGTCGGCATCAATTTTGGGTGCCAACATTCATGAGAGCATTAACTAAGGGGCCTAAAATTTGCGACATTTCAAATTCCGCGCGATCAGCGATGAATACCTGCTGGCCAATGCTAAGCTGGCACACTGCGTACTTGGAGACACGCCTCTGCACCTCCTCCCCTCCCCGCTCCAATTGGTTCGCCACCGCAGCCGGCAAGCGCGGGGAGAAGGGAAACGTGCGGTGGCGAACCAATTGGAGCGTTTAGGGGAGGAGGTGCAGAGGCGTGTCTTCAGGTACGCAGTGTGCCAGCTTAGCACTGGCCAGCAGGTATGCATCGCTGATCGCCCGGAATTTGAAATGTAGCAACTTTTAGGCCCCGTAGTTAACGCCCTAATGAATGTTGGCACCCAAAATTGATGTCGACATCGTTTTTACGTGTACCTTCATGTGTTTTCCAAGTTTCATCGCGATCGGCGACTTACTCATTGCCGATGTTCCCTTGTGAGAAACGTAACTATGGCTCCAAGTTTTAGAGTAAGAATATGTGGAGGAAAACCACTTAACTTGAAGTACTTGGCTTTCATATACAGTAATTAATCTGTTGACGCTAGTGTTTTTAAACTACCCGGTGTAAGCGCAATGAATTTCAAATTACAGTGTTCATTTTTGGTGTAAGAATGGCAAATTTTGAGAACTTGAAGATGTATTTAGCGTAAATAAATGTTTTGCCGTCAATATCAGTCACAATATCATCATGTGATAAAATATGGCTGTTAATTAAATAATACTTCATCTGACAGTTTCTTAAAAACAATCAGCAAAAATTTCATTTCTTGTGGTTTTACCCGCATGTTTTATGTAAGAGGTGTATTTTCAAGAAGAGCCAAATTTAATACAATTATGAATAATTGTTTGGCGAGAAGCGCGTGGAATAACAGGAAAACCTGTCTAAATAATAATTGTATCCCAAAAAAGGAATGTCGTCACCCATAATATAATTTAAAAGACGATTCACACATATTAAGGAATTATCATTTTCCACTGGACCTTCATTCCATGTGCTAATCGAATATCGCCAGCAACTTTGGAATAACATTTTAATACAAAACACCGAAATCTCATTTAAAGTTCGAGGAATTTTGAATGTTCTGTGCACTCTTTCACCGCTGGGCAGCGAAAACAGCGGCTGTTCCTATCAACGCTATTCAAATAGCACGAAGCCCTAATTTGAATCAGTTTCGTATAAAGCCTAAATATCATTCCTGTGCCCCGCGACCGTCAATGAAAATGATTTTTTGACATTTCCATTGTTTTGTTAATGATTTCACTAATGAATTGACAGTTGGTCCTGGTTTGTTACGAGCATAAAATTGGACAGAACGAATTGAACGTTGGCGCATTAGCACTTTACTCGTTGTATAGGGCAAGGTACAATTCTTCTGGTTCTCACGACTGTAAATTCGTCGCTGTTCGGGCAAAAGGTCGTATCTCAGAATGCTCTTCCTATCCATTATCTTCATTAAGAATGGTCACGCCTCCCAGCCACATATGGATATGCAGTCCATCAGAACAATTTTCGCTGTGTTCATTTTCGTATGCTAACATGTAAAAGAAAATGAACCTTAAGTACACTATATTGTAATAATGATGATGTCATCCGTTCAATAGAATCCAACTATCGGCGATGCTATGAATTAGCGCTCTCTAAGTTGCCCTGTTCCACACTGCCTCCTTTAGTTATTCCAGGCTGAAGGTTGTGTCTGCTTTAATGGTGCCTAACCAATGAATCCTCTGGCGACCTGGTCTTCTTGTAACGCTGATCACTCCTAGCATAATTGCTTTTTCTAACGCATCTGATCGCATAACGTGGTCAAAGTATGCTAGTCTGAGCTTCATAATTATACTAACCAATAACATACTGGGCTTGATACGCTCTAAAACTGGCTTATTGGTGATTTTTGCAGTCCATGGTATTCGTGACATTCTTCGTTAACACCAGAGTTCAAAAGCGTCGATCTTCCTTCTGTCTCCCTGTTTCAGCTTCCAGATCTCACATCCATACAGGAACAGCGGGAATATAATCGCATTGACTTGGTAGCCAAACTGATAGCTCTGCTCTTCCAGATCGAGGACATACGATACGTCCAAGCGAAATCCGTTTTCTGATATCAGGACCGCTGACATCAAAACAGTGACGAATTATGACACGGAGAGTTCTATTCACTTACGGAAATGGAAGAAATTCATAGCCCCAACATTAAAAATGACGTAAATAGAACCATTTAAATTTCTCCGAAATCACTGTAGGAGTGCGTAAATGGGTCATGCAAACATACAGTCCTGGAGTGTGGTACGGTAAGGTTCATTTTCCTTTGCACGTTAGCATACGAAAATTAACACAACGAATAACGTTCTGGTGGTCTAAATATCCATATGTGTCTGAGAGGCGTGACCATTCTTAAGGAAAATAATGGATATGGATATAATGGATAATGTGATATGACCTTTTGCCCGAACAGTGACGAATTATGACACGGAGAATTCTACTCACTTCACCAGAATGGAAGAAGTTCACAGCCTCAGTATAAAAAATGGCATAAATAGAGCCATTTAAATTTCTCAGAAATCACTAAATCTAACAAATGTAGAGAGAGACAACATGGAAACAAGATCTTTAAGTTTACAGGCTGCTTAAGTCACATCGACACAGATAGGTCTTATAGCGACAATGGGACAGAAAATGGCTAGGAGTGGGAAGGAAACGGCCATGGTCTTAATTAAGGTATATCCCCAGCATTTGCCTGGTGTGAAAATGGGAAACTACGAAAAACCATTTTCAGGGCTGCCGTCAGTCGGGTTCAAACTGAGAATAGTGGGTTCGAACTCCACTGTCTGCAGCCCTGAAGATGGTTTTCCGTAGTTACCCCATTTTCACACCAGACACATGCTGGGGCTGTACCTTAATCAAGGCCACGGCCGATTCCTTCCCACTCCTAGCCCTTTCCTAACCCATCGTCGCCGTAAGACCTATCAGTGTCGGTGCGATGTAAAACAAATTGTAAAAAAATAATCTTATGGCTTCTGCTACCGTTTGCAAACATTTCAATTTGATACTAAAATATGCTATAGAACGTCAATAATAAAACCAATTAACGTTCAGAATTCACCCCAATAATAAGAATCTACGCAAATTTCTCCTACAAATAACATGGTGTGTCTAGATGGCTTTAAGGATGATATGTTCTAGGAACCACACTATTTCTATACGAACATTGTTCATTGCAATTTGAAAATCATTATACTGTTCTCACTCATTTACTTGAATAATTCTACTCATACTTCTTCTTCTTTCATCTTTGTGCCCAAATAAGGAACGCGACTGAACTTATTTAGCTGATGCCATTACCTTTTTCTTCTTCCATCTTCTCGCTGTGGCTTTTCTTGCGATCTTCTGACCAGGTTTTGTTGGTGGTACTACTTGGATGGTGTGTAAAGCTGTAATTGTCGACACATTTTCTGAACTTAGATCTGTCTAACACAATATCATCTGTGATATATATTTCCTGAAAATCATCTCTAACTTCGAGCAGCCAATTGTTTTTACTTTCATTGATAGGGCATACTGTTATTCAAGAGAGTTCATATTTAATCAGTAACTTATGCCTGTTCCAATTTGATGTCTCGTAGTTTCTTTAACCGATGTACGTAGACGTGCTCCATTATCCGACTCCTTGGCTGAATGACCAGCCTTGAGCCCTTCGGTTCAGAGGGTCCTGAGCTGGATCCCGTCCGGATCTAATTAATTCTTCTGGCTCGGGAATTTTATGTTTGTCCCAACACTTTTCTCTCCATGTTCAATGGAAATGGTGTATGGCTTTTAGTGCCGGGATGTGTTCGAGTACTTCGGCTCGCCAGATGCAGATCTTTTTGAATTGACACCCGTAGGCGACCTGCGCATCGTGGTGAGGATTAAATGATAATGAAGATGACATACACCCAGTCCCCGTGCCAGGGGAATTAACCAATTATGGTTAAAATTCCAGACCCTGCCGGGAATCGAACCTGGGAGCCTTGTGATCAAAGGCCAGCACGCTAACTATTTAGCCATGGAGCCGGACTCTTCATGTTCAGACAACACACCACACTATCAATCACCACAGAAACACGCAATATTGATTACATCCCTCCATAGGATTAGGGGCAGGAAGGGCATCCGACCATAAAACAGGGCCAAATCCACATGTGCGACACAGTTCACATCCGAAAATCCACAGGTTTTGGGAAAAAGAGGTAGAAGAAGAAAGTAAGGACTGCATTATACTGTTTCCTATAGTATTATCTGCACGAAATATTCATTACATCTTTCGTAATTTGGAATGATTGATATTTTTTGTTTAATTTTGGAATATTAGTAAGTCTGGTAAGTCTGGTACAGTTCATCTCATGCCAGACAGGTAGATGCGGCTCTCAATGAAACCTGTAGGTTGATTACAGATTGCTTAAGGCCTACTCCGGCAGATAAGCTCTATTACCTGGCTGGAATACCCCCCCCCCCCCCACTGTGTACGTAGAGAAGTAGCTGCCAATAGGGAGAGGCTTAAAGTGGAACAGAACAGCGCCCACCCGCGGCATGGACACAGTCTTCTTCTGCAACGACTGAGATCCCGGAAGAGCTTCCTGAGGACATCTGAGGTGGTTAATGTCTCACCAGAGATGGCAAGACTGGAGCTGTGGAAGAAGAGGACCCCTCGCCTCCGCGGATGGATACCAGCAGCTGAGCAGTTACCAGGTGGACATAATGAAAGTTGGCTGGTGTGGAAGTCCCTGAACAGGCTACGATCAGGAGTGGGGAGATCCAGGGATAACTTGAAGAAGTGGGGTTCAGCACAAGTGATACAAGGTGTGAATGTAGACAAGAACAAACTACGGACCACATGCCTCATTGCCCTCTGTGCCCGAAATCTTTCACAGAGGATGATTTTCTACAAGCCATTAAGAGTGCATTGGGCATTGCAAAATACTGGCGTGTGTAATATGATCTCACATGTTACTGTTTTGTTTAACTGTAAATTTTTATTTTTTCGACTCGAGTATATAGTAACACCACTGTACGAATATAGATTCCTGAAAAAAGAAACCGCGAGTAAACTCTTACGTAAGATCTGCAAAAGCACTGTGCGTATAGTGGATTCATCTGTTTACCTGATGTAACACTATCCAAAAGTCCGAAGCTTACTTCCACGCTTTACCAGCTACTTACCCTAGTCGGCAAGTGACCATGCCGTTCCTGTTCTCGTTGGTCCAGCATATCCCTGAACTCTCGACAACGCTGTCCCTCAACTTCTCTTCGGTACACCAGTTCGTCGAATCTACTGCGGTCTTCAGGTAATACTACCTCTCTCAGCTCCGTCAGCAACGTGTACTGTTGGAAGAAACAAGAATTAAGAAATATATGATTTGATGAATACAATTAGTAATACATACATAGACAGTTATACATGTAAACATCCAAGCTGTGTATTAACTAAAATCTTCTCTGTACAGACAATGAATGCCCTCTGAGAGGTGAAAGGTGAACGCTTCCACTATCCGCCACCTCGGCACTAGATGGCTCAGAAGGGTTAGTTCTACGCCTAGCAGCGTTTGCCCCCAAGAATTAACCAGGTACTCTTTTTTGGTACCCCCCTGTGGGTGGGGACGCAGACGAAGAATACACTCATGGCATCCGCTGCCTATCGTAAGAGGCAACTAAAAAGGATGACCAAGGGATGTAGAATTTTTGAACCATGAGATTACCTGTGATTAGTATCATCACGCGAGGAACACCATGAATCGACTTTTCTTGCGATTGGTACCACTATGTAAGGAACACTATGGGTCTGTGGGTGGATCACTATGGGTTTATAGTACCAGTGTGTAGTATCTGCTACTATGACGGAGGCTCACCTCTGTCCAGGTTCGGCTGGAACACCCCAAAGAGATAAAGGAGGCTGTCGTGGGGTGTTTCAGCATCTGGTGGTGAAGATCATGGGTCTGCGTTTCGAGGAACACCATGGGATTGTACGGGTCCCTGTGATTAGTACCACTATGTGAGGACCACCATGGATTTCCGTGCCTATGAGTGGCGCCATCATGTGAGAAACACCATAGGTCTGCGTTACTTGTGCGTAGTACCACAATGTGAGGAACGCTGTGAGTCTACGTTAGGTACTTCTGATTAGTATCGCTACATGATAAATACCAAAGTTCTACTTTACTAGCGATAAGTAACGTAGGGGCCGTTGAACAGGATTTTGGACTTCTTTAGACAACAAGCATCATCGATTTAGGCTTATGCTTCGGAAGCAGCCCATTTGTTAGTATATACCATTGTTTTAAGATAGTTTGCGTGTCGGATTCACTGATTGTTTTAAGTTCAAAATCATTGTCCATCGTCATCTTTTTGAATTCTAGTCAATGGATTGATTTTGGAATGATTTAAACTTTTAATGTTGTGATTTGGATCCGCTGGTTATTTTAAATTCATATTCATTCATCCATCATCAAACTTTGAATTCTGGTCAGTGAATGAATTTTGGAATTTTAATTTGTCATAATATTTCGTACCATTAGGGGCTGATGACTTAGATGTTATGCCACTTTAAACAACAAGCATCATCATCATCATCATATCATTTTGGAGTAGGCTTAGTGAACCTCAGAGCCACGTACAGCTCCAACGGTGGAAATCTCTTTCTATAAATGCTTCAGCTCCCTGATGTGAAATCGAACCCACGTCCTACTGGGAGAACAGAGCATTCCTTTACCGCCTCGGCCAGGCAGCCCCTTGTATTAACAAACCACCGCCGTAAACGTTCTTTAGTACCTAACACTGGCAACTTCCATTTCTGGGCTGCTAACTTGAAACTTAACTACTGAGCCGTCTGAGTGACTAAGTTGGTGGACTCAATCCCTGCTCAGTCCAGTCCTATCTGAAGGTTCTCAAATACTTCAATACTCAAATGCTTCAATTGCAAGTATTTTCATTCAGAAGATATTTTTAAGCTAAGGATAACATTTAAACTTTGTACGAAACACCTTCCAAAAGGTGCAGTTGTGCATTTCACTATCCTGCCGTCCGGCTTCATAGCTAAATATTTAGCGTGATGCCCTTTGGTCCAGACGGTCCCGGATTCGATTCCCGGCCGGATCGGAGATTTTAACATTAAATGGTTAATTCCCTTGGCTCGGGGACTGGGTGTTTGTGCTGTCCCCAACATCCCTGAAACTCACACACCACACATAACACTTCCTCCACCACAACAACACGCAGTTACCTACACATGGCAGATGCCGCCCACCCTCATCGGAGGGTCTTCATTACAAGTGCTGCACCCAGCTGGAAATAGCGACACGAAATTATTGTTGGATGTCGTTCTTTGGTTTTCTTGTCAATGTTTGGTACGGAACCAGAGCCGACACTAATATAGCCGAAGGTAAGTTTCTGTTTGTATTTTTCTCAAGATGGATCATGAGTGTGATTTCACACACGCCTAGACAAAACGTGATCATTCCCCAGTGTAAAAATGTTTGGCGTTTCAGTTCCCCTTCTAGCAGTTGCGTTTCGTGAAATTTTACTCTGGCAGGATTGTGCCGCCATCTCTTCTCCCTCCCCAATCGGTCCAGTTTCCACTGATGAGCACCACGATACTTTTACATGAATAATAATAATAATAATAATAATAATAATAATAATAATAATAATAATAATAATAATAATAATAATAATAATCCGATGACACTGGCTGAATAGAAATTTGCTTGCACTACAACATTAATTAATTACTTAATTAACTACACTACCATGGCATTTATGCACACGCACATTAAAAGGCTAACAACTCATGAAATCCCGACTACTATTACACTGCACTCTTTCACAGATCACAATCACAAGTGATAATGACGACATTCATGGAAACAAATAAACAGCGAACTCCCGAATTTCTCTCTCCTCACTCAAATTTAAGGCATGAAAAGGTTTTTAACAATTTGACCGCACTACAAATAGTGGCGTCACGTTGTGGTTACATTTTGAATCTTTATTTTAGCTTCTTTATAGACCTGAATTGTTCAAATAGTCAGTATAAGAAATGGCTGTGGAAGTAAGGAGAAATTGAAGGAACTTACTAGAAAATTGAATCTAGCAAAGAAGGCAGCTAAGGATAACATGATGGCAGGCATAATTGGCAGTCATATAAATTTTAGTGAAAAATGGAAAGGTATGTATAGGTATTTTAAGGCAGAAACAGGTTCCAAGAAGGACATTCCAGGAATAATTAATGAACAAGGAGAGTGTGTATGTGAGGATCTTCAAAAGGCAGAATTATTCAGTCAGCAGTATGTAAAGACTGTTGGTTACAAGGATAATGTCCAGATAGAGGAGGAGACTAAGGCCAAAGAAGTATTAAAATTTACATATGATAATAATGACATTTACAATAAGATACAAAAGTTGAAAACTAGAAAAGCGGCTGGAATTGATCAGATTTCTGGGGATATACTAAAGACAATAGGTTGGGATTTAGTACCATATCTGAAGTGCTTATTTGATTATTGTTTGGTCAGAGGAGCTATATCAGATGAATGGAGAGTTGCTATAGTAAGCCCTGTGTATAAAGGAAAGAGTGATAGACATAAAGCTGAAAATTACAGGCCAGTAAGTTTTACGTGCATTGTATGTAAGCTTTGGGAAGGCATTCTTTCTGATTATATTAGACATGTTTGTGAAATTAATAACTGGTTCGATAGAAGGCAGTTCGGTTTTAGGAAAGGTTATTCCACTGAAGCTCAACTTGTAGGCTTCCAGCAAGATATAGCAGATATCTTGGATTCTGGAGGTCAAATGGACTGTATCGCGATTGATCTGTCTAAAGCATTTCATAGGGTGGATCATGGGAGACTACTGGCAAAAATGAGTGCAATTGGACTAGACAAAAGAGTGACTGAATGGGTTGCTATATTTCTAGAAAATAGATCTCAGAGAATTAGAGTAGGTGAAGTTTTATCTGACCCTGTAATAATTAAGAGGGGAATTTAAGGCTTTTCGCAGATGATGTTATTCTCTATAGAGTAATAAATAAGTTACAAGATTGTGAGCAACTGCAGCGTGACCTCGAAAATGTTGTGAGATGGACATCAGGCAATAGTATGTTGATAAACGGGGTTAAAAGTCAGGTTGTGAGTTTCACAAATAGGAAAAGTCCTCTCAGTTTTAATTACTGCGTTGATGGGGTGAAAGTTCCTTTTGGGGATCATTGTAAGTATCTAGGTGTTAATATAAGGAAAGATCTTCATTGGGGTAATCACATAAATGGGATTGTACATAAAGGGTACAGATCTCTGCACATGGTTATGAGGGTGTTTAGGGGTTGTAGTAAGGATGTAAAGGAGAGGGCATAAAGTCTCTGGTAAGACCCCAACTAGAGTATGGTTCCAGTGTATGGGACCCTCACCAGGATTACCTGATTCAAGAACTAGAAAAAATCCAAAGAAAAGCAGCTCGATTTGTTCTGGGTGATTTCCGACAAAAGAGTAGCGTTACAAAAATGTTGCAAAGTTTGGGTTGGGATGAATTGAGAGAAAGAAGAAGAGCTGCTCGACTAAGTGGTATGTTCCGAGCTGTCAGCGGAGAGATGGCGTGGAATGGCATTAGTAGACGAATAAGTTTGAGTGGCGTTTATAAAAGTAGGAAAGATCACATAATGAAGATAAAGTTGGAATTCAAGAGGACAAACTGGGGCAAATATTAATTTATAGGAAGGGGAGTTAGGGATTGGAATAACTTACCAAGGGAGACGTTCAATAAATTTCCAATTTCTTTGAAATCATTTAGGAAAAGGCTAGGAAAGCAACGGATAGGGAATCTGCCACCTGGGCGACTGCCCTAAATGCAGATCAGTATTGATTGATTGATGGATTGATTGAATTCATTGTTTTGTAAACATTTTTAGAATTAATTAATGTAAGACGTCGGGGAAAAAGCCTAGGTTCATTATGAAGTGTTTAGCGATGTTACTGAGGGTTCCGCCATTCAGCGCTTACACCCGCCTGCACTCTTCCATCCCCTGGCAAGTTCATAACGTCCTACCATGCTCGTCTCGCACCCCGCACACTTGCTAACTCTAGGGACCTACTGAGGGCTCTCCTGCCACAGTGCGAGCACCTCAAGACTAAAGAGGAAACATTGTACTTGCTGGACAACAGCCACGGCCTGGAAGCATAGTAATGAAAACAGAAATGCAAAATGTTTACAGCCGAAATAATAAAGAAAACATTGTATGACTGAATAGCACACCACATACGATCGACTTCGCTACATCTGTCCATTTCTTTATGCGATCAATTACAGAGAGAAGTAATGTTAAATGCTTTTGAAAAGGCGGCGGGGCGGCGCCAAAAAGCCCTTCATTCACGAATCGCCACTGCCTTCTAGTATCTCCAACCCTAATCACCAGCAGATTCCACTTTTCTCTAATGTCTGAATGTGAAGTTTAAAATACGTGGGAGTGTTGAGCCTCTTTCAGTATACATTACTTTCACACTGTTCTCCATCGTTAGTATCACTATCCTAAACGTCCAACAGCACTTTTGAGTACCTTACTTTCTCGGCACTAGATTCACCACTACTATGCTCTTCTCTGCCACCAGCTACAAGCTAGCCGGACGCACTTACATTTAAACCTGAAGGTCAAATTGCGGAATTCGGGTAGTAGGATTAGTGGACATTCTCCTCAACCTTTTATGAATTACGGTGTTCGTGTTCGTTCGTATGAGGTGCAAGGACAGCACAAACACCCAGGCCTGAGCCTGTTACGGCCTCGATTCTCTGGACTGGTATCGTAAAATCTGGTTTGGGAATCTTTCCCTTCCCATTCTGTTGACATAATCTTTCCAGTTCTTTCGGTAACTTTCTAGGCGTTTCAATACAAGTTTCACCTTCAGTTATTTCATCACTTCCTCGTTCTCCCGCTGCTCCAGCGCAGTGCGTGTACCCTGCCATACGTTTCATGAATCTCATCTCAGCAGCCGTGATTTTGGTTTTATGTCTTATCCAGATTGTCCATACTTCACTGTCGTACAAGAGAACTGATCTGGCTAGTGTTTCCGTACATTAATTTGTGTTCCTTTGGACTCTAGAATTTGCATTAGTGTGAATTTGGGCCCCACTGTATACTGTTCGGCTCCGGAGAAAGTAATCTGCTGTACTGATTCCTTGTCGAAAGATGTATTGTTTTTGGTCTTTCCCTCTTTTGCCAACGTAAGACACACATTTACGCATGGTAGCTTAAATTGAATGTATTCACTTGAATGGAATAGAGTGGGGGTCAGCAAGACGTTGATCGCGATAGATCTTGATCATAAATTTAGTAGATTGCGAGCTTTAAGAGGAGAAAAAGTATTTCCAGAAAATATTCAATTATTCCGCGTTTAATTTCAAAGCAAGCGCTAGGAGAAGTTTTATTTCCATTTTGACTTTTACTTGCTCGCTTACGAGGAGGTTCTGCAGCCCTGTAAAAGGTTTTCCGTGGTTTCCCATTTTCACACCAGGCCAATAGGGCTGTACTTTAATTAAGGCCACGGCCACTTCCTTCTAATTACTAACCCTTGTCGCCATAAGACCTATCTGTGTCGGTGCAACGTGAAACCAATTGTAAAAAGAAAATTGAAAAATAATTCCGGATTAGGCACTGCACAAGTAAACAAGTAGGTTGTTCAGTGAATAAAGAAATAGGGACTGTCACATGTGAATTGTTCTCAATTTCATTCCAATTTTATACGAATTACCTCTTTTTGGTCTTCATGGAGAGGGGCCGTAGTTTCGTGCAAGCTGAGGCCAGTTCATGGAAGATCTATACACTCTTACCTCTAAAGTAGGAAAGAGCCCCTAGTGTGTTTTAGTGGTACCGAATTCAGCGTGGTCCACATCTTCACAGAGTGCGCCGATCTCTCTGGCCTAAGACAGAGCTTTGTTCTGCAGGATGCGCTCGAACTCACTGTAGTCGATGACAATGCGTGAGAACAGCACGTGACAAGTGCGTACTATGTATTTTTTTTTTTTTTTTTTTTTTTTACAATTTGCTTCTCGTCGCACCGACACAGATAGGTGTTATAGCGACGATGGGATAGAAAAGAGCTAGGAGTGGAAAGGAAGTGACCGTAGCCTTAATTAAGGTACAACCCCAGCATTTTGCCTGGTGTGAAAATGGGAAAGCACGGAAAACCATATTCAGGGCTGCCGATAGTGGGGTTCGAACCTATTATCTTCCGAATACTGGTACTATGTCTTGTACGTGCATGTAGGAGTTTTGTATATTTTCCAAGAAGGCCTGCTACATTATTTATTGAACCACCGAGCTCGATAGCTGCAGTCGCTTATAGTCAGAATTCGGCAGATTTTGAGTTCATTCAAGACTATCCTGAAAAATAATTCCTAGACCTTACTTTGATTTAGAAAAAAAAAGTAAAATTAAAATTACCAAAATATTATAATGAGATTTTTTTCAAAATATACCACAAGAATTGAAAAGTCTAAATATGCATTTATGTGCAGAATAAAACTTATTTAATTTTGAGTATCACGCTTGAAAACGTGCTGAAAATACAAGACTACATGATATAAAGTTAAGGAACATAACATGATTTGTCATAGAAATCCGCCACTAATAACATTATGATCGTGAACTGCAATACGTTTCTAAGTAATCACGGATGCGGCGTTGAGGACATTGCTTCCTGTTGGTCTTAATGACGCGTAGCAGTTCTTTTGACCTGAATACAAGTGGTGACTTTGCCTGAAAGTAAGTCGTACAAGTGTCGTATCTGCTCCTGTGTTACAGCTGCCCACACATGTTGTAAATGCCATTTTAATGACCATCATACAAAAACATGGTTGTCATCTGCAGTCAGAGGGCAGACAGTAAAATCACTCAACACGCTATCTGCTAGACTGCTACCCCAGCTTTCAACTTGCGTGACTGCAGCACACTCCTAGAAACCTGCCAGAGGATTACGAATGTAAATAGTGAGACAGCGGAATACACTGACGGAAAAAAATTCAAACACCATGAAATAGGGAATGTAGAATACGGAAATTTTGGCAATACATTTTTCGAGATAACATATTTAATTGATTAAAGGTACAAGGCTACAGGTTAATATCCGCGCGAGAAAAGCCATAGTAAATGTGTCATGCTGGTCCACTAATGACCAGTGTAATCGCCTGATTGTTGAATGCAGACATGCAAACGTGCATGCATTGTGTCGTACAGGTGCCGGATGTCAGCTTGTAGGATGGAGTTCCATGCCTGTTGCACTTGGTCGGTCAATACAGGGATGGTTAATGCCGGTTGTGGATGATACTGGAATTGTCGTCCAATGATGTACCACATGTGCTCGATTGGGGGCAGATTGGGGGATCCAGCAGGCCAGGTCAACATGTAGACTCTCTGTAGAGCACGTTGGGTTACAACAGCGGCATGGGGGTGTGAGTTATCATGTTGGAAATCACCCCCCGGGGAATGCTGTTCAGCAATGGCAGGACACCAGGTCGAATCACCAGACAGATGTACACATCTGCAGTCAGAGTGCGTGGGATAAACATGAGAGTGTCCTGCTGTCATAGGAAATCGCTCCCCAGGCCAGAACTCCTGGTGTATGTCCAGTGTGTCGACGCCGCAGGCAGGTGGAATGCAGGCTCTCACTTGCCTCCTTCTAACCAACACACGGTCATCACTGGCACCAAGACAGAACCTGCTTTCATCGGAAAGTACAACCTACACTCCATTCTCCAATGAGGTCTCGCTTGACACCACTGAAGTTGCAGCCGGCGGTGGCTTGGGATAAGTGAAATGCGCGCCACAGGGCATCTGACTCGGAGTTTTCCTTCATGTAATAAATTCCGAACAGTTCGTGCGTCACTGTGGTGCCAGTTGACGCTCGAATTGGTGCTGCAGACGCAGTCCGCCGCGCCACAGCCATACGCCGAATAGGGCGTTCCTCCCTCCCGGTGGTGCCACGGGGACGTCCGGAGCCCGGTGTTCTTGCGGTTACGTGCCAGATGCGACCGTGCCGGATGCGACCCTGCCATTATCGTGCCAATAGCGACCGAGCGGATAAGCACCGTGCCGCATGCGACCCATCAATCACTTACAATTGATTTGCATTAAAGGCTGTCACCAAGTGGCAGATTGCTTATAATTAGCTAACTTGGTCTTTTCTAAAATAAAGGTCTGACACCGTTGTTAGCAGGTTCGAGTGCCACTGGTCGAAGGAAAAATATAATAATGTTGCTGGCTTTACGTCCCAGTAACTACTTGTATGGTTTAAGGAGACGCCGAGGTGCCGGAATTTAGTCCCGCAGGACTTATTGTATGTGCCAGTAAATCCACCGACACAAAGCTGACGTATTTGAGCACGTTCAAATATCATCGGACTGAGCCAGGATCGAACATGCCAAGTTGGAGTCGGAAGACCAGCATCTCAACCGTCTGAGCCATCTGAGCCGTCTGAGCCACTTAGCCTGGATGAAATAAAAATTTCACCATCAGGATGTTGTTCGGCAGGGTACGAAAATTGGTGGTAGACAGTTTCTAATCACTAGATTGCATGCCAAAAGCCGGGATTCAAATCCAAACCTTTTCTCAGTGTTCAAATGGAGTGAGGGGATTTGATGCTGTTGATGGTGATTCGGCCGTCGGATGGAGACGTAAAGCATTGGGCAGACCCCTTGGTATTATTCGAGAGGAGTAGGCTACGTGCCGAAACCGGGTTTCATCTCTCCCTGCTTCATTATCATAACCCCACATCCAGACGCGCAGGCCGCCCAAGGGTGTCAGGTAGAAAGGCCCGCACCAGGCAAGCCGAACACGTCCTCGGACACTCCTGGTATTAATAGGACACGATAAATAAGTAGGCCTAAGTCGTAAATAATTTTAGAGAATTAAGATCTTTTTTATTGCTAGTGGCATTACGTCACACCGACACAGACAGGTCTTGAGGCGACGATGGGATAGGAAAGGGCTAGGAATGGGAATGAAGCGGCCCTGGTCTTAATTAAAGTACAGCTCCAGCATTTGCTTGGTGTGAAAATGGGAAACCACGGAAAACCATCTTCAGGGCTGCCGGCAGTGGGATTCGAACCCACTATCTCCCGGATGCAAGCTCAGGGCCACGCGCCTCTAACCGCATAGCCAACTCGCCCGGTAAAGACGTAAACGCATCACCATGTTTCGTATTTAAAAAACGAGTTTCCCCCAGAAGTGTTATGTAAAGTAGGGGCAGTAGCTGCGTATAGGAGTTATTGGAGTGGCATTGCACTTCGTTTAGCTTACCTTATCTTGGGTGATAACACAACTTATCAAACGACAATTTGTTTGTCAACGTAGGTCGCATTCGGCACGGTTACAAATTATGCGGTCGCTAGTGGCACGGGTCGCATGCGGCACGGTGGCATCTGGCACGCCACCGTTCTTGCGAGCGTACCTTCTCGTGACCACTGCTGACAGCACGCAAGCACAGTGAAGACATTCCTGCCAAGTCGTTCTCCAATAGCGCAGAAGCAAAATCCACCTTCACGTAGCCCTATTATACGGCCTCGTTCAACCGTAGTGGGCTGTTAATACTGGCCTTTTCGTCGTCATAAAGGCATTCTCCACCTACTCACAGTCACTCCGTCCAATCTCCCAGGTAACTAACGCTCTCACACAGTACATTTAATGCAAACCCGTTGTGCAACGTCAAGGGGCCGCTACTAGCGGCACGCTAATGCGATTTGCGGGAAATTTGAATCAACGTCATCTTTCAGATGTATAATCATGCCTACCAAAGTTCGTTATTCTAGCACAACCCCTTCCTGGTGTTTGGATATTTTTTTCTGCCAGTGTATATCCACTCAATCATGAATGCCCTTTCCCCAGCTGGTGGCTACTCGTGATTGGGTGAGAAGAGTGTTTATTGATTCATTCATACACGAACACAATTCAGTCGTGTAATCATTCACTGTCCGGCCCCACGGTGTAGGGTTAAACGCGACACCCGGTGGCCCCGGGTTCGATTACCGGCCGTGTAAGGGATTTTCAATTGTAAATGATTAATATACTTACCGAGCTCGGTAGCTGCAGTCGCTTAAGTGCGACCTGTATCCAGTAATCGGGAGATAGTGTGTTCGAGCCCCACTGTCGGCAGCCCTGAAGATGGTTTTCCGTGGTTTCCCATTTTCACACCAGGCAAATGCCGGGACTGTACCGTAATGAAGACCACGGCCGCTTCCTTCCAATTCCTAGACCTTTCCTCTCCCATCGTTGTCGTAAGACATATCTGTGTCGGTGCGACGTAAAGCAAATAGCAAAAAAAAATAAAAAAATAAAAAATGATTAACATACCTGGCCTGGAGAATGGGTGTTTGTGTAGTCCTTAACTTTTTTTTTCTGACATTCAACACTTTACACTTCCGCAATTACACTCACACGCAGTTTCCTCTCATATGGTGAAGGTAAGGTAAGGGTGTTTTCTGCCCGCAGGCAGGTCCGAACCTCCGCAGAGGTGTACCTGAGCCGTAGTTTACGTACGGTAGGGTGGCCAGTTCCTTTCCGCTCCTACAATCCCTTACGCCCCCACCAACAGTGCGTGGCAATCATCCACTTCTTGACCACGCCCAATGTTGCTTAACTTCGGAGAGATCTCACGGGATCCGGTGTTTCAACACGGCTACGGCCGTTGGCTCATATATGGTGACAGTAGTGGCAACAAATCTGCAGAGGTTGACGCCACGAACAAATACCATTGAAATAATTATTCACTCATCAATTCATAGTCACTCATTCATTATTTCATTCATTATATTCATTCAATATGTATGTTGTCATTGTAGGATAACACTGTAAAGAATGGTGACACAAAATAAGCACTAACGCAACTTAGGGAGTGTAAGGTTTTGTTTGTTTGTCCTAGACTATATAACTATGTTAACGTCTAGGACAAAATAAACAAATAAACCTTAAAGAGAATACTACAATTTAGAAATTCTATACATTTGTTTATTAATTCATGTCAGTTTATTTGTGAACGTCGCGAAATACTCTAATACCAATTTCTCAATATCGCAATGAATGACAAACAGAATTAGGGATTTTATATGGATTGATATTTACTTACTTCCTTTCCGGGACAGTCTATTAAGTCTCCCCAACCTCGACTTAAAAACCATCGCAAGGGTGGGGAAATATGTCTTCTTCCAACTGGACGGTATTCAAGGACAAGCTTTGGTATTTTATCATCCTTCATCCTAAAAATGTGGTCTCACTAATTTGTTAAGGCATTAAGTGCTGTCTTATTTCCTCAGTTCGTCTGTTATCTTTGACGGAACATCATTTCACTGACTTACGAAACTGCAATTCAGATTAACTTCTTCTTCTTTATCTGTTTATCCTCCAGGGTCGGTTTTTCGCTCGGACTCAGCGAGGGATCCCACCTATACCACCCCAAGGGCAGTGTCCAGGAGCTTCAGACTCTGGGTCGGTGGTTACAACTGGAGAGGATGACCAGTACCTCGCCCAGGCGGCCTCACCTGCTATGATTAACAGGGGCGTTGGGGGGGGGGATGGGAAGATTGGAAGGGATAGACAAGGAAGAGGGAAGGAAGCGGCCGTGGCCTTATGTTAGGTACCATCGCGGCATTTGCCTGGAAGAGAAGTGCGAAACCACGGAAAACCACTTCCAGGATGGCTGAGGTGGGAATCGAACCCACCTCCACTCATTTGACCTCCCGAGGCTGAGAGAACCCCGTTCCAGCCCTCGTTCCACTTTTCAAATTTCGTGGCAGAACCGGGAATGGAACCCGGGTCTCTGGGGGTGGCAGCTAATCACACTAACCACTACACCACAGAGGCGGACTCAGATGAACTTACTGTAATTTATTTCTATATGTTGTTTATTCATCCAAGTCTCACTTCTGTACATTGAAGTTGCCGAGCTGAGTAATTCAGCTGTTAGAGCCCAGTGAATCTACCGACACGGGGCTGAGATATTTGAGCCTTAAAGAATATAATGCGTAGGAAGAGCACTGGGACATACGAGGCTTTAATTTTCTTTGCTAGTGGCTTTACGTCGCCTCGACACAGATAGGCCTTATTGCGACGATGAGATAGGACAGGGCTAGTAATTGGAAGGAAGTGGCCGTGGCCTCAATTAAGGTAAGCCCCAGCATTTGCCTGGTGTGAAAATGGGAAACGACGGGAAAGAATCTTCAGGGCTGCCGACAGTGGGATTCGAACCCACTATCTCCCAGATGCAAGCTCACAGCTGCGCGCCCCTAACCGGATGGCCAACTCTGCTTTAAAAGAATGCCGTCGATATGTGTATAACAATAGTAGATTATTACTAAAATGTAGGATACGAGGCTGTGCAAACTTTAATACACGTTACTGGTTTAAGGTCCCAACAACTATGTTTATAAGTTTCTTTGTGTGCGCCGACGTGCCGGAATTTTGTCCTGCAGGGTTTCTTTTAGGTCTTATGGCGACGATGGGATAGGAAAATGGCTAGGAGTGGTAAGAATGCGACCGTGGCCATAATTAAGGTGTAAAAATCCACAGTTCTAGCCCTTCAGGCAAGAAAGTCAATGTTGAAAACCTCCTAGGGATATGAGATAATTGTAGATAAACAAAATATAATAAAGTATGAGAATATATTCTTTGTTCATTCCTAAAAATTAAAATCGTTTCCTTAATCATCGTTATCCAGTCGAGTAGATTACCAGTTTGCCTTTTTCTACCACTACGAGCACTAATGCAGAGTTTTACTTAAGCTCATATAACTACATTCGGTGTGGACAATTTAAAAAAAAAACGCCTGAGGGTACTGAACCAAGGAACACGTTACAGAAATAATTCTGTAAATTCGTTTATTTGGCTAATGTTTGAATAAAAAAAAAAACGAGTTAAGAAATAAGCGATTTTAGGCAGTTTTTCTGGAACTGCATTTAGGCCGGGAGTGATTTTCGAATTTTTTTATACTTTGATAGAGCTTTCCAGGAATCACAATTTGAAACATTTCTGAACCCTTTTAGTCCTTCAACACTCGGTACAATTGACGAAATTGCTTAATTTTACGTTTTTAATTATATAGGGACCCCTATTTTGTCTGCTAAGATATGATTGCTACATTAAAATGGGAGACTACGGAAAACCATCTTCAGGGTTGCTGACGGTGGGGTTCAAACCCAGTATTTCCCGAATGCAAGCTGATAGCTGTGTGACCCAATCTTCAGATGATAATAATTGTAATGAAGGTGCTGTAGCAATGAAACCTCAATCCCAGTTAAGTGGCCCGTCTATGTACACAGCGGAATACATGGAGGATGTCCCTTTGGCTACAACGGTTGGAATGTACTTCCAGCAGAATGGAACTCCTGCGCATTCCTCAAGACCAGTGGTACAGTATCCCAATCTAATTTATTCTAGACATTGTAGCGGTCCTGGTTGTGATGTTACATGGCCACCAAGGACACCCGACCTTACGCCGCTGGATTATTGTTTCTGCGGTTGGTTAAAGAACGAAGTCTACAGGAAAAAGTGTAGTGTAGTGCACCTCGTAATACAGCCCGTGAGTAAACACATCGTGACTGCTCAGACAGCGGCCGCACAGGAACAGCAGCCACAATCAACTGTAAACAGCTGTTCGTAATGCAAACCACATGATTTAGGACTATTCACTGTTCTTTCAGAACATCATCACACGCCTGTATCAGGTGAAAATCTTAGCAGGTTGAACCCTATGGCTCTAGGAAAGATTATTCGTTCATTAATGCCTGATCTTCGATCTGATATATTAAATATCTCAATTGAAGGTCGTAATCATGTACAGACAGAATGATCATATGTCTAGAGTGCTAACAAACTTGTTAGATGTCAATCCGAATCTTTGAAATTCTATCTTTATACAGAATGTCCCGGGTAGAAGGGGCCATACGTGAAGAGGTGATAGTACTAGTCATTCCAAAGCGAAAACATTATATGAATATTGTAACGGTTCAAATCCCGTTACAAGATGATATCTGTATTTTTATTATTGTATGATTATTATTATTATTATTATTATTATTATTATTATTATTATTATTATTATTATTATTATTATTATGTCCGTATTATTATGTTATCTGTGATATTGTTACTATTATTGTAATTATCAGTCTTATTTAATTCGATTTTGCAATTGCCTGTTGCTTGCAAGATTGTACTTAGATGTATGCATATATACGTATGTGTAGTATCACACTCAATACCTGTACAGTGAGAATTGTTGTATATATCAGAGATTGGGTGTGACGTTGGGACATTGTGCAAGATTAGTGGCGATTCTGCCAAGTCATCGCCGCGCCATGGCTATGTCATCGTATTTATTTAGATATGCGCTCACGGAGTTAGCCGCCGCAGGGCTATTTCACCACTGTATGTAATATCTGTCGCGTAGGTGGGAGTATGTCATGGTTATTTCTGGAGATTACGTAGCTGTGTCAACCAACGTCTATATAAGGTGGATGCATATTGTAGCGTCAGTCATTACTTATACGGATGCAGTACAGTGAAGTAGTCTACTAGATCAAGAGGCCTTAGTTGGTCAGTCAACCAGTGTGAACGAGAGATGGTGAAGACTCAGTGAGCCATTATTGGTCATTGAGAGAGTGAGACCAAATGGTTGGTCCGTCACTTAGTGGAAGACGCGGACGCAAGGCTTACCAAGGAGTCAGAGAGGGCAACCCTGGACCTGCCAAGAGGTCATACCATATTGACTTACAAAGAAGTCAGATGATATGGAGAAGAAGCAGTCTCAAGGATGTATCACCACGTTAGGCGTGACACATCTACAGTAAACACCAGAGCCATGGATTACGTCGTAATTACACTCAAAGTGTTAAAGGTACAGTCAAGTGAATCAGTGAGGGAAATATTTCGTATAAATTGTTAAAGGTCCGGTCAAGAAGAATTCAAATTCATGCCTAGTTTCTTTCAGTTGCAATGTCATAATTTCATATTCTCATCTGTTTTATCGCAACAAGACTCACTATTTTTTGATATATTATTTAAAGAATATATATTGTTCTATCAAACGAATTCAGAGTTTCATTTCATTGACAGTAAAATATCTTAACCTCAAAATTAATGGGGAAACCGAACGCCAATCTCCTTTTCCCAGAACTTATATGGTATGTTGTCAAAAGTAAGCTTATTACCCCACACCTTAGAGATGGTCAAGAGTCTCATTCTATTATTGCTGCACTGAGTGGCAGCTGGCGCCCTTCAAATAACGTATGTGTAAGTAAGTAGGTAACAAGTAAGTGTGGTACAAGGTTCGACGAGTGTGTATTTTATTTAATGAATATTAATTTTCATAATTTCCATTTTAAATGCAGATATTCAGATTTTTCAAGTTAAAATTCAGATTAATATGTTTCAAAAGTTAGTCAGCGAGGTAGGAAACTCTCAAACACATCGTGACTGCTCAGACAGCGGCCGCACAGGAACAGCAGCCACAATCAACTGTAAACAGCTGTTCGTAATGCAAACCACATGATTTAGGACTATTCACTGTTCTTTCAGAACATCATCACACGCCTGTATCAGGTGAAAATCTTAGCAGGTTGAACCCTATGGCTCTAGGAAGGATTATTCGTTCATTAATGCCTGATCTTCGATCTGATATATTAAATATCTCAATTGAAGGTCGTAATCATGTACAGACAGAATGATCATATGTCTAGAGTGCTAACAAACTTGTTAGATGTCAATCCGAATCTTTGAAATTCTATCTTTATACAGAATGTCCCGGGTAGAAGGGGCCATACGTGAAGAGGTGATAGTACTAGTCATTCCAAAGCGAAAACATTATATGAATATATGCTTCATTTTCAATACTTTCCGAGATACAGACCGTATTAATTGTCAACTGTCAATTTCCCCTTGAATGTTATGTGTAATTACTGTGTAATTGTCCATTTCCCATTACAACTTATTCTCAAAAGCATCCCCACCAAGTTCAATGCGTTTTTCAGCGATTTCAGACAGATGTTGTGTTGCTAATCGGAGGCGATGTCTCTATGCTTTAACGTGTACAAGCAAGATCTCCCTTGTTTGCACTTTTCCCTGTAGACTTCGTTATTTAATTAACCCCAGAAACAATAAACCAGCGGAGTAAGGTCAGGTGACCTTGGTGGCCATGTAACATCACAACCGGGACCGCTACAATGTCTAGAATAAATTAGATTGGAATACTGTACCACTGGTCTTGAGGAATGCGTAGGAGTTCCATCCTGCTGGAAGTACATTCTAACCCTTGTAGCCAAAGGGACATCCTCCATGTATTCCGGCGGCTGATTTTGCAGAAATTGAAGATAATGTGCTCCAGTTTTCTAGAACAACTGGACCAATGACCTGATCACCAATGATACCGCACCACACGTTAATTGAGAAATGAACCTGAAAATTACTTTCGACAGGAGCGTTAGGATTTTCATACATCCGTGTGTGATAATTGCGAGTGTTATTGATTCCCCTGCGGGTGAACGTTGATTCGTCAGTAAACAAAATGCGTGGAATGAATTCGGCATTAGCAAAGTACCCATTCACAAAATTGTTGCCGCCTGATGTTGTCTCCTTCCTCAAGGTGTTGCACATGCTGGTGGTGATAGGGATACAAGCCATGTTCATGTATCGTGGGCCATATTCGGGCGCGTGGAATCTCCACTTGTGCAGAAAGTCGTCTACAGCTACTTGTAGAGCTATGTTCAACTTCTTGTAGAATGTTTTCCACTTCCTTTACTTCTTGTTCACCCTGTTGTTTCAGTACAACACGGACACTGGAAAGAGAACCACATTCACGCAGTGTATCGAAGATCCTCCCAAACACCTGTCGATAGGGTATTCTACGTCGAGGAAACAGTCGTTGGTATTCTCGAATAGAAACCCTCGCATTTCCATTGTACTAACCGTAAACGTACACTATATTGGCATATTCTTCACGTGTGAATACTCTAGACATCACTACAACAAACGAAATGTACAAGCTGTGAAATACGATACTTTCTGCTAAGCCAACTCTATTAAACATACACTTTTATCAACAAACGTGCCCATGGCAACCCGCTTTGCTACCATGGCCACCTTAATAGAATTACACAGTACTGTCTGTATCTCGGAAACTATTGAAAATAAAGCATATGTTCATACAGGATAATGTTTTCGCTTTAGAATGACTATGACCTCCCGGGCCAGTCTGTATATTACAATATCCTTTACGTAGCACCGACACAGATAGATCTTATGGTGACTATGGGCCTCAACTATACTAGACTTAACTAAAGTTGGCGTCTGACAGGTAAGGTTGGAGGGAGGAGCACTGCACGTGCCATTTCACGATGTTGCCACATCCCACCATTCCTTTCTACATGCTCTTACCCCTCGCTTCCGGCTCACTTGTTCCCTCCTTCATTCTGACCGCTGTGATCTGTTGTAGACTACCTGGCCAGGTGGTGTCGTCCCATTTGCGATCACTCTTATACAATCAGGTTCTTATCAGTGACAGTGACAGGTTTGGCAACTCCCAGCAAGGCGAGCTGCCCTGAAGTTTTATCTCCATGGGAACCGCAGTCGCCCCACCCTCGTTTCCATGGCAACCACACAGCCACTCCCTTTATCCCGCCTCGGCAGGCAGTAAACGGACTTCCCTCTAAGAAATGTCAGACGCCAACTCTTATTATTAGCAGTATAGGTTACAGCAACAGCATTTGCATGTGTGAAAATAGGAAACCACAGAAAACCATCTTCACGGCTACTGATCGTGGGACTCAAACCCATCATCTCCCAAATGCAAGCTCACAGCTACGTGAACCTAACCGCACGGCCAACTCGCTTGGTATTATTATTATTATTATTATTATTATTATTATTATTATTATTATTATTATTATTATTATTATTATTATTATTATTGTATACTCCTGTGATTTAGAAGTAGGCTACTGTTCTTTTGACTGGCTGTGTTCCAAGTGTGAACATCGAGTATGACTTCTACCGGTGGCAGTAAAGCTTCACTCCGCGGTTCTCCTTGCGTAAAGTGCTGATATTTCATTGTTTTCTTTTCACGCGTTGCATAAAGGTTTCTTCATTAGACTCCAGTTCTCTCACTGCGGACCTAGGCATGTTTTTTACTAGACTGCGATGGAGTTTTAAGTCAGTTTTTGTCTTTATTTAAAACATAATTTGAGGTTGAATGCGGCTATTGTTGTGAAGATTGTTGTTTATAATGATGTGTAAGAGCGTGGTGAAGAATAAAGGTCGGTATTTAAGCGCTCGAATGTGCTGCGGGAGTAATTATTTTATTTTAAGGCTAGCTGGCCTCGCACGGGAGCAGTTATGAATTTAAGGGGATACGGAGCCCCCTATCTTACCAATGTTAAATATGTTTAATTCATGTTCCTTTCTCTCAGGATCTAATAAAGTTATGAAAATGAAATTTATGTCACATTTTATTCAAACTTAACTTGACATACTGACGGAGCGATTTTGTAATTAGTCTTAAGGGGACTCAGATACAAATTTTATTTAAACAGTCAATAAGTAGAATTATTTTTTCCTAAAAAAAGCAGCCAAATCTCAAACAGTTTTAAATAAATCAGGAAATCCCTCCGTTAAAATTTTAACCAATATGAGACAAATTCATGATGAAAATTACACATCTCTTTGATAAGTAGTCACCTAGAAAAAGGAACATACATTTGAAAAAATTGGAAAGTGAGAAAACTCTCAGTTAAAATTTTCCACACATATGGTTTTCTCATTGTTAGCGCAAGTTTAAATTAAAATTGTGGCAACTTTTAATGGTTAAACTATAATGTAATATACATCATTTTAAAGAGCAGACTTCAGAGATTCATAAAATTAAGAAAAAAAATATGTTTGACCATTTTAACCGTTCCGTATCCCCTTAAGACGATAGGTTACATTTAGCAGAGGACTTAGAAGATTTCCTTCTATAAGACATTACTCGTTTTCCGTCGAGTAATCAATACGAAAAAGATTTTATTTTGATGTAACACGCGAAAGGGGCATGTAAACCTATCTGTGAGAAAAACATGCTCCACTGAGATCAACTCCTGCCACGCTAAGCGCCTGACTCCGTGCTTTATTTATTGTCGTGCCAAAGCGGACTCATACCGGGAAATGGACTCGTCTGAAATCAGAAAAGCAAATACGATAGAATCATAAGAATTGTCGCTGTTAAGATCGCTTCCCCTGTACTACAGCCAGGTAAATTAGTAACTTCTATCAAACAGTTTTTAAAAATTTTCACTACCAATCGCATACCGATGCATAACTTTGGCGGGTGTAGATTCGTGACAGTGTAATAGGCAGCCCCACTTTCAAAATTAGCTTGTGTGGTGGCAAGCCGGAAAGATGTAAAGAATTTAGAAATTTTGTAGGGTAATGAACAGCTTATTCCCTATCGACTGCTGTGTATACTGAGAAATTTACTTGGACCTGGGCACTGAATTTGAAGAAAGGCGACTTCTTTTGTCTTAGTGAAGTCATTCTGTTACATTCGAAGATCCATTTGTTGGACTGTTTCCTTCTTACGTGGTAAACGCACTATTTCGAATGCAATGTACTACGATTATATTAGCTTTCGGTCTCGGCATGATGGGTTTTCATAGATTTTATATAGATAACGAAAAGTCACTGGAAAACTATTAATTATTGTATCGTAGGATGTTGAGCGAATGCTGGCCGAAGTCGTTGATAGCTCGTGCGCTCGCTCGCAATCTGGTCAGTCGTTCTGAAGCTGGTCATTTAAATTTCCATATTTCAGAATGGAGGTAGCGCAGGAAAATTAAAACGACGATGTCTTCGAAAGTATAGACGAAAATTATATTTAGTAAATTACATTTTAATCTATATTACTTATTCGAGAGGAAAAATAACTTATTTTCCTAAGGATTTATTAATTAAATTTGAAAATTGTTTTTAAACTGAAGATTGATATATGCTGAGGAGGAATTTTTTGTAGAACATAGTAAGCTGAACAATTTTACCCGCATAGTATAGAATTATCTCTAATGGTTTAAGCAGTGTAATCTAAAAAGGTGCATGGATGGCTTCACTGAAATCCTTACTGCTCGGTTTCCTTTGGTCATAGATGAATGTTTCTATATATAAACTTTTCTAGATAAATGCTTAATAGAATGGTTGAAACCGCATTAAAATCCGTCCAGTGGTTCTTCATATTAGCCCAGACAGACAGACAGACAGACAGACAGACAGACAGACAGACAGACAGACAGACAGACAGACAGACAGACAGACAGACAGACAGACAGACAGACAGACAGGACTGAATACTTTATTTTATACTTCGTAAGTAGAGACGGGTGGCGTTTCTAATTCATACGTGATAGGCCGGTCGTTTTTAGAGCACGATTGACAGAATGTAATAATAATAATAATAATAATAATAATAATAATAATAATAATAATAATAATAATAATAGAACCGGGGGGCACACCTTCCCCATCCCATTGAACTGCGCGCCTTCTAGAAGGCCATCTGTGCGGTGAATCCCGAACTAACGTAACTCAAGATACTTGCAACTTTAACCATTAGATGCCTCTACCATCGGCCCATGTGCCTCTTTGGCGGGATTAAGGACAACTAAGGGAATTTCATATTTTTGAAGGTGGAAAACCTTCAGTTTTATAGATTTTTTTTACGTATCCATGTTGTCAACACTCCTACGGGTTACTTCTTCCGTTAGTTGTTAACCAATCAAGAATTTTGTGTATATTTCTCTAGCCAATTAAAATTGGGTGTATGTACATGCATTCTGTCTATCTCAGGAGAGTTCTGGAATCATCCGCTCTCAGATGCTATAAAATCTGGGCGCTTTAGGACAGTATTGCCATCTTCATCGCTTCGGTCTAGTGTGTGTGCGGCGTAATAAAGAGGCAGGGGCTGCCTGCCATCGATCGGATGGCCCAACTACGCAAGGTAATGGCAGAAATTTCTTAACATTCAGGCAGATAACTTGAGGGGAAGGTTTCAAACAGCTTTTCTTAATGTAAAGTTCTAAAGTCATTGTTTAAATGTAAATTTTCGGCAAGTCTGAGGACTCTGTTATAATCCATGCTGGGAAATATGTAAATTAAGGGAATAAAGAGTGTTCACCCTCGGTTAATTCTCATTCCACTTGGTATGGGGTGACTCAGATTTTCTAAACCTCTAAATTTTTCACACTGCTTTGGTACTTAATATTTCGCATCTAGTCACCCCTCTCTAGTATAGACTTAGCCTCTGCGACTTCGGGTCATACGCCCATTTAAGATTTTAAGTGTTTCTCTAAAAGGAGTGCAAGCGTTTCGTCTCCTAGCCTTTTCTTCATGGTCGATCCTCTGAAACCTTTTATTTTGGCATTAAGACCATTTAGTATGGGCACTCATTACCGCCGTTTACAGTGTAATTACTGATGGATAAATGTGTAAATGACTGTTGAGCAGAAATGACTGCAAACACTGTTCTTGAAAGTTGTAAGACATAATTTTGTAAGAAGCTTGTGCCTCTTAGAGACTGGAGTACAGTAACCTTTCGGAGCTAATTCTCCTAGAATGTAAGTGAGTCGAGCAAATACGCTCTTGTAAATTAGTGTACCTTCAGAGCTACAATGCACATCCCGTGTAAACTATTGTGTCAATAATTTTCTCTATTGTATCTGATTTTTGGACTTATAGTATAATCCGCTGTTATTGCCGGAGATGACGAGCTCATCATAATATTGTTGTTGTTCATTCAGATTATCTATCAAATTTTAAAATAAAAAGAGAAGGAAAGAAATAAAATTTCAAAATTTAGTTCTTTTACCTATGCTCTGGTCATTTCCCTATCCACCCACTAATCCCGGCACCTTCTTATACCTCTGCATTCCACGGAATACCCGTAATAATAATAATAATAATAATAATAATAATGGCGCCCAGCGTTCAGTCTGCAAGCACCTGTAAATTTACTAAATGCCACCACAATTCTCTATTTGTAACCAGTACTGTGGCCTTATTTAGTTCTATACCTTTAGTAACTGAGTATAAGCATCGTCGTCTTGTTCTTCCTCTAATTCTCTTACCCTCCATCCTTCTCCATACGCCTCACATGAACCTGCACCGAAACTGGTTTATGCGTAAAGGTTTATCAATCTACAGTAGCTCATTCATAACTTAATTCGGTTGTTCACGATGTCACCAGAAAAATTTCCTTCTACGTTGACAAGATTTTCAAAATATTCCTTCCACCTGACCAGTGATTCCCTGTGATGTATTATGAACCCCCCTGATTTACCCAAGACACTATTCATGTCCTTTTCCCCCTGCCTTTCTAAGATCCTTTTTTTACTGTCAATAAAATTTTCCCTGCCTCTTGACCTAGACTTTTCAGGTTATAACCGAAATCTTCCCAAGACTTCTTCTTGGACTCAACAATTATTTTTATCGCTCTGTTTACTTATTGTACTTAAACATGCCTGTCTGCATCAGCCCTTGTTTTGAGCCGTTTCTTAAATCCACTTACAACTTCATTCCTTGCATTTCCTTGCCACTAGAAGTTATGCACTCTGGAATGTTAAATATGTTTATTCCTTGAACATCGATGTGTGTTAGTAAGTTGTAAACCTCAGCAAAAGTCAAGTTGGCCTTGATGTATAATCTGGCTCTTGTCTCGTTTCCGCATCATTTGGTGATTGTTAAATGTATTGGTGAAAAGCGATGTTGGGGCAAATTCTCGGCCGTCTGGTAAAAGAAAAAACTGCTGTCTTATCTTTCTTTAATATTATTTTGATATGTGTATTTTATTTTCAGTGTATTTAATTAAGGGATCCCTATAACGTTTTACTGTATGCCTTTTAAATCTGATTCTGCCTAGGTTCTAATATATTACTTGAATCAAATTGAACGTAAAATTTTATTTTTCTACATATTTAAATTTTTTTACATCCACATTGGTTTTCTGCACGTCTGTTTTTAACATGGAGCTTTTCTTTTATTCACTGTTTAGTTTAATTTGAAAATAATCTCTTTATTATATAAGGTGAGATCAAAACTTTTCCGTTTGAAGGCGCGAACATGTAGGCAAAGGGAAGGCCGGTAGATGGAGACTGGGTCTTGGTCCTCAAGTGAACACGGCTGGTCCGTGGTCCAACAGCTCTGCACTCTGATTGGCCAACCGAGCAGAGGAGAGGTGGTTACGGCTCTCCCATTGTTCTACGCCTTTACATTCGGGAGCCGGGGCAGGGATGGACCTCACGGCTGGCTCCAAACATCGGCTGTCCTGAGAATGGTTTTCCGTGGTTTTCCATTCTCCTGCACTAAAGCGAATGACGGCACAGTTCCTAGTATAGGCCATAGCTGCCAACACCCTCACCTTGATGGAGGTCATTTTTAAAACTAATGTACAAAGTGATCCTTATAAAATGAATGGTTTTATAAAAACATATCTCCGCACGCTTTAAACAATATAATATCAATTTAAACAATAAGAATTGTATTTCCATCTCTCCAAATCGCTGATATAAAGAACGGTTTGCCTCCTTGTGAATGAAACCCTCAGACTGCGATATAAAACCTTAGACCACCCAGAAACTGAACTAAAAGGCTCAGAGGGAGCAACACTTCTTTTCTACCTACTTTCCCCACATGTGTGGGGTCGTGGGTGCGAACTGTGTTGCACATATAGATCTGGTCCTGTTTTACGGTCAGATGCCCTTCCTGACACCAACCTATATGGAGGGATGTAATCACTGTTGAGTGTCTCCGTGCTGGTTGGTAATGTAGTGTGTTGTCTGAAACACAAAGACCCAGTCCCCGGGCCAGAAGAAGTAATCAGAGGCGAATAAAATTCCCGACCCGTCCGGGAATCGAACCCGGGACCCCTCTGATTCGAAGGCCTCAACGCTGACCATTCAGCCAATTAGTCGGATAAACGCTACCTCTACACTATGAAGCTGAAAAATCCATACTTTCTTCGACTTATCCTGGGGTCACATGGTTCATTTTCAGTTTTAGTCAAGGCTTTAAGGGCCGGATGCTCTCACTTTCGTCGTGTGTTTATTAGGGAGAGAAAATTCCGAGCCGGTATCCACCCAGATTCGAAACTCTCTTTCCGGTGTCAAATATTTGGAAGTTGTTATATTGTATGAGGTGTTATGAGCAAGGTGTCCGGCTCCATGGCTGAATGGTTAGCGTGCTGGCCTTTGGTTGCAGGGGTCCCGGGTTCGATTCCCGGCAGGGTCGGGAATTTTAACCATCATTGGTTAATTTCCCTGGCACGGGCGCTGGGTGTATGTGTTATCTTTATCATTTCCTCCTCATCACGACGTGCAGGTCGCCTACGGGTGAATCCGTCCTGGGATCTCCCTGCACTAAAACCCGCACGCCATTTCATTGCAGCAACCTACCTTAGTTAAATACACACAGACATAGACCCACTGAATGACATAGCAAGATTATCATATTATACATACAGTAATTATTATTTAATTATCATAGGGTCATCTCCCTTCCTGTACTATCTAAGTTAAAAATGTATCGATGATCTTGGTAGCTCAATTTCCAATCCACAGGCTACAAGACATTTTTGAAATTTTCTGTTGTATAATAAATTACGATGCCTGGTTCACAAGAAAAGTAATCTACCTAAAGGCATTCCTGTACGCATTACTGTATATCCGCACAAGATATGCATTCAGGTATTTACTTTTTAGTTTGAGAATTCTATTTTGCATTTGTTCATGGTGAGGGAGATTGGTGGGATGCTTCCTAGGTCGATGAGTAGATGACGTTCCGCCATCGGTTTTGCAAAGGGTTTAGTCAGATTTGTTATTGCATGGAACTAATAATAATAATAATAATAATAATAATAATAATAATAATAATAATAATAATAATAATAATAATAATAATAATAATAATAATAATAATAATAATAACGTTGCTTGCTTTACGTCCCACTAACTACTTTTACGGTTTTCGGAGACGCAGCTGTACCGGAATTTAGTCCCGCAGGAGTTCTTTGACGTACCAGTAAATCTACTGACACGAGGCTGACGTATTTGAGCACCTTCTAATACCACCAGACTGAGTCAAGATGGAACCTACCAAGTTGGGGTCAGAAGGCCGTTGTCTCTACCGTCTGGGCCACTCAGTGCGAAGCATGGGGAGTTAATACGAAAACAGTACTCCTGCATTTTGTAAACGTCCGGTTCCATCACTGAAAGATCAGTGTATTCGCCTTCAGTTCAAAGGGCCTTGGGTTCGATTCCTGCCCGGGTCAGTGATTTTTCGCGGCGTTTGGTTACCACCTCTAGCTCGGATGTTGGGTGTTTCTTCATACCTATCTTCATTTACATACAACATATCACACTACCAACCACCACAGGAAAACGAGTATTAAATATATCGCTCCCCCAGTGTTTGGCGTCGGGAGGGTCATCCGGCCGTAAAATTGTACTAATCTAGATTAGTGTCGCTTCCAAGTAATTGAGAAAATGGACAGAAAATAATATGACGAACTTTTTTCAGAAGTTAAGTCCGAAAACATTGAGAAACACACAGCCTGCAATTCCCATCTTATAGTACAGTAATGGCAAGGCTACCGTACCACAGTGGGCAGAGTGAAAAATCTACAGCCAGTTTTCCAGTCATTTGACCGGTTGGTTCAGGGATGGAGGATAGGAATTGTGCCGGCTGCCGAAGCCTGTCGCACTCCTCTGCGGCAATGATTAATGACTGACAGATGAAATGAAAGTATGTAGGAGAGTGCTGCTGGATTGAAAGATGACAGGGAAAACCGCAGAATCCGAAGGAAAACCTGTCCCGCCTCCGCTTTGTCCAGCACAAATCTGACATGGAATGACAGGGATTTGAGCCAAGAAACCCAGCGGTGAGAGACCGACGCGCTTCCGCCTGAGCCGCGGAGGTTCATTGGGCAGAATATTGTGCTCGAAATGCGAAGGTCAGTTTAAACAACATTGTTAATGCAATCAGTACTGGTACACTGCAGTTTCAATCCAATAATCACAGCAAGATGTCTGATACAGCATCACATAATGACATTAAAGGAAATGATGAAAAGAATTATCATCATCATTGTCATCATCATGACTAAGCGGAGATCCCAGGACTAGCATAAGAGACCTGTTGGCGAACTGTCTGATTTGAGAGACAAGAGACTCGGTCACAAAGGCTGAACCATATAACCTTTGCTAAGGATGTCTGTCGTCTTCGTGACCACGTGACTTTCTCATATCCGGAGACCTTCTGATTCGGAAGCAATTATCTTGCACGTCAAGATTTTCGGTGGGATATAAGTGGCACGGTTTTCTTTTATTTCTATTATGACAAAACTACAACAGCATGTATGGAAGTATTTATTGCCATTTTCACACTATGTACGGTATAAGTTAGGTGATAAAGTTAGTACACAGTAGTAATGAATACTATAGGTTCGACTCGTTGGATGAATGGTCAGCGTACTGGCGTTCGGTTCAGAGGGTCCCGAGTTCGATTCCTGGGGATTTTAATCACTTCTGATTAATTCTTCTGGCTCGGGGACTGGGTGTATGTGTTCGTCCCAACACTCTCCCCATCAGTTTCAGACAACATACCACACTACCAACCACCACAGAAACACGCAATAATGCTTACATCCTTCCATATAGGGTTGTCGTCAGGAAGGGGATCCGGCCGTAAAACAAGGCCAAATCCACATGTGCGACGCAGTTCGCGCCCGCGACCTCACAGGTGTGGGAAAAAGCGGTAGGAAAAGAAGAAGAAGAAGAGTAATTAATACTATAGAAGCAAGCAGAAATATCTACTGATACTGGATGAACGATCTGTTCTACACCATCAGTAATTCTTCTCATAATTCCCCGTTTATTATTCGTACAACATTGACATTACGAATATTAGAATAGCGATACGTATCATTATATCGAATGAATAACACAAAGGAAAAGGCTTTTTATCCGTACTCGCGTGTGGACCTGATAAAGTAACAACCGGATAAAATTACACTTTCGTGCACCAAGTGGCCGAAGTTTAGGACATGTCACAAGCCCGCTATCTGATCTCAAGTCTGTTCAGCATATTGTGGAAAAGAAACCACATGCAATGGCACGTCGGAATAGCTAACAACAATTTGTTTTGAAGTGGATGGCAAGTTAATGCTTCAATTTACTACACGATTCCACGGAATTATTCAGAGCGAAAATGCAGCACTCAAAGGAGGTTACTGAATTAAAATGTTTACCGCAAGCAATGGCTATTACCTCTGTGGGCGGGGGCCGCAGAGGAAGAATACACCCACGGTATCCCCTGCCTGTCGTAAGAGGCGACTAGAAGGGGCCCCAGGGGTTGTCAACTAGGGAGCATGGGCTGGCGACCACGGGGCCCTTAGCTGAGTCCTGACATTGCTTCCACTTACTTGTGCCAGTCTCCTTTCATCTACCATTTCCGACCTCCCTTGGTCAACTCTTCTTATTTTCAGACTTTGAAAGTATTAGAGCATTCGAGTCTTTCATTTTTACGACCTTCGTAACCCTTCTCTTTCTTTGTCAGGTAATTCACTTTTCAATGTGTCGGATTCTTTCCTTTTTCTTCTCTCTCTCTCTCTCTCTCTCTCGCCGGGCTGAGTGGCTCAGACAGTTAAGGCGCTGGCCTTCTGACCCCAACTTGGCAGGTTCGATCCTGGCTCAGTCCGGTGGTATTTGAAGGTGCTCAAATACGTCAGCCTCGTGTCGGTAGATTTACTGGCACGTAAAAGAACTCCTGCGGGACTAAATTCCGGCACCTCGGCGTCTCCGAAAACCGTAAAAGAGTAGTTAGTGGGACGTAAAACAAATAGCATTATTATTATTATTACTTTTTCTTCTCTCTCTCTCTCTCTCTCTCTCTCTCTGATCCCCTGTGGGTTGGGGGCAGACGCAGATGAAGAACACCCTCACGATATCCCTTCCCTGTAGTAAGAGGCGACTAAAAGGGGCGACCAATGGATGATTGAATTAGAACTATGATACTACTTGTGATTAGTAGCATCACGCGAGGAACACCATGGGTCGCCTTTGGTTGCGAGTAGTACCACCAAGTGAGGTACACAATAGGTTTGTGATTAGTAGCAACGCGGGTGGATCACTATGGGTTTACAGTACCCGTGATTAGTACCACTATATGCGGAACACTATGGGCTTACGTTGCCCATGATTAGTACCACTATATGAGCGACACCGTGGGTCCGCGTTGCCTGTGATTAGCACCCACTATGTGAGGAACACTATGGGATAGTACGGGTCCCTGTGATTATGTATCACTATGTGAGGAACACCATGGGTTTGCGTTACGTATTAGTGGCGCCATTATGTGAGAAACACCTTAGGTCACATTACCTGTGAGTAGTACCACAATGTGTGGAGCACTGTGAGTCTACGTTACTTGTCATTAGTACTGCTACATAAGAAATACCATTGTTCTACTTTACCAGCGATTAGTACCTTTGTGAGGGGCCGTTGACCTGGATTTTGGACCCCTTTAGACAACAAGCATCATCGATTCAGGATTGCGCTTTGGAAGCAGCCTCTTGGTAAGTTAGTTTCTTGGAAGGTGAGGCATTGCGGGTCGGATCCACTGATTGTTTTAAGTTCATAATCCTTGTTCATCGTCTTCTTTTTGAATTCATGTCAGGGGATTTATTTTGGAATTATTTTTAACTTTCAATATTGTGAGTTGTATCCGCTGATTATTTCAAAATCATATTCATCCATTCATTCTTCATCATCAAGTTTTGAATTCTGGTCAGTGGATGAATTTTGGAATTTTAAATTGTCATTGCATTTCGTACCATTAGGGGCCGATGACCTGGATGATAGGCCCAAGCATCGTCAATGGCTATTAAGAATTGCCTGGCTTCTTGGCTGAATGGTCAGCGTAGCAATCCTCGGTTCAGAGGAACACTGGTTCGATTCCTGTCCGGTTCCGTCGTTCCTTCTGACTGGGGCCGGGTGTTTTGAATTTTTCTTAGTACACATCTTCATTCACAAATAACACATCCCAGTAAAAACCAAACCCAATCAGTTAGCTACCCGGTTTGAATCACGTAGCTGGGGCTGTACCTCAATTAAGGCCACGGTCGCTTCCTTCCTAGACTTAGCCCTGCCCTTTTCCATAGTCGCCACAAGACCTGTACGGCGTAAAATAACTATAAACTCCAAACCACCACAAGAACACGCAATACACCCCTGCACATAGGATTGGCATTACGGAAGGCATCCGGCTGTAACACTGGGCTGAATCCGTGTAAAATGCCGACACTGGGTAATTCGGAAAGAGTGAAGGAGGAAGAATGCCTATCAATACTTCTAAACGGTGCTTAATTACAGAGTGGAAGTGAGGTCTACCAACAAATGTCAAGGGATTGCTCAAGAATACTGGGCTAGAACAGCAGCTGAATGATTTCGTCAAGTGTGTGTCTGTATGTACGTGTGAGTATGTCGGGAGAGGGGGGGGGGGATGATTCATTTTTCTTGACAGTCGGTACCAAGCTTACAGCTTGCTTGCTTGCATTACGTTCTACTAACTACTTTTACTGTTTTCAGAGACGCCGAGGTGCCGGAATTTAGTTCCGCTGGAGTCCTTTTACGTGCCAGTAAATCTGCCGACACGAGGCTGACGTATTTGAGCCCCTTCAAATACCACCGGACTGAGCCAGGATCGAACCAGCCAAGTTGGGAGTCAGAAAGCAGTAAATGGACCTCCCTCTAAGAACTGTCGGAATTCATCTTTAGATATTAGAAGTATAGTATATATGCTGGGCGTAGCTGCTCAGACTGTTGAGGCGCTGGCCTTCTGACCCCAACTTGGCAGGTTCGATCCTGGCTCAGTCGGTTGGTATTTGAAGGTGCTCAAATACATCGGCCCCGTCTAGGTAGATTTACTGCTAAAAAGAACTCCTGCGGGACAACATTCCGGCACCTTGGCGTCTCCAAAAATCGTCGAAAGTAGTTAGTGGGACGTCGAAACAATAACATTATTATTACTTAGTATATATTGATTCTGTTTCTATTGAAAATGGAAAGTTAAAATGTTGAAAGGAGTGGAGGTAGAAAATCTGGCACTCTCCTCCATTGTATACGTCACTGAGCTAGTATATTGATATAAGGAACCCCATGGCTGCACGTGATTCATTATTGAGTAATTTCATTTATTTTTCGCTTTGTTTTCCAACTAAACTTCCTTTGCTTGTGTTTAGTCTGTGCTACTATTTCTACTACTACTTCTAATAATAATAAAATGTTTTCATTCATCCCCTGAAGGGGGAGGTGGACCTCTTGGACGGTAACGCCGTCCCTGAAACCGGGAGATTTGTTACGACGAAGGCCAGCCGTGGCCACCTTTTATGAGGATACTCTGCATATAGCGACCTTAGTATGTGCAGTAGGCCTATCATTTGACTAATTACCGCGGTGATTACTCTTGTAATGGTAGAGTTTTAAGTCCAATAGAGAGGTTGCGGACTGCAATGTAAACATTACCCTCATGCAGCTCGGCACCCTCACGGTAGCTTCCCCAGTCACTTCTATAGCATGATTCTAGTGAACGCTCCGTTCGTTGTGTGTATGTGATGGAAATTCTATTGGAGGCATTAACCACCTGCTCCTCGTCTACAGTAATCCCGAAAACAACGGGCGGCTTTCATAAAATCAATAGACTACAGCGGCTCACGATATGAATAGTAATCTATCATTCAGTTCATATGTTGAAGTGACTGTAAACGCAAGACTTAAATAACTAGGTCTTATTAAACGAAATGCGAATTAATTAAATATCATTAAGACAATGTGCTCTCTACAACTCATTTATGGGGTAGAAATTAGAATATCCAGTCCTTATATGAATGTTAAGTTACAAATTACATATAAATAATGTTGGAAAGGTTAACCAACATTCCTGCGGTTCATCTAATACAAGAAGCATCAGTCGGCATATAGGCTAAGAATATAGTCACTTATTAGAAGAAGTTAGCTACATTTAATTCAATGTTCATCGAGAATTCAATGAGAAAGTGTATCTGCACACAATTATGAATAGCATTACAGACGGGGTGGTGATCTGCTAACTAGAATACAAATTTCAACGTAAGCAAATCCAATCTGCGTAGCCGGACATACTTTTACAATCCATTATCCAACAAATTCACATAACTTCGCCTTAGTAAGGATGTGTACTGCTTTTAATGACTTATTCAAGAACCGTGACATAGAACTCTCAACATCGCTATGAGACTTCAGAAAATGCCTACTGAATTACGTCAGCGAACATACATAAACTATCTTTACAAAAACCATTTTGTAAAAGTGAAATTGAATACATTATGCCAATAACCTAAATGGGCATTAAGTATCTGTAAACTTCGGAATTTTAGTTTTACACAATTAATCATGCACCTAATCTGTCGGTATACCCCGTGCCAGCACATAAATTTTTCTTATAGAATTAGTAGCCAGTAATTGTAAAATTACGAGATGGGGTAGGGGTCTTTATATATCAAACACAGCGAAAGGCTGGGTGGTTTCCGTCATGTAACTGTGAGCTTGCATCCGGGAGATAATAGGTATGAACCCCGCTGTCGGCAGCCCTGAAGATGGTTTTCCGTAGGTTCTCATTTTCACACAAGGCAAATTCTTGGTCTGTACCTCAGTTAAGGCCATGGTTCCTTACTTTCCACTCCCAGCCCTTCCCTATCCAATCGTCGCCATACGACCTATCTGTGTCGGTACGACTTAAAACAATAATAATAATTTTATTATTTTTATGTGCCACTATTTTTGACGGTTTTCAGAAACGCTGTGGTGCCGAAATTTTGTCCCGAAAGAGTTCTTTTATGTTTCAGTAAATCTATCGACTCGAGGCTGACGTATTTCAGCACCATCAAATACCATCGGACTAAGCCAGGATCGGACCTGCCGAGTTGGGGTCAGAAGGCCAGCTCCTCAACCGTCTGAGCCATTCACACCGGCGCGAGGTAAAACAAATTATAAAAAGTAGATCCATATATATCACATTTAAAAACTCTATTGTTAAATTTGTGTCACTTTTTTCCTAAGTTTCGTATTATTATTATTATTATTATTATGATATACTGTTATAATGAAATGGCGTATGGCTTTTAGTGCTACGAGAGTCCGAGGACATGTTCGGCTCGCCTATTACAGGTATTTTGATTTGACCCCTGTAGGCGACCTGCGCGTCGTGATGAGGATGAAATGATGATGAAGATTCTACCCTACACTTACCGTCCTTCAGGCCTAATGAAATACAGTCAAAAAATATGCAAACATACATCATTAAACGTTACTAATAAGTAACACACACAATACACACTCACGCAAATACCTAGAAAATTACCGTGGAGTGGTTGAAACTGACTAATGACTGGTCAGAAACTGGACCCGTGCCTCTTACACAAATAAAACCCAATATAGAAAATCAATAACCCAAGACAGATGTAGCTTCAAACACAACAGGATTTATTAAAAGAAACTTTGGCTAAAGTAAAGGATAAACCAGAGTATAACATACAGTGGAAACTTAGAGGAAGTGAATACAACTTATATGCATAATCATGGACCTTTTTAACGTTGCTTGGCATGATTGGGAGATCTGTTTAATGTCACCAGCTTCTCATTCAATTGTATAATATTTTCTTCAAAATAATATAAGAAATTTTAGGCTGGCGAACAATCATCGATTTACGATATAATGAGACAAGGTCAAAACATTTCTTTCCTTATACGGTACGGATAAATCGTATAGTAACCAACTGGTAACCATAACCGTATCAGGAAAATGGGGCGAGGCCATACATATCAATTAAGAATTCTACTTCTTGGGTATCAACAATCCCCGAGGAATTAACATAAAATGGATAATACATGGTCAAAGAAGTACTTTTGCCAAAAGATGAACCGTAAAATACAAAGAGGTTATAGGGAAGTGAGGGAAACTAAAGGTTGTCATAGCTACACAAAAAATAAACATACTCCCAGAGCATAAAATAAGAAAAATTGAATGAGATCCCAAACTACAAATAGAAATGACAGAATCAGCCTAAGATGGGGAATAAAAAAAAGCAATATGCCCACCCACACACACACAAAAATAGAAGATAACTCCCGTAAAAATATGAGAAATAAAGATAGCACAAACCCATCATTCATACTATCCATTTATACATAAATACACGTAGACCAAATGTCTAAGGTATCATAATAGCAAAACAGACACACACTGCAATGGAATCATAGCTCATACCACATGGGCTCGATCTGAAAGATTACGTCTAAGTTTCAGGGTGATCGTAAATATATGACAAGGATCACACCATCGTAAATCACAGAACAATCACGCTTTTGGACACGTTCAGATCTGCTCTAGTGGCTAAAATGAATTGGCCTAATATGCACACATAACATAATGAGCCCAAGATGAGACGTCGAGGAAGGAGAAATATGTACAGGTCTCAAATACACAAAAAAAGGCGGGCACACAATGACATGTAGCCTTACACACAAAATGGGTCTGTGTTACATTCTTGTCCATACATAACAGTATAAACACATACAGGAATAATAATAATAATACGAAAGGAAAACAGAATATCTCATCGCAATGATATAACGAGAAATAACACAAACGGGATCACAAAGACATATAGCCGGGCTGAGTGGCTCATACTGTTAAGGCGCTGGCATTCTAACCCCAACTTGGCAGGTTCGTTCCTGGCTCAGTCCGGTGGTATTTGAAGGTGCTGAAATACGTCAGTCTCGAGTCGATAGATTTACTGAAACAAACATAAAAGCTTTCGGGACAAAATTTCGGCACCACAGCGTTTCTGAAAACCGTCAAAAATAGTGGCACATAAAAATAATAAAATTATTATTATTGTTTTAAGTCGTACCGACACAGTAGCCAAGTAGCCGTGGCAACCAAAGAAGAAGGCAAAATAACAAATACCTGGGATCAACTCCCGTACACATTAAGCGATCCTGAACATAAAGTCAGGACAAAGAATTAAGTAAGGAAAGGTTTGCATTTCTTTCAAAACCATTTGTACCACATAACACACATTTCGTAAGACCGTCTCGCCATCTTCTTGTTAAAAGCCCTTCTCCTTTTCAAAGAGATAATAAATGCAAAAAAAGTGTAGGGAAGAAAGAAATGTCTTGGAATATCGAAGTGACATGATGGCGCCATCTGTCAAGTTAGGGAAGAAGTACTTTTCAAATCCAAGAAAGTTACAATATTGGAACAACCAAAGTTATGTTCTTTGAGTTTCAAGAACATAACTATTACTACTCAAGTAACAATATTTACAATTATAGCCTCTAGGAAAATATAATAATAGGACAGCTAGAGCGATGAAGCAAAAGAGCATTTGATGCGGCACAAGGCGACACATATACCCAGCCCTCGTGCCAGCGGAATTAACCAATGATGGTTAAAATTCCCGACCCTGCCGGGAAACGACTCCGTAACCCCTGTGACCCAAGGCTAGCACGCTAACCATTTAGCCATGGAGCCGGACTATGCTGTTATAAATGGAGTACAACTCTGTTAAAGGCAGCAAAAATAAATAAATAAATAAATAAATAAATAAATAAATAAATAAATAAATAAATAAATAATCTGCCTCTGTGGTGTAGTGGTTAGTGTAATTAGCTTCCACCCCCGGACATGAGCACGCTGAGAGACTGGGAATGGAACATGGGAAGATAAAGTATCCAAATTCAAGTATCTCGGAGAGTGGATACAGTTCAATGTCCTTGATAATGAAGCGAATAAGTGTAACATCAAGAAATGGAATTAGCTTACAAACCCGCGCAAAACGTATATAGCAAAACATCATTGTCGATAAGAACAAAATTAAGAGACTATAACACCGTAATAAGGCCAGAAGCATTGTATGCATCAGAATGTCTAAGACACAACAGAAAATCAGAAGGTGAGGGGATGAGGAAGATAGAAAGGAACATTTTACGTAAGATATTAGGTTCTACGAAGACAGGTGACATCTCTAAGAAAAGAAGGAATGAAGAACTGTACAAAGATATTAATGCACTGATCGACGAAATGAGAGAGAGACGACTGAAGTTTGCTGGCCACGTTGATCGGATGAGTAACGGCAGATTGGCTAAGGAGATAATGGGAGTACACGAGAAAATGCAAGAGCACAACAACTTGGACGAAAGAAGTTATCAAAGTTTTAACCGAATAGGTCTAAACACCGAAGGCATGTTGGACAGAAACAAATTTCGGAAAATAGTTGACGGACACTGGGAATTTCAGAAACAAGAGATGCAACAACGAAATTTGACAGACGGACAGAGCGAGGCTAGAAGTCAAAATATGAATAGGTTTCGGGAGCATAAGAGACAGGAAACTCAGAAGCATAAGCTAAGCGTGGTCGATAAAAGGTCGAAACAAATGTAAAATAATACCGTAATAATAATAATAATAATAATAATAATAATAATAATAATAATAATAATAATAATAATAATAATAATAATAATACCAAGCTCCATAGCTGCAGTCGCTTAAGTGCGGTCAGTATCCAGGATTCCGGAGATAGTGCGGAAAAACCATCTTCAGGGCTTCCGACAGTGGGGTTCGAACCCACTATCTCTCAGATGCAAGCTCGCAGCTGCGCGCCCCTAACTGCACGGCCAAATCTCCCGGTTCCCCCGGCGTTAAACGGGGATGGAACCTGCTACCTTTGGCTCAGAAAGTCAACGCTCTAGTATTTGGGCTAATCAAATAGTGTAAATAATTATAATCACGCATATCTCTTTGGCCTGTGCGCTCTCAGAGGTACTGTAACTGTTATTTGATCTTGTAAAACTGAGTACAGAAAACTATCCAGCCGGTCGAATTCATTACGACGTGTGATTCAGACCTACATATGCTTAATATCTTTTAACCATGTCATTGGTTGAATTGACAAATATAGATGAACTTTTGAGTCAGAGGGTTATATGAGCATTTCTTTGCTGTCTTGTTTACCATGGTCGGCACGCTGCTGTGTCCACAAGCTGTCAAGTCGTCATCGAGATTAACATGACAGGGGCCGCTGCCTCATAAATAGAAGTCCAAATCTCTTTTGCCCAGTCTGGTGAGTGAGATATTCAGTGGACCTTTATAATGCCACTGACAAGCGGTGGCACAAGAGAGTATAATTAAATTCAATACAATCTCCCTTCAGTTTGGTTTGACGTGGTTTTTGTTAGCTTTCTCTGGACAAATATCTACTAATTTAGAAAAGTAAATGGTAATATAGAATTCTTGATCTTACACAGGGCTATTTCAGACGGCCACGGTAACAACAAAGGATGAAAGAGAAGATATTATTTGAATACATTTTAAATTGTAGATCAGATGACATGTTTACTTTACAGTTATTACGAGAAAGATGGACCCATTCAGCTTTATACCATATTTCATCAAAGAGAGTAATTATCCAGGGCATATTTAACCAGTCGCTATTGAAGGACTGGTAAAACAATGACGAAGGCATTGATAATAATTTGATTTCCGCTGAGAAATATGTTAACTTGTGGCAGTGTTTCCCTCTAAGGTACTGGTTTAATATTACATAAAGACTGCGTAGCTGAGACTACAAAGGCGTCTTTAGTTCACCCGGAATAACATAGATTCGATCCCCCGTCTTCTTCTCGTTGAAATGCCTACCCGTTATCAGATATTGGCAGACCAGTCTTGTCTTCGTTTACTGGAGTTCGGAACCGTTCACTGGATGACGTCTGAAACTACTTTTTTTGAGACATGAAATCTGTCGTTTTCCAGGTCAACGTCTACCGACCATTCCCCTTGAAGTACTAGTTGAAGGACCTCGTACTTCTCGGAATGTCTCAACTCATAACCCAGGTATTCCAGTTTCCTTTTCTAAATTGTTTTTATTACTTCTGGGCCTGTTAAAATTCTTCTTGATACTTCACAGTTTGATGTATGGTCAGTCCAAAAATCTATATAAATAAAACCGGAACGTCCGTATATCTGTAGATTGATTATTTTCACGAAATTTTCTTTCAGGTATCCGTTTAAGGTGTAATAACGATCATCTATTTATTGTCTAGTTTTGGCTTCCGTTTGAGTTCTTATATCTGAAAACCTACTGGATATATTTCAACCCCGCTTCATATTTAGAATTCATCCATCCAAAGGTAGGTTTCCATGAATGGACTGGGGGTCTATAGGAAGTCCGAGACAGTGATTTTATTCTCCCACAAAATATACATTAGCAACCTTAACAGAAATCTGACAAGATTAATAGGAATCTATTTGTAAACTTTCTTCTCATGTGCACTTTGTCGATAGGAGAAATAATAAGGGAGATATTATTAATGAGATGTTTGCAGTCTAAGCCCTAGCGGACATAGCCCCAAATCGGGAGCACGTAGAGCCGATTTTTATAATCGGAAAACTACTGAACATATTTTCACCAAGCTTCATATTTAGAATCAACATATCAAATTGTAGGTTTCAAAGATAATACCTATCAAAATCTACGAATGGACTGGGGTTAATAGGAAGACTGAAACAGTGCTTTAACTCTCCCACAAAATATACAAGATCAACATTAATGGAAATATACCGAACTTATGGAAATCTATTTCAAAATATCCTTTTGTCAAGTACAATTTTTCGATAGGGTGTAATAAGGGAGATGTTATTTACGGAATGTTTTACAGACTAAGTCCTAGAAAACAGCCCAAACGCGGGTGCGCGTAGTGCTGATATCTTATAATTGAAAAAAATACTGGACATATTTAAACAAAACTTCATATTTAGAATCCACTTATCCAGAGGTACTGTTTAGGATTTACCACTGTAAATACCTTAAATGGGCAGGCCATTGAGATAGATAATTTGTGGGTTGTGCCATATTCGCCCTTTTTATCCAGAGCCTCTCAAACCCACATCAATGTTGAGTATTGTAGTAGTGTGAAATCAGTCAAGTATATCTTCAAAAATGTAAATGAGTTCAGTGACAATGATGAAGTTCTAAAGTAATAGGCCTGCAGGTATATCACCACGTCTGAAGCTCTGTGGTGGTTTCTCGTATTCCCCATTCATGAAAGGTATGGGGCGGGTTCATTTGGATGTTCATCTGGATAACGTTTAGTTATGTTGTTTAGGAATGTTGTTCCTAATCGACAGAACACCACTTTAATGGCAATTTTCATACTTTTTCTAATTTATAATTTTCTCAGGTGACTATTATATGAAGAAGTTCCGTCTTTCTACACTGTCAACAGGCAGCTGGGCATATTTCACAGAAGGAAGCGAGGAATATACATAGAAGGCTTACCAGGGATAAAGAAGAAACCTGTTAGTGGACGATAGTATGCAGTGCACCAAATGTAAGCAGAATGCTACTATTTACATCACTTGTTGTGCATTGTAGAGCCCTGCACGGATGCGAATAAACGTGTATGTAAAATATATGGCAAAGCAGATAATTTTGCTGATAATTTGTAAATAATTAACTTTATTGATATTCACTCAGGTACACTCCTAAATTTGCATGTGGTTAGGCGACCCTTGACACTTATACGGGAGAATGGTGATATTTAAAGAGACTTGAGACCATAAAGCCGTAAATATGACCTAACCTTAACTGGCTCCTGCTCACAATTAGTGGAAGGAACCAAGGTTTCGAAGGGGAACTACTCAATATGTCGGTAGTTATCGCGAGAGGAAAACTCTCATAAATGTGTGACTGTAGGTAGTCGGGTGCCAAGTATCAGACCTATTGTATTATGTTAACGTATCAATACGTTCAGTGAAATACAGTTAAAAATTCGTAGTTACAGTATCTGCGGATAACAATTCGGATATAATAATAATTTCGTGTGGCTATTTCTAGCCGAGTGCAGCCCTTGTAAGGCAGACCGTCCGATGAGGGTGGGCGGCATCTGCCATGTGTGGGTAACTGCGTGTTGTTGTGGTGGAGGATAGTGTTATGTGTGGTGTGTGAGTTGCAGGGATGTTGGGGACAGCACAAACACCCAGCCCCCGGGCCACTGGAATTAACCAATTAAGGTTAAAATCCCCGTCCCGACCGGGAATCGAACCCGGGACCTTCTGGGCCGAAGACCAGTACGCTGACCATTCAGCCAACGAGTCGGACACAATTCGGATAATAATGCGGGTGCAGATGTGGAGTGGATGTGGATGATATTTTATGTATCCGCGTTGGGCTCTAGAGTATTGCGAAAGTCCCTCCTTCTCTGACCTCAGGACTATAAATGGCATCCTTCATCCCGCCTACCAAAGTGCCAGCAAAGTTCTGGGTCTCCTGGAAGATGAATCTCACTGGGACTCTGTTGTGAGATACCATCCGTTTCTCGTAGTCCATTAAAGCTACGACAGCTTTCCGCAGTTATTTTAGTACGCTGTTCTCCAACTGAATCATTACATCAGTGGGACAATTACAAGGAAAGCATAGCCGGCGACATTCGAAGATACTGACACTGTGGGAATGCAGAACATAAATACTGAAACCTTCAATTATCGGAAGCCATTACTTTACCGATAGGTGGTCAACAGTTGAGTAATTACAGAATTCCTTCTCCTGACATTGTGGAACGCTTGAATTTAAGTTATCTCAGAAATATGGGCTACAGTAGAAGTAACACGGCGAACACCGTTCTCCATAATGTGCCGAAACTGACCGATGAGCAGTGCTCAATTTACCGAGAGGAGCAAACAGCAGCAAGATGTTTTTACATTCATACCGCTGGTTGTTCGGGCAAGACGTTCCTAACCAATTTGTTACTTGCTAAATTCAGAGGAGATGGCAAGATATCTGTCGCGCTTACATCCACCGGAATCGCCTCAACTCTTGTACACACGAAATCGTTAGTATCTCTTGGCCAGAAATATTCATTTCAGGCAAGAAATCAGTACAGCTCTCAGAACCACCCAGTACCTGCTTACACACTCTCTCTTATTGGTCACAACCATTAGAAGCGTTAACATATGCACACATTCGAAGAGTGAGGGGAGGTGGAGAAAACGAATAACACGAGGAGGAGAAGGTACCTGCTTCCCCGCCTGCCCACACGTCCTGCTGGCTCGACAATGCCTCCTTCAAGGCAACAGACGTAATATGTATGTCAACTCCTTGAGGGTCAAATTCTCCAGTTTCTTTTTAATTCTTGTGTGCGAGGTCTGGCTGAAATGTTAAGCGGTCTCGACTGTGACTTCATTATCAAATTGCATTGCGTTCAACCACTGTAAGAAAGAATGACCCTTATTTTCATCAATATAGACCCTGTTAAATTCTTCTACTACTACTACTACTCTACTAATTGTTATCCTCAAAAGCCAAAGTAAAAATAACCTGGCATTAAATAATTATGATTATCAGAGACGCAAAGGCGTTTGGAAAACCGTACCTATGAAGTTATTGTCAGTGCTGATCAAACAATTAAATGCCATATACTGGGTGCGATTACATCGTGCACACTTCATCGAAATTAAATTACAGTTAATTAATTGTTTTCCTTGATCAGGAAAAGCTGGAATAGCCAGAATGTTTAACCGTAGAAACATCTTGATCAGTTCCCGAATAAATGGGGTTGGGAGTGGCCTCTGAGTCCACAATGTCGCAAGCCACACCTCCTGGAAGACGAACACATGTGACGTTGCCTTGGTTATTTCTCCTTCATCCTCATGGTTGGCCAAAATCTTCGCCCAATCATTACCTGTTTCCTTTTCCACCCGGAATTCTTGTGATCGCGATTGTACAAGGAGTTATGATAGCCCATTCCATGTTTAAATTGACAATTGTCGTCGACAACACTGTCGCACCAGTCTGCAATATATCGAAAGGTCGAAATCAGTAGCGTAGCCGGGATCAGCCGATGGGGGGAGTTACAGTTACAAAATGCTGATGGAACATAATGTAGGGGGGTGTGTGGTGACCACATATATGACCTGTCATTATAACAACACTGATACAAGTGAGTTACGTTGATATTCAGATTGCAGTATACTAGAAAATCTTACATTAAAATATAGAACAGGAACAATATAATCAAGGTCAACAGTTTTACAGCGAATTGTATGTTCAGTTTACAAACTCAAAGCCAAATTTCGAGGCTTCTTAGACAACGCACTCAACAGATCTGTTGGTTTTACAATTATGTCTCTGAATTCTGGTTTAGAATATTGTTCATTGTCAGTTTTTGTTCATTTCCCTTTTGTAAAAAAATATCAATCAATCAATCAATCAATCAATCAATCAATCAATCAATCAATCAATCAATCAATCAATCAATCAATCAATCAATCAATCAATCAATCAATCAATCAATCAATCAATCAATCAATCAATCAATCAATCAATCAATCAATCAATCAATCAATCAATCAATCAATCAATCAATCAATCAATCAATCAATCAATCAATCAATCAATCAATCAATCAATCAATCAATCAATCAATCAATCAATCAATCAATCAATCAATCAATCAATCAATCAATCAATCAATCAATCAATCAATCAATCAATCAATCAATCAATCAATCAATCAATCAATCAATCAATCAATCAATCAATCAATCAATCAATCAATCAATCAATCAATCCTGATCTGCATTTAGGGCAGTCGCCCAGGTGGCAGATTCCCTATCTGTTGCTTTCCTAGACTTTTCCTAAATGATTTCAGAGAAATTGGAAATTTATTGAACATCACCCTTGGTAAGTTATTCCAATCCCTAACTCCCCTTCCTATAAATGAATATTTGCCCCAGTTTGTCCTCTTGAATTCCAACTTTATCTTCATATTGTGATCTTTCCTACTTTTATAATCGCCACTCAAACTTATTCGTCTACTAATGTCATCCCACGCCATCTCTCCGCTGACAGCTCGGAACATACCACTTAGTCGAGCAGCTCTTCTTCTTTCTCTCAGTTCTTCCCAACTCAAACATTGCAACATTTTTGTAACGCTACTCTTTTGTCGGAAATCACCCAGAACAAATCAAGCTGCTTTTCTTTGGATTTTTTCTAGTTCTTGAATCAGGTAATCCTGGTGAGGGTCCCATACACTGGAACCATACTCTAGTTGGGGTCTTACCAGAGACTTATATGCCCCCTCCTTTACATCCTTACTACAACCCCTAAACACCCTCATAACCATGTGCAGAGATCTGTACCCTTTATTTACAATCCCATTTATGTGATTACCCCAATGAAGATCTTTCCTTATATTAACACCTAGATACTTACAATGATCCCCAAAAGGAACTTTCACCCCATCAACGCAGTAATTAAAACTGAGAGGACTTTTCCTATTTGTGAAACTCACAACCTGACTTTTAACCCCGTTTATCAACATACTATTGCCTGATGTCCATCTCACAACATTTTCGAGGTCACGCTGCAGTTGCTCACAATCTTGTAACTTATTTATAACTCTATAGAGAATAACATCATCCGCAATAAGCCTTACCTCCGATTCCACTCCTTTACTCATATCATTTATGTATATAAGAAAACATAAAGGTCCGATAATACTGCCTTGAGGAATTCCCCTCTTAATTTTTACAGGGTCAGATAAAGCTTCACCTACTCTAATTCTCTGAGATCTATTTTCTAGAAATATAGCAACCCATTCAATCACTCTTTTGTCTAGTCCAATTGCACTCATTTTTGCCAGTAGTCTCCCATGATCCACCCTATCAAATGCTTTAGACAGGTCAATCGTGATACAGTCCATTTGACCTCCAGAATCCAAGATATCTGCTATATCTTGCTGGAATCCTATAAGTTGAGCTTCAGTGGAATAACCTTTCCTAAAACCGAACTGCCTTCTATCGAACCAGTTATTTATTTCACAAACATGTCTAATATAATCAGAAAGAATGCCTTCCCAAAGCTTACATACAATGCATGTCAAACTTACTGGCCTGTAATTTTCAGCTTTAGGTCTATCACGCTTTCCTTTATACACAGGGGCTACTATAGCAACTCTCCATTCATCTGGTATAGCTCCTCCGACCAAACAATAATCAAATAAGTACTTCAGATATGGTACTATATCCCAACCCATTGTCTTTAGTATATCCCCAGAAATCTGATCAATTCCAGCCGCCTTTCTAGTTTTCAACTTTTGTATCTTATTGTAAATGTCATTGTTATCATATGTAAGTTTTATAACTTCTTTGGCCTTAGTCTCCTCCTCTATCTCGACATTATCCTTGTAACCAACAATCTTTACATACTGCTGACAGAATACTTCTGCCTTTTGAAGATCCTCACATACACACTCCCCTTGATAATTAATTATTCCTGGAATGCCCTTCCTGGAACCTATTTCTGTCTTAAAATACCTATACATACCCTTCCATTTTTCACTAAAATTCGTATGACTGCCAATTATGCTTGCCATCATGTTATCCTTAGCTGCCTTCTTTGCTAGATTCAATTTTCTAGTAAGTTCCTTCAATTTCTCCTTACTTCCACAGCCATTTCTAACCTATTTCTTTCCAGTCTGCACCTCCTCCTTAGTCTCTTTATTTCTCTATTATAATAAGGTGGGTCTTTACCATTCCTTACCACCCTTAATGGTACAAACCTGTTTTCGCATTCCTCAACAATTTCTTTAAACCCATCCCAGAGTCTGTTTACATTTTTATTTACCGTTTTCCACCGATCATAATTACTTTTTAGAAACTCTTTATCAGCCATATGGTACTGCCTAACAGTCCTACATTTAAGACCCTCCTTTCTATCACATTTACTTTTAACTACCACAAAAACAGCTTCATGATCACTAATACCATCTATTACTTCAGTTTCCCTATAGAGCTCATCTGGTTTTATCAGCACGACATCCAGTATATTTTTCCCTCTGGTTGGTTCCATTACTTTCTGAATCAGCTGTCCTTCCCATATTAACTTATTTGCCATTTGTTGGTCATGCTTCCTGTCGTTCGCATTTCCTTCCCAATTGACATCTGGCAAATTCAGATCTCCCGCTACAATCACATTTCTTTCCATGTCGTTACCCACATAGCTGACTATCCTATCAAATAATTCCGAATACGCGTCAGTGCTACCCTTTCCCGATCTGTACACTCTAAATATATCAAGTTACCTATTATCTTTAGAAATGAGCCTTACGCCTAGAATTTCATGTGTCTCATCTTTAACTTTTTCGTAGCTTACAAATTCTTCTTTCACCAGAATGAACACTCCCCCTCCCACCCTTCCTATCTGTACGATACACACTCCAGTGCCGCGAGAAAATTTCTGCATCCATTATATCATTTCTCAGCCATGATTCAACTCCTATTACAATAACTGGTAAATATATATCTATTAAATTACTTAATTCTATTCCTTTCCTTACAATACTTCTACAGTTCAACACTAACAATTTTATGTCATCCCTACTTGATTTCCAGTTCCCTGTTCCCTTCTCACCGCTGGGGGGTCTAACCCCCAGAAACCTCCCCACCCAGACTACGCCCATGTCCGTAATACAGCAAAGGTTTTACTGGACTAGGTGCTGATTATATGAGATGAGTGCACAATGCCTTACAAAATTATATATAGAAGCAGTTGACAGAACGCTCCGAGATACTGGCAATCGCAACATAATTTTGGTGCAGTAACAGTCCTCTTCTCTGGTAACTTTCTAAACTTTGCATATTGTCACCAACGGAATCAGAGAAAACGAAATTAATGCCTCTCTGAAAAGATCAGCTCAATACTATTCATTCATATGTGCTCTTTCAATCGAAATATAGGAGTTGATCTTGGAGGTAATCCCAACAGCACATGATTTTCCTATATACTTGTATATATCGGCAATGGAATGATGGAAGGAAGTCATGGAATGATTACCATCAAGGCAGTAATGAAGCTTTCATTGTCACACATGATTTGAGACTTAGTTTGGACTAATAAAATGATTAAACATAAGAATGTAAAACCCCGTGTGGGTGGGGGACACAGACGTACAATACACCCACGGTATCTCCTACCTGTCGTAAGAGGTGACTAAATGGGGCGACGAAGGGATGATGACACTGACACCAATAGTCCACGCAGCCGAGTGACTACCTTCCCGCCTTGCTGGGATACACACGATGGTACTAACCACAGGCAACGCCTGGACCCGTGGTGTTCCTGACAAAAGGGCGCTACTCCTAGGTAACGTAGATCCATGGTGTTCCTCACATAGTGGTACTAATCGCAAGTAACGTCAACCCATAGTGTTCCTCACGTAATGGCGCTGTATTATCTGTGTTTAGTACCACCATGCGCGGAACACCATGCGTCTACGTTACCTGTGATTAGTGCCACTAGAAGAGGAATACTATGGTTTTGCTTAACCAATGGTTAGTACTATTATGAGGGGCGGTGACCTGGATTCTTGACCCCGTTTAATAACATGCATCATCTAAAAAAAGAAGGCATTGTGAGTTGGATCTACTGATGTTTTGGATTCACGGTATTTTTTCACCGTCATTCATTTCATATTTTCGTCAGTGGATAAATTTTGAAGTTTTGATTATCGTTTCATTTCGTCGCACCTCGTACCATTAGGGGCCGATGACCTACCTGTTAGGCCCCTTTAAACAGCAAACACCACCATCATCAATAAAGAAGTAAACATTATTTCAACACAATTTACCGAATTGAAAGAACGATGACAATTTTTTAATATTTTGTGTGCCAGGGTAGCCTACCTTTTCAGGCGTATTGAGCAGCTCGAGGAGCACCGCAACGAAGGCCTCGATGGTCATCTGTCTGGCAGCGTATTCCTCCTGGTAGTAGCACAGCGTGGAGAACTCGCTCTTTTTGAGCACTACTCGAGCCTTCTCGTCCACCATTTGCAGCGCGGGCGAACGGGCCAGCCGTAGTCCGCGACTCCTGGAACAGACGGCATCACTTAGCGCAGTGTCCGTCAACTGATTTGCACTGTGCTTTTCCCGCGCCCGCTCATTTGTCCTGAAATAGAAAGAGAACGGTCATGGAACAGATGTTACAATCAGTGGCTCTGTCTGGATGGTCAAGGCAATTTTAACGTACACCTTAATACAGTGTAATGTTAACTCAATTAATGTACAAGTTTTCCTCATACAAATCATTATCACAGGATTTTATTAATTTTAAAATGTTATTCTTTTTGTGTTCATTAATTGACACTACTTCTGATAGTCATTTTTAAATCATGACGCTATTCTGCACATGTTGACCTCAAGCTTTAATTCAAAATACTGTAGGAGAAGCATGTAATCCTTAATATTATATGGCTGTAATATCGTGACCTCGTGTATGTGGGGCTATCCCCTTTCTCCATTCACCATCCCTGAATTATACCTACAATTTGTGGAAAATAAATAATAATAAAATACTAAATAATATGGAATCCGAACTACAGGTACGTGACTCATCATTTCTAAAATCCCCGTGTGTTGCCTGATATTAACAGCGACCGCCTTGATGAGAATACAGCTACAATACCAATCAAATATAATGCCCTTCAAGTACAGAAATCAATCACATGTTAAACTATAAATATTTGATGAGAATTAAAGAAATAGTGTAACAGTAGATTATGGAAGACGAACGTATTAGAATTGCTGGTTCACTGACGGAATTATCATATTCTGCAGACCGTCTTTCATTCAGCATTTTCAACATAGCTACACGTTATTTCTGTTCGTAATGTTCATATTCATTAACATGATGCGAATAATGTCTGTTGATGGAATTTTTTGATAATATGGAGAAATTTTCCTCAAATATTTGGCCTTGTCACTAAAAAAACTACCAGGCTGGAAAAAGTTGAAGATTTCGAAGGTCATTCTCACACTTAAATAATAATGTTATTTGCTTTACGTCCCACTAACTATTTTCACGATTTTCGGAGACGTCGAGGTGCTGGAATTTAGTCCCGCAGAGGTTCTTCACTTGCTAGTAAATATACCGACACGAGGCTGACGTAGCTGAGCAACTTCAAATACCACCGAACTGAGTCAGGATCGAAGCTGCCAAGTTGGAGTTAGAAGGCCACTGCCTCAACCGTGTGAGCCACTCAGCCCGGTACCTTGCAGTCAGTATCCCTCCTACAGAGTATTCAACACTTGATATAATAGAACAGGCATGAGCCATCTCTGTCAACTCATAACAACTCCAGCATGAATTCTTTCGCAAATCACTCGCCCACTAACATGGGAATTCTTTCAGTTAGGCGAGACGAATTTTCGTTAAACTTAGTTTCCTCATCAAATCAAGTATGGTAAATTTAGTGGAAATTATCATTTTGCCACCAAATCGATACAAGCGACATGATTGTGTGCCAGTGGGAGCTTATTTGTCGTAGTACGGGACATTTTATTTGCAAAATCGCCATTCTGAGCTTTAGATTTTAATGCTGAATCTCCGGAACCGCTACTCGCAAAAGTTACATTTCATACGATTGTTTTACTCTAACAATTATGATTATTTTTATAAAACCTCACGATATTTAGAATTTCTCAATCATGAAACTATCATATTTTTATTGAGCGCCTTGTTTTAAATAAATTCAAATCATATTCCACCTCGGAATATTCTTACTCGACATGGCAATCCTGCCGTAAATAGAGAAACGCAAGTTTTTGAACATGTCCTTACTATTATTTGCCTTTTGAATTTGTACTCTGTTAAAATTAAATTTAATAATAACAATAATAATAATAATAATAATAATAATAATAATAATAATAATAACAATAATAATAATAATAATAATAATAATCTTTCTTTCTTAATCCGTTTGCCCTCCAGGGACTTCCTCGGACTCAGCGAGGGATCCCACCTCTATTGCCTCAAGGGCAGTGTCCTGGAGCGTGAGACATTGGGTCGGGGGATAAAACTGGGATGGAGGACCAGTACCTAATCCAGGTGGTCACAACTGCTATGCTAAACAGGGGCCTTGTGGGGGATGGGAAGATTAGAAGGGATATACAAGGAAGAGGGAAGGGGCGGCCGTGGCCTTAAGGTAGGTACCATCCCGGCATTTGCTTGGAGGAGAAATGGGAAACCACGGAAAACCACTTCGAGGATTGCTGAGGTGGTAATAGAAACCCTCTCTACTTTGGTGACCTCCCGAGGCTGTGTGGACCCCGTTTCAGCCCTCGTACCACTTTTCAAATTTCGTGGCAGAGCCACCAGGAAACTAACCCTGGCCTCCAGGGGTGGCAGCTAATCAGACTAACCACCACGCACAGAGGCGGTATAATAATATTAATAATAATAATAATAATAATAATAATAATAATAATAATAATAATAATAATAATAATAATAATAATAATAATAATAATAATAATAACAGCTCGTTAGCGATCAGTGTAATAGTCCGTATGATTTGAGGTAGACTCTTCTGATATAATTCTGATATACCTGGTGAATCAGCTGCCCCTATTTATTAGGATTTATGCAACCCGCAGTGTACATTTTCACGTAAATCGACTACATCTCCCAGGCGGTTCAACAATAATATGTTCTTGTGTACGTATATGTCTTGAAATACTGTATTCGTTGCTGGCAAACCACTAATAAAGAGATAATACTGAATGAGCTTATAGAGTTGTGCTACGCGTAAGATCCACGTTGTTGAGAAATTGAATTTATAGTGAAATGTTACGCGCTGGGCTGAGTGGCTCAGACGGTTGAGGCGCTGGTCTTCTTACCCAACTTGGCAGATTCAATCCTGGCTCGGTGCGATGGTATTTGAAGGTGCTCAAATACGTCAGTTTCGTGTCGGCATATTTACTGACACATAAAAAAACTCCTGCGGGACTAAATTCCGGCACCTCGGTGTCCCCGAAGACTGTAAATGTAGTTAGTGGGACGTAAAACAAATAACATTATTATTATTATTATTATTATTATTATTATTATCATTATTATTATTATTATTATTATTATTATTATTATTATTATTATTATTATTATGAAATATTACGTTATAAGGACAGCTGCAAGTTATTTCTCCGTGGTGCTGTCATTAACGGCCAATGATGAATCTTATGGAGACATTTACTGCAGAGATACATGCATAAAACCACCATGGAACAGCGAAAAGGCTTGTCAGCACCAGGGTGAAAGAGAACATTAGATCGGTAAAGAATGTCGCTCTATCGTCTTCCGCGGAGAATGCCATAAGCCAGTCTGCCATAGCAGAACATTTGTACAGTACAGACCATGAAATCCTCTCTGACCAGGCGAAGGTCATCGCGCCTGTAAAAGACTTCTGTGCTCGAATGGTAAGCCATAGAGATAGAGCTGTGCCCAAATAACATCAACAGGGAAGACGGCTTCAAATACATGGAGACCTGTACTGCAGAAATACATGCATAAAACCAGCGGAACAGCGGATCGCACTCACGAAACCATCGACAGAGGGCGGTGAATCACAGCACAACGATCCTTGAGTCCAATTTGTGGGATAGGCCGTGGATAGTACGGTCATGACTTCCACGTTTCCTTGAATTTCTTTGCTCACTGTCGGAGCAGAACTTAACATGCTCTGATGAAGCCAATGCAATTTGGCTGAAAGCTCGGCTTCATTAAATAAATATAGTGGTTTTAATCCAGTATTCAATTATTTAATTACTTTAATTTTATGCATTTATTTCAATCCTATGTGAGCCGGAGAAATTAAGACCAACAGTGAAATGAAATGCATTGGCGTATGGCTTTTATGTCGAGTGTGTCCGAGGACATGTTCGACTCGCCAGGTGCAGGTCTTCTGATTTGACCCCCATAGGAGACCTGCCCGTCATGAGGAGGATGAAATGATCATGAAGATGGCATGTACACCCAGCCCCCGTGCCGGCGAAATTAACCAGTGATGGTTAAAATTCCCGACCCTGCTAGGAATCGAACCCGGGACCTCTGTGACCAAAGGCCAGCACGCCAACCATTTAGCCATGGAGCCGGACTGCTATGTGCTGGTGTGCGGGATATTCTCAATTTCATTAGGCACAGTTTCTTGGTAAGCAGACGTCATTATTTCAAGCAACCCAAAACTTTGGAACGTATCCGAAACCGGTAGTTTTTAGTCCAGGAAATGTTTCTTGTTGCAAGCATTGCGGTTTTTATGCATTATGTCTTGCTTCTTCACAGAAAATGTATCATATTCACGTACTCATCACGTGCAAGAAACTATGACTCGAATATTCAGGCACTACTCTAGCCCTTGCTTATCCTTACGGTCGCCTCGGTATGAAGCGAATGATTATGCTACTACGCTCCCCATTACATATCTGCCTCAGCAGGTCAGATATAGACTGTAGAAGTCATGATCCTCAGTTCACAGGGTTGATTCTTGGTGAGGTATTTGATTTTTGGAGGACGGAAAATATAAATCTGCATAGTATTTATAATTTTTCGCCTAAAAGACTCTCTAGAGGTCTCACGTGAAGTTGCCGTTCTGTGTTTACTACCTGTGAGATCGCTGATCTGTATTTACAGTTTTCTTTTCTACAAGTTCCTTTACGTCGCATCGACACAGATAAGTCTTATGGCGACGATGGGATAGGAAAGGGCTGGGAGTAGGAAGGAAGCGCCATAGCCTTAAGTAAGGTACTGCCCCAGCATTTGCCTCGTGTGAAAATAGGTAACCTCGGAAAACCATCATAAGGCCTGCCGAGAGTGGGGTTCGAACCCACTATCCCCCGGATGCAAGCTCACAGATGCACCCCCCTAACCGCTTTTACAAATATGAGATCGCTGATCTGAATGTACACGTTTTTCTACATTTTTGACAGAATATAAGTTTTTCACTGAATTGTACAACATATTGTTCCGAGAATGAATGCACGCCTTCAATTTCGGCATTGTATCACCTATCATTTAAGTTATGTCCTGTTAATATGTAAGTGGTCTAAGTTATTCATGACTGACGAGCATTCGAGTCAAATGTATTGCTTCATTTCATAGATAAACGATTCCCCTTCGAAGGGAGAGGGAATAGGTCAACACATAGAGTTAAAATCATGATGCAATACATTTACAAGGGAAATTAATTCACGTTGTGTTTTCATTAATATGTACAGTTATGAAATGTATTGTCAGACTAAGTTGAAACATTCGAATAAAGATGATGACAATTTATGCATTCATAGTGGAATTTTTGATACCAAGAATTTACCGCACAATTATTGACAACATTCATTTACACAAAAATATTAATTTACATAAGAATTCGTTCGCTACTCATAATTATTGTGCCGGAATGAGTGGCCCAGACGGTTGCGGCGCTGGTCTTCTGAACAAACCTTGTAGGTTCGGCCCTCGCTCAGTCCAGTGGTATTTAAAGATGCTCAAACACGTCACCCTCGTACCAGTAGATTTACTGGTACGTAAAGGAGCTCCTACGGGAATAAATTACGGCACCTTGCCATCTCCGCAAACCGCAAAAGTACAGTAGTTAGTGGGACGCAAAGCAAATGACATTATTATAATTATTGTCATAGCATACTAAGCACTACTACATAGACGGTAGTGAGTGAGACGTAGCAATCTATGTGAAGCCACGAGATTTGCACCAATTCTACAAGTCTGAAACCCGGCAGCCGAGATCACACGGTTAGTAATGTAACAGTGATATAGGCTGTATAAATTATTATTACCCACTATAGTGCGTCGGTGACCGTTCGTTACGTAATTTACGCATCTACGCGCTAACGTCTCGATATTCAAGGACTGTATGGATATCTGAGATAGATTTGTTAAGAGTTGATAGAGGTGTGAAGGATCTATTATTATTATTATTATTATTATTATTATTATTATTATTATTATTATTATTATTATTATTATTATTATTATTATTATTATTATTACTATTATTCGGTAGCGTTTTAGAGTCGCACTAACACATCGAAGGATTTATGCGATGTAAGGCTAGGGTATTAATTAAGATACAACCCCAGCATTTGCCTGGTGGGAAAATGGGAAAACACCGAAAAAGGTCTTCAGAGATGCTGAGAGTGGGATTCGAACCCACCATCTCCTGAATGCATGCTGACAGCTACGCGACTCAAACCGCATGGCCAATTCCCTCGGTATCCTTCTTTTTCTTCTTACTGGCCTGTTCCCAATAACCTAGGATCGACAATTCGTATGGATTTAGCCTAATTTTACGGCCGGATGGCCTTCCTTACACCAACTCTACTAGGATGGATATATTCACTATTGTTTCTGTTGTGTGATGTGTTGCATGTAAATGAAGATGTGTATGAAGACGTACTAGAACACCCAGCCTCAGAGCTAGAGATATTAACTAGACACTGTGAAAAATCCCCGATCCGACCGAGAATCGAACTCAGCGCTTCCTGAACTGAAGGCGAGGGCACTAACCATTCAACCAAGGAGCCGGAATTCTATTCAAATAATAATAATAATAATAATAATAATAATAATAATAATAATAATAATAATAATAATAATAATAATAATAAGACATTAGCAGACAATGATCCGTCCTGAAGCCTTGTGCGCAGCAGAAACTCTTAACCTAGGAAGAATAGGCGTACTTAAGATATTAAAAAAATGGTGGAACGAAAGATTCTCAGTAAAATATTGGAACCGCGAAGAACAGAGGACGTTCAGTTTAGAAGATGAGCGAACCAAGAACTGTATACTAAGATAGAGAAATTCTCAGACAACATACGGAAAAGAAGGAACGTGTTCTTCGGACAGATCCTGAGAATGACCGGGTGAGGTTAACACTGCAAATAATACAGTTTCTTGTGAACAAAGAGACCAAAGTACTCCGGACCCAAGAGGCACAGAGGGATCTAGAAGAAGTGGGGATACAAGAACTAGAGACACCAAAAGAGTGATTTAAAAAAAATCAGGCTTGTACAGGTTTTCAGGACAGAAGTTGGCTCAGAACAACATCATCATGGACAGAAGATCAAAGAAGGTCTAAGAGTATGAGATCGAAAGCATATTGCACAAGGAGAAAGACCAGAAGAAACGAAGCTGATATGACTTTACGTGGTCCTCAGATTGTCAAAACGAACAGAAGAAGGAAGGTAAAAATTCAATAAGACTATATAGGGTTTCACCCGGTAATTCCTGAAGTATACACAGAAACAAATGAGATTTGTGTGCCGTAGAGTACACCATTTGACCTACTTGTCCTAAGAAGAATTTATTATCTGAGTGTATGATGTCGGAATTCTGGCTTCTTGTGTGAGTGGTCAGCTCAAAGTCGCATCCTTCGATTCAGGGGATTCCGAGTTCTCTTCCTGAACGGGCCTGGGGTTTTAGCCATGTTTGGTTATTTGCTCTGGCTCAGAGAACAGGGTATGTGCACTTTTATTAACTCACTCTTATTCATTTACAAACAATGCTAAGCAGCTCAGAAATGTTAGTAGTAATACAAATTAGTACTTTCCCGCAACGTGTCGTAAAACACGTATGTGAGATTATCAATGCTAATGTTTAACTTAACATGCGACGTCCTTGCCTCAACAGGAATAAGTTGACAGAGATTTATATAAATGTGGAATATATAGCATGACGAAAACAATTCTGTAACTGTAAATATATGCATATTTACTTTCGCACTCTCTTGAAACTTGAGTATAAAAGAACACAATACATTGTGTTGAATGTTTACGTAAGTTTCTGAACTGTCTTTTCTCCTTTTATAACTTGATGTTTAATCAATGACACTTGACTGGATGTTGCCAGGCGATTCAAGTGTCATATTTTGAAGTTATGTTCGCATATAAGCCATCAATATGCGCTGTTCCGCAGAACATTACCTATAATAGAATACAATTTCACTTGATTATTCATTTACTTAGTATACGGTGTTTTCACCTCCCACAGCAAGTGAATACTGTAGATCATAGAAACTGTCATCAAATATTGCTTGAGGTATGCAGCCAGGGAAAGAATTGTAATTATGTAAAATACAAAATACAAAATACATTCGACTTACCCACGTATCATTTTGAAATAGAAATTATAACTGGTTTAAGGGATATGAAATATTGTATATATGTTCAGTCCTCTGCTCGAAGGCTGGTTTGATCCTCAACTGTTCCACCATCAATAGTCATAGATGGCCTATGTATTACTAAAGAGCCGTACTAGGGAAATGAGGAGTGAGTTAGTTTCCCGTTGCTTTTCTCATTCAGAAGGGCTATTGCATATCAGCTTGCCAATTCCACTGAAATGCACGCACTAACCAACCCTTTGAGCAACATTTTTACACTATTCATAGCAGGGACTGGCTGCATAAGGAATGGCATTTACTAGCATAGTTCATATCTCAGTCACTTTCATATTGTCAAAGCCAAGGATGAGACTGAGGCAGACCTATGAGAGTAACAAAATTGCTCTACCCCATACCAGAAGACATAGTGCACTGTAAACACTAGGTCTCGCCAGCAAAGGCATGTGATATATATTGTACAGAAATAAATGTCTTGATTTCTGGAATGTTATGAGTCGTTATTGTAGACATTTATATTTTCTCAGTAGAAGATGCCCAAGTTGAAATATTGAATCCCAAGAGCTCCGAAGTAAAATTGGATGGCTACCACTTGGATGGGTAACCAACTTGCAGCTGGTTACAAGAGGTGTATAAATTAACTGGTCGATCCTACCGGAATTAAAATTTAACGCAGGGTGCCTGATAAGAGGCCCCTAGTCTAGATGTGCGCAATAGCTAGGTCACCAAGGTACTGCTTCGGATAAAATACTTGATACTTTGTTTTCAGTAGTGGACGTTTATCGGCATTGCTCGGCATTTTTTAATATTTGCTTTACGTCGCACCGACACAGATAGGTCTTATGGCGACAATGGGGTAGGAATGACCTAGGAATTGGAAGGAAGCTTTTTGCTAGTTGCTTTACGTCGCACCGACACAGATAGGTCTTATGGCGACGATGGGACGGGAAAGGGCAAGGAGTGGGAAGGAAGCGGCCGTGGCCTTAATTAAGGTACAGCCCCGGCATTTGCGTGGTGTGAAAATGGGAAACCACGGAAAACCATCTTCAGGGCTGCCGACAGTGGGGCTCGAACCCACTCTCTCCCGATTACTGGATACTGGCCGCACTTAAGCGACTGCAGCTATCGAGCTCGGTGCTCGGCTTTTTAAACCATACATCCTCCGTAGTTAACATATCAAATCTTAGCACACTGCATGCTAATTTTCGTATTATACTCATTACGCAGCTTTTCAGGCTCCAAGATATTTGATTGCAGCTTTTAAGCACAGTCTGTCATTAACACCAAGTCATCGGCTTAGCCCAAACTACTTGCTGCAGAAGAAATTATAAACGGAGTAAAATAAAGTAAAAATAAAGGAAACAAAAAATAAGTGAAAATGAAAATCCACACCCTCTTTCCAGTCATTCAACCTGGTTAGGAATGGAATGAATGCAGCCCCATCTAGCGGCAAGGATAGGAACTGTGCCGGCTGCCGAAGCCTATCACACTCCTCTGGGGCAATGATTAATGAATGATAGATGAAATGAAATTATATTGGAGAGTGTTGATGGAATGAAATATGACAGGGAAAACCTGTCGCGCTTCCACTTTGTCCAACAAAAATCTCACATGGAGTGACCAGGATTTGAACCACAGAACCCAGCGATGAGAGGCCGGAGCGCTGCATCCTGAGCCATTGAGGTTACAAACAAATATATAATGTTATCTTTTCCTGTTCCATCAATTATTTTTTACGACGATTTTTGCAATCTGCTCTACGTCGCACCGATACATACAGGTCTTATTGCGACGATGGGACGGGAAGGTGCTAAGAGTGTGAAGGAAGTGACTGGGCCCTATTTTAAGGTACAGCCCCAGCATTTGACTGGTGAAAAAAATCGGAAACTATATCCTATATTCTTCTGGTATTTAGACGATCCATAAAGACGTGTTCGTGTAACTTTCGTTCCACCAAGCGTGTTTATTCCTTTTTTTTAACCTCTGCTACTTCTTTTTCAGCTTGAACCATCCACCTTGTTGTTAATGCCAAAACCTGCGTCTTCTCCCCCCGGATCGCGGTGAGATCAGACGTTACCGAGGGAGACTGAAGAACAGCAAGGCCTCTGGTGATGACTCCATGCTGGCAGAACCATGGAAGTACGCTCCTGAAGAAACAATATACGTCTTGCATACAACTAATCATTGATATATGGGAGGAAGAACATCTATATCAGAGAACTAGAACTGGTAGGTAGCTTAAACCCATTCCTTTGATAAGAAAGGTAATATCAAAATTCTAAATAACTATCATGGTATCTCAGTAACTCCCAGTATCATATAAGCTTCTATAGCTATCCATCATAGAACGACTAGAACAGAAATTTGAGCGTCAGCTTAGCGAATACGATAATAATTATCAGTTGAGAGGCCGAACATACGTGCGTACATTCACCCTATATATATATATATATATATATTTATTTGCTAGTGGATTTACGTCGCACTGACCCAGATAGGTCTTATGGCGACGATGGGACAGGAAAGGGCTAGGAATTGAAAGGAAACGGCCGTGGCCTTAATTAAGGTACAGCCCCAGCATTTGCCTGGTGTGAAAATGGGAAACCACGGAAAACCATTTTCAGGGCTGCCGACAGTCGGGTTCGAACCTACTATCTCCCGGATACTGGATACTGACCGCACTTAAGCGACTGCAGCTATCGAGCTCGGTACATTCACCCTAAAGTCGATTGTTTAATAAAAGAATCCACTGTACTCACAACAGTCAGTCAATTATGCACTCAACAGAATGTGCCACGATCGATCCTAAAACCTTGAACAGAGTAGCCGGAAGAGGATGATGTCTCTGAAAAAGTAAGTAGATTTATAATGCGAAGACCTTCACTGAGAAGATATAACGGAATCTTTCCTGCTTAGAATAAGAATATCTTTAACGTAACTTTTGTGAATAAGTAGGGGAGAAGTTCCCCATTCAAGAGACAAAATAATTTACTTGTATGGGAACTTGGCTCAGTTTAGGTAAGAGTAACTTATCTAGTTAGACAGCTATTAGCATAGCTTTGCAAGTCAATAGACCTCCCACTTCATCCCCTGTTCATTCATGTTGGGATATTTCCGGGTGTAACAAGTTGTGGAGGATGTGGGGAACATTAGTCATTTACCTCGTGGAAGGGAGAGGGCAGTTCTGTACATTATTCACCATAACAAACATCGACTTGTTTTTTTATGGTTTGTGTTTATGAGCATCATTCTTCACTGCCATCCGTCTGAATTATAACCGTAAGTACTTCTGCTAGTTGCTGTGCCATTATAAGAGTGACACGATGTTGTAAAGTTGTAAATAATTCATCTCACGTCAGCTAGATATATTGCCGTCCTGTAATTAGATTTAAACCTTAGTCTAACACTTTGGAAACTGATTATTTGATTGTCAATCTTAAATGTCTGTGAGTCCTATTAACGAGAAAGCCAAGTGAATCTCCCCCAACGAGGGGTGAAAGGAAACGACATGGACGAATTACACTTAGGGGAAGTCCATAAAATTTGGACCAATTAATTTTAAACGTCCATAAATCTATTGACCGTAATGAAAATTATTAAATTTTATACACGATAATTAGTACACTGTATCAAATGATATGATGAAAATAAATGTTAACATTATCTGTAGGGTTTGTTTAAAAGTAATATTTATTCTAAAAATATTGGCATCGAGCACGTTAGCTGTAGTCGCTTAAGCGTGGCAAGTATCCAGTATTCGGGAGATAGAGGGTTCGAACTCCACTGTCGGCAGCCCTGAAGATGGTTTCCCGTGTTTTCCCATTTTTACACCAGAAAAATGCTGAGCCTGTACCTTAATTAAGGCCACGGCCACTTCCTTCCCACTTCTAGCCCTTTCCTATCCGATCGTCGCCAAAAGATCTATCTGTGTCGGTGCGACGTAAAAAAACTTGTAAAAAACATGTTAGCGTGTAACTTGGACCAAGTGATTGTGTAATTTGGACTGGTAAATATAAACACTTATAAGTTATTTAACATATTTATTATGCAATAATAAGCAGTAAGACAATGATAAAACAATTCATCCTGAATTTTCACGCATTTAAGTCCACTTTTGTAACTATTGCACTGAATCTAATTGTCATCATAATACTTGTCACATACAATGCCGTCAGATATTTCCTCAATTGTAATCAGTTAGGCTGAGTGGACCTCGAACCAGCTCTCAGATCCAGGTAAAAATCCTTGGCCGGGAATTGAACCCGGGGTCTCCGCGTAAAAGCCAGGCACGCTATCCTTACATCGTGTTACCGGCCTCAAATTATAAAACAAGTTCTTTTAGAATCGCCGGTAGATCAGCGGAGAAACACTCGTTCTTCTTCTTTATCTGTTTACTCTCCAGGGTAGGTTTTCCCTCGGACTCAGCGAGGGATCCCACCTTTACCGCCTCAACGGAAGTGTCCTGGAGCTTCAGACTCTAGGTCGGGGATACAACTGGCAGGATGACCAGTACTTAGCCCAGGTGGCCTCACATGCTATGTTGAACAGGGTCCTTGCGGGGGGGATGGGAATATTGGAAGGGTGGTTTTAAGTTATGAACCATTCCGGAATTTGCCTGGAGGAAAAGTGGGAAAACACGGAAAACCACTTCCAGGATGGCTGAGGTGGGAATCGAACCCACCTCTACTCAGTTGACCTCCCGAGGCTGAGTAGACCCCGTTTCAGCCCTCGTACCACTTTTCAAATTTCATGGCAGAGCCGGGAATCGAACTCAGGCCTCCGGGGATGGTGGCAGATAATTATACTACCCACTACACCACATAGGCGGACGGAGAAACACAAATATTACCATTGTTCCAACAGCCAACTGTTGGCAGTCCAAATTGTACGAACGCAAAGATTTAATTAAAACGTAAATAATATTATTGCTAGGGGTTTTACGTCGCACCGACACAGATAGGTCTTATGGCGACGATGGGATGGGAAAGGCCTAGGAGTTGGAAGGAATCGGCCGTGGCCTTAATTAAGGTACAGCCCCAGCATTTGCCTGGTGTGAAAATGGGGAACCACGGAAAACCATCTTCAGGGCTGCCGATAGTGGGATTCGAACCTACTGTCTCCCGGATGCAAGCTCACAGCCGCGCGCCTGGGGCTGTACCTTAATTAAGGCCACGGTCGCTTCCTTCCCACTCCCAGCCCTTCTCTGTCCCATCGTCGCCATAAGACCTATCTGTGTGGGTGCGACGTAAAGCAACTAGAAAAAAAAACATTAAAAGTATTTCAAATTTATGAATGAAACTACAGTACCTGGCCACTTTATTAGACTCAACATCATGATTTTTCTAACAAAATGTTATATCAACAGACTTTTAATGGATTATTACACATTCACTGATGGATAGCATTACAGAATATTTGATTTACGATGTCATACGCAGTTTTAAGACTGCAATTCTAATATTTAGTCAGTCCACCTTTAGCTTTTATGACTGCTTGCACCCTGCGAGGCATACTTGCAATGCAAGATGAAGCTGCTGTTGACAACTTTTCATTATGGTTCCTATGAAATATGATCTTTTCAAGTAGTTGAAGCATGGTAGTGATACACTCTTCACCACCTTCACGTTTCAGACAGTGCCACACATTCTCAATCGGTTTCAAATCGGGTGAATTACCAGGCCAATCCAAAAGAGGAATTTATTTCTCTTTCAGAAAAGCTTTAATAGATTTTGCTGTGTGGCATGGAATCCCATCTTGCATGAAAATCTTGTTTTCACCTTCACTAAACCAGTCCTTCAATTGCGGGATCAGTCTCTTTTCAAGCATTTGTCTGTACTGATCCTGACGCATTATACCCTCCACAATCTGAAGACGTCCCATTCCCTTTCCACTTATCACTGACCAAATCATGACCTTGGTAGGATGTTTTACTGTTTGCTGGACGCAATTCTTCTCCTACTTTCCAATAAAAAATCTTCTTACAAACCGGGATTTCTCGCTTGATACCTCAAAAGTTGATTCATCACTGAAGTAAACCTAGAAATTAAGATGATGTGTATGAAATTTAAAGTTGTAAATACTCGTTGGAATTTTCCTAGCTAAAACATAATTTCTTAAGGAATTTATATAAGGAACTTACCCTTTTCCAGTCTTCTGCTGTGAAATGTTGGTGTTTTCTTGCCCACTGTAGCCTCCGTTTCATCATTCGCTCAGTAAGTTTGGCTTTCTTAGCTGGTCGACGACATCGGTACCCCAAGCTACAAGTACGTCGACAAACTGTTCTCTCAGAATCCTTGATACAAATGTTGTTCAGTTCTTGGGTTATAGTAGCATAAGATGCCCTTTTTTTTCCTTTCAAAATTTTGACGAGGAAACGTTCTGCTCTTGGAGTCAGATTTTTCTTCCTACCGCATTTCCCTCTTCTGTTCTTCGGGTAATCTCTCCCAGTTTTATTTGTATTGCTTATACGACGCACAGAAGTCTGCGACATTCCTGAATGGGCAGCAATTTCTTGTTGTGTCAGATTTTCATGCTGCAAAATTCCCTTCACAAAGTCAGTTTTGCGAGGAGAAAGGTCCTGAAACTTCCCCATAACTCTGTTATCAAGAAATTGTTTGATTTCCCAAGTAACAAATTTAAAACCACTGCTACCTCATAACGTTCCTGTTATCAACACAGATTTAGCGTAAATATCTAAAATACAGCAAGACAAACTGTTAAAGTTATTATCAGTAAACCAAACACACATCTGACACAAAAACCGCGGGAATTATTAACTCATATGTTTATGGCAAGGTAGGTACTAAGTTAATAAAGTTTAAAAAGGCCGGAATTTGTAAAGATAATAAGTTCCAAAACTCACATTATTATCAAGAATACCATATCCTACAATGCAAGTATCAACAATGGGTTTGCTGTCAAATAAATCCAAGAATTAGGGTGTCAAGTGAAAAGAATTGCTAAAAAAGGTCCTTGAGTCTAATAAAGTGGCCAGGAAACTATGTTAAAACGTACTTAGTTATTTCATCCGTACTTATGAAAACTAAAAACCCTCTTGGCTGAAATAACTGCTTCACAGTGCACTTACTTGTCGACGTATACGCTTTCCAGCAAATATTGTTTTCCTCTTCCCCCTTCAACCTTAAGTCCATTATCAAAACAACTTCCGGGAAGAAAGCTACCCTCGGCTCTCTTGCTGACCTTGCCTCAGACAGGGACTGACCAAACTTGCAAATACAAAGAATATACCGGTTCAAATTACACGGACTTCCCCTATTCGTAACTTACAAGTATGATTCCGCATGTTTAAATGTCTTGATGGACGCGGTGCATTGTGTCCCTTCGAACTATCGACTGAATAGTCGAATGTTTTCAGTCGAACAAAAGTATCCATTACTTCCTGTCGAGAAGACTGAACAGTCGAATGATTTCAGTCGAATGAAAGTATTCATATAACGCAAGTAGTCAGTCCATGAAAAATATTCGAATGTTTCCAGTCGAAACTCTCCGTATCAAAAGTGGAGAGTCCTAGTCTACTTTTACGAATTCGACTCATTTTAACGCAATTTACCAATAATAAGAAATAAGTTGTATAGACACCCATTAGAACAAAATTAATGTTATATTGAGTGACTTACAAATTTGTTCAGAGGGACCCACGTTCGCAGCCGAGGAGTCCACCCCGCTCTACATTAGGAAGAAGAAGCTGCACCACCTGGATATCCCAGATTCGTATTCCGGTCATTGACAGCAGATACCATATCCTTAATGTAGTTTTCCATGGGGTTTTCTACATTCATGCCTGGCAAATGTCGCAATAGTACTGTACCTTGGGTGCATACCCCGATCACCTATCGAGGAATTCACAGTTGCGCAAGTTAAAATCCAATTTACGCACTCGTTCGTACACGGGGCAAATAAATAGAGAGATGCCCTTAATACGAACCAACTACGAATGGCCTTACTTGGTGCTAAATGGACAGTGAAACGTAGAAAGACAACAATGAGGCTCTATTCCCGAACAATATGTAAAACTTGTTGCTGTAGTACACAATCAAGATATACATGAGAATAGTAAAACACACTACTACGCTACTACTGTATTTTCTAGATTACTATTATAGTTATGCAGAATATTATTATTATAATTATACCTTATTTATGAAGAACGTAATTAATATAAACAAATAGGCAACGAAATAAAGAGCACATAAACGACAAGAGATAATCGCCATATTAAGTAGGTACCTATAAAGTTAACATATTACATATCCGAAGTGACCATAAACCGATAGTCCCATTTGCTTCCGCGTCACTGTGACGGGGACTGCGACTGAATTCAGTCGACTTGTTTTGTACTGACTGGACAGCGAAACGTGGAGAGATCCGTGACGGGGACTGCGACTGAATTCAGTCGACCTGTTTTTTAAAGTAGTCGACTGTTACGATAGTTTAAACTATCGACTAGTTCAATAGTTATTGTTGTATGTCCGGCGCTCCCTTTCTCTCTCCGCCAGCCAGCTGCACGCGCGCCTGTGTATCATTCTGCTAGCTTCGACGCGCAGCCCTCAGTGCGCGTGCCTGACCATCGAGTGTACTATAAATAGGAGCTCCCTGCCTACTCACTTGCCCACTTGCCCCGGTGTCCAGCTCCAGAATACACCCTACGTCGAGCACGGAGGCTACTCCTCTTGAAAATGTGCTTCGACCAGGTGGACTGAATTTCTGGCAGTACGAGGTTTCACCTCTGGTCACCGCTCCCTTACCTGTTTCCGCTGCCTATGTTCCGTAATTCTTTTACAAGCCATTTTCATTCCCTAACTTATGCAAGCTCCCTTAGTTTCGCTAGGTGGAATTTCTTCAATCAATTGAACTTGCTTTTTAGGAATTCAGGCACTTCAACAAACAAAGACTCTCAGAACATTTATGTTAGTGTGCCAGATAGTTCTCGACTATCAAAGTGTCAATTCACAAAGACTATCTTTTCAAGATAGGAGTGTATATAAAGACTGCAAACCTGTACATATTGTATAAAGACAGACTTTTCTCAAGATTCAATATTCCTTTTTGCTTCAAAATAAATTTCAGTTATTTGTGTAAATATCATAAAGTGAAGCAATAAAAGTTGTGTTCTGTAAACTTCAACCTTGGTTACAACAGTTATCAGTCGATAGTGCCCATCTCTAGCTCACAGCCAACTGTAGTTCCACTGCATTCTCAGTGTCATTTATGGCTGTGTTATTATTGAAGCTGCTGAGGTACGAATGGTACTAATAATATTCGGAACACGACTGGAGTGCCTCGATTAGTCATGGGATAATCGAATACAAATTGATTGCTTATTCGATTATGTCAGTTTATTCTATATTCGATTATATTTCCCATTTGATTATTTTCCGACCATTCATTCGAATGAATGAGAAAATCAAAAAGGGAATATTTTTCCATTAGAAATTTTTTTCGATTATTCACTCGAAGGAATGAGGCAATCGAATAGTAAATATTTTCCCACTCGATTATTGTTTCGATTATTCAATCGAATGAATGAGGCAATAGAATAGTAACTATTTTTCCATTCGGTTATTTTTCGATTATTCATTTGAATGAATGAGGCAATAGAATAGTAAATATTTTTCCATTCGTTTATTTTTCGATTATTCATTCGAATGAATGAGGCAATCGAATATTAAATTTTTCCATTCGATTATTTTTTCGATCACTCATTCGGAACTGAATTCGAATGAATGAAGCAATTTAATAGTGAATGCTTTCGAATTAATCGAATGAAAAGTGATGTTATTAAGGCAGTTGATTCACTCATTTACTTTCAACATTTGGAGATACTTTTGGAAAAAGACGTATTTATGTTTTTTATAAGAGTTCATCTATTCGCTGATTTCAATCGATTATCCATTCCACACACTTAAACCGAAAAATTGATTCATGACGCATCCGAATATTCTATGCAATACAACTGAATGATATTTGAAACTCACTCGATTATTCGATTATTTGAATAATCGGATGGAGGTTATTCGAATATTAAAATAAATCGATTATGTCATCACTAGCCTGGACGCTGTGAAGTTTGCTGCTCATAGGGTCGGTTGTGGTGCATCAGCATGTTCTTTGATCGTGACTGAGATCTTGAACAACCGCACAATGACCTGGGTAATGTTGTGAGATAGACAGCAGGCAATGGTATGGTAAATGGGGTTAAAAGTCAGACTGTGCGTTTCAAAAATAGGAAAAGTCCCTCTCAGTTTTAATTACTGCGTTCCTTATGGGAATCATTGTAAGTACCTACGTGTTGATACGAGGGTCGAGTCAAAAGTCATGGCAATTATTTTTTTGCTCGCGAACAGGAGAAGGATATGCATTTGGAAATACTATAGGGCATGTACTTATGCATAGTGCCTGAAGACAAATTCTGACTTCAGGAGGTTTTCGTAGGAAAGTAACAGAACACAGGCCTTTGGTAAACATTGTTTTATTATGGTAGAGACAGCAAATACACAAAACTACGTACAAAGGACAGGTATGCACTGGTTACAGACCTTCGAAATAATCACCCAAGTTTTCCACTGTGCGTTGCCATTATCCGTACATCTTTGTCCATGGACACTGGACGGACTGGGCGAGGCAAATCGGCAGTCGATACTCTACCCCGTTTGAACGTCTCCACCCACCTCAACACTGTTGTATAGGGCATGGCGTGCACACCCAATGCTTTCCGCAGCTCTGCATGACATTGGTGTGCATTTCTGCCGCGGAGAACTGCTATTTTAATATACGATCGTTGATCCTGCTTGTTAATTCCATTTTGTAACGCTCTCACTCACACACTGAATTTGGGGGCATGCTTAGACCCACACTGTTGTTTACATACACCATCTAGTCGCATCATACGCAAGTACATACCGTACGCTTCCAAATGCATATCTTAGATTTTCCATGTTGTCTCCTGTTCGCGAGAAAAAAAAAGTTGCCATGACTTATGACTCGACCTACGTATAAGGAAATATCTTCATTGGGGTAATCAGATAAATAACATGTTTATGAGGGTATTTAGAGGGGTTTAGTAAGGATATTTAAAGGCTCTGATAAGATCTCTACTAGAGTACTGTTCCAGTGTATGGGACCTCACAAGAATTACTTGATTCAGAACCAGAAAATATCCAGCTCGATTTGTTCTGGGTATTTTCCGACCAAAGAGTGGCGTTACAAGAATATTGCAAAGTTCGGTCTGGGAAGACTTGGGAGAAAGGAGACGAGCTGCTCGACTATGTGGTATGTTTCGAGCTGTCAGTGAAGAGATGTCGTGGAATGACATTAGTGCTGTAGACAAATAAGTCTGAGTGGTGCTTTTAAAAGAAAGAAAGAACGGAAGATCACAATAAGAAGATAAGGTTGAAATTCAAGAGGATATATTGGGGCAAACATCCGTTTTTAGGAAGGGGAGTTAGGGACTGGAATAACTTACCAACCGAAATGTTCGATAAATATCAAATTTCTTCGCAATAAATTTAGAAAAGGCTAGGAGAACAACAGACAGGGGATCTCCACCTGGGCGACTGCCCTAAATGCAGATCAGTAGTGATTCATTGATTGATTTAGGAAAGGAAAGGAAAGGAAAGGAAAACTATCTCAATTCTCATCTTATTTGGTAAGCCTCATTATGATGTAGTCATCGGTTCTTGTTTTCCTCTAGCTGCGTAAACTTTGGACATACATTTATGAATGGAAAGAGGGCTGGTATGTGGTTACAATGGTACATGCAGCACACCTCCATTGGGGGTGTGCCTGAAAAGAGCCGCACCAGCTCGGGGTGAGAAAACGAGTTTACTTTAATAATTAATAGTTTGTTTTACGTTGCGCCGACATAGATAGGTGTTAGGGCGACGATGGGACAGGAAAGGGCTAGGAGTGCGAAGGAAGCGGCCGTGGCCTTAATTAAGGTACAGCCTCAGCATTTACCTGGCGTGTAAATGGGAAACCACGTAAAATTATCTTCAGGGCTGCCAACAGCGGGGTTCGAACCCACTATATCTCGAATGCAACTTCACTTTATTATCAATATAAACGTGATATTCCTTTATTAGCTGAAGCGAGGAAACTGCCACATTCCTGTTCGGAATCACTCAGACTGAAATCAGCATGCAGAGATATTCTAATCTTTTAATTGTTTATCCTACCACGTTTTATTGCAATGGGTCAGATCCATCCGAAACAATTAGCAAGGTACACCTGGTTTGAACCCATGTGAACATATTAAAGATTTTCCGAATGGTGTCCAGGACAAAATTCTGACCGTCGACATTTCTTAATCACTCATAGGGTTTAGTTTGTGGAATATTTAGAAGAATGCTTGTGTAGATCTCCGCGTTATTTATTTTTCTAGGTACCTTCTAGTAACATTTACATGTTGAAAACATTTCTTAGGAGAAAGAGTCCCCATACTATGAAAAATTAGCAGAAAGAGACCCCATACTAAGAAAAATGAGCAGAAAGAGTCTCCATACTACGAAAAATGAGCAGAAAGAGTCCCCATACTAAGAAAAATGAGCAGAAAGAGTCCCCATACTAAGAAAAATGAGCAGAATGAGTCCCCATACTAAGTAAAATGAGCAGAAAGAGTCCCCATACTACGAAAAATTAGCATAAAGAGTTCCCATACTTAGAAAAATGAGCAGAAAGAGTCTCCATACTACGAACAATTAGCAGAAAGAGTCCCCATACTACGAAAAATTAGCAGAAAGTGTCCCCATACTAAGAAAAATTAGCATAAAGAGTCCCCATACTAAGAAAAATGAGCAGAAAGAGTCCCCATACTACGAAAAATTAGCAGAAAGAGTCCCCATACTAAGAAAAATGAGCAGAAAGAGTCCCCATACTACGAAAAATGAGCAGAAAGTGTCCCCATACTAAGAAAAATTAGCAGAAAGAGTCCCCATACTACGAAAAATTAGCAGAAAGAGTCCCCATACTACGAAAAACATAAAATGAAGCAATTTCCTGAATTGTGCCTCAAGTTGAAGCGATAGAGAATCTGGAAAAGTGTCAAACTGTGAGCATTGGATACCTCTATCAAAATAAACAGACAAATTTCGAAAAAACAGCCTAAAATAGCTTTTATTCTTTACGCGTATTCTTTTTTATTCAAACCCTAACCGAATTAACTTATTTACATAATTCCTTCTGTAATAGGTACCTTGGTTCAGTACCCTCAGGCATTTTTGAATTTTTTTAAAAAAAATATCCACACCGAATGTAGTTATACGGGCTTAAGTAAAACTCTATTGATTCATATTAGTGCTCGTTGTGGAGCTTTAGTGAAACACTGAACTGACTCACATTAGCGCTCGTTGTGGGGCTTTAGCGAAACACTGCACTGACTCACATTAGCGCTCGTAGTGGTGCTTTAGCGAAACACTGCACTGACTCACATTAGCGCTCGTTGTGGGGCTTTACTGAAACACTGCACTGACTCACATTAGCGCTCGTAGTGGTAGAAAAAGGCAAACTGCTGATTTAATCGACTGGATAACGATGTTTAAGAAAAGGATTGCAATTTTTAGAAATAAGTAAAGAATATATTGTCATACACTTTTAGATTTTATTTACCTGAAATTCGTAGCTCATATCCCCAGAATGTTTTCAACACTGAGTTGCTTGCTTGAAGAGCTAGATCTGTGCATATTTTAATAAATCGGACCTTTAAATACAAGTTTATAATACAAGTGTGACCAACTGCACATTTTCTAGCTGAAGTTACTTCTGTTTCGTTAGTCCCCGTATAAAACTTCATGTTGATGGGGCGAGTGAGGAATGCTCTTCTCATCTGGAAGCTAAAGTAAAATATAAAAAGAGGACAATAGAAGAGACCAGGTCCGATACAACAATACAGGCTGTGCTAGTTACCGGAGCAGCGCGCCTTCCGTTCCACGAGTTCCGTCCGCTCTATTCACTGCCACCGCAGTGGCGCTCGTGAAAACAATGCACAGTCTGTGTGTCGCAGTGCCTTGGGTGAACTCAACTGGACCACCGAGGTCATGGGCGACACTAGCTCTGGGCTCTTTTCTTCATTATCTTCGACCAAGCATGATGAGATTCCAACCACATGATTCTATTAGAAGGTTGGTAAGGTATCTCTTTGAGAAATTTTAACTATTGCCCACTATACGGCCCGCGGGCCGGAATCCGCCAGCAAAGGCATTTTATATGGTCCCCTGGCCGTGGTTTTATAATGAATTTAAGTTTTAGCGTATGTTTTTTGTAGATACCGAAAACATACTATTATAATTTCCGGAGAAAGGAGATAAACCATAAGAAAAATCTCTGAATTATTCTTATTTCTTTCTTGACGTGATGTCTCTTTCACTGGGCTGTCGGAAAGTTCTAAGATGCATAATTATTCCCACCTTTAAATTAGGTAAGGATTGGACTTTATCCATTCGTTTCTTGGAATTAGAGCTGCAGACGTCCCCGGAGAGTGAAAGATCTTCTTCATTCCACGGGGATTATATAGGTAGAGTTATCTTGGGACATCCATAAGAAATGGCTAGTTTGCAGCCAGAAAGTGCTAAGGGAGGTTCATTGTTGTTTACTGCTTTAGTGTGAACCAACATGCATACGAACTACTGATATTTAAAGTCGTTATAATAATTTATTAATTAATTTTATTTATTTATATATTTATTTAATTTATTTATTTATTTATTTATTTATTTATTTATTTATTTATTTATTTATTTATTTATTTTACCTAGTTGCTTTACGTCGCACCGACACAGAGAGGTCTTTTGGCGACGATGGGAGAGGGGAGGCCTAGGACTGGGAAGGAAGCGGACGTGGCCTTAATTAAGGTGTGAAAATGGGAAACCATGGAAAACCATCTTCAGGGCTGCCGACAGTTGGGTTCGAACCCGCTATCTCCCCGATGCGAGCTCACAGCTGCGCGCTCCTAACCGCACGGCCAATTCGCCCGGTAATAATTTATTTGTGAACGAACATGTCTCTTTCCGAACGTAGAAAAGTGGTTAGTATGTCGTGCCAAGAGGCGCATACCTCTCATTAATAAATTGGAAAGTTCATTCCAAGTTACAGAATATTGTTTACTTTTGTAAATTTCTTTTGTATTGCCTGTCAGGTTATTGTTACCGGGCGAGTTGGCCGTGCGGTTAGGAGCGCGCAGCTGTGATCTCGCATCCGGAAGATAGTGGGTTCGAACCCCACTGTCGGCAGCCCCGAAGATGGGTTTTCCGTGATTTCCCATTTTCACAGCAGGCAAATGCTAGGGCTGTACCTTAATTAAGGCCACGGCCGCTTTCTTCCCATTCCTAGGCCTTTCCTGTCCCATCGTTGCCGTAAGACCTACCTGTGTCGGTGCGACGTAAAGCAACTAGCAAAAAAAAAAAAAAAGAAGTTAATGTTAGTACTGTCGAATAGCCCTGTGAGAGGTTGGTTGAGTGGTTGTGATTGAAGAAGGGGGCACGTGAGTGTGTGTATGTATTCTTGTGTTGGGAAAGGACGGGGGGGGGGGAGGTGTTAAAGAGTAATATGGCCCGCGGTTCGTTTAGAAACCTGTCCAAAACATTACGTAGAGCACCACTGGCGTAGAGCATTGCGTACACTATCATAGGTCTGCTACAGACGAAGGAAACACAAGCATCGAGATTTAAGTACTGTGTTAAGAAATAAAATGGCATAAATCTTAGACATAATCATCGTAGTTTTTGCCGCGTGATATAAAATCAACCCTCATAAAATCGTTTCGTGAAGACTGACGTATGTACAGTATACTGTAAACTTTCCTTACTGGGCGTAGGAAGAGGAAGTCTTTCTGGACGTATAATCGTTAAGGTGTTCTCTGTCTAGACGGAAAATGATGATCTGCAGCACGTGTTCTGTGAGGCAAAGAGGAATAAATTTAAATTATCAAAGGAATATCTATGTCGAGTCTCAGATTACGTCTCTCTATAAAAGCATCTTTTGAAGGAGGAATCAACAAATTAATAAAACATCCACAGTTCTAGACATTTGAACAAAAAACTTAACATTGAAAATGTTCCATCACGAAATGTGGGAAAGGGAACTTCTATGTCATGAAGGAAAACTAAACCATGAGATTCATACAAGGCACACATTATTTATTACTATAATTATGTACAAATCAGGGTGCGAAATCGGAAAAGAACTAGTGGGGTGGGGGAGAAAGATCGTGGGGCTTAACTACTAGTGAATATTTCAAACAGTATATAGGGTATATAATTCCCTTCTAAGTAAATTACCCCCTCCCCTTAAAAATTTAAATTTAAAATGTTTTTGTTTGAATTCCGTTATAACAAGAATAATGTTCAATGGGAAATTATTCCCGGGTTTCAGATGGACTTGCCAGAATGAAACATGAACAATAGGCTGCATGTGCGGAGTTGCCGCCGCTGCATTGTTTTATTGCTCAAGGTCTGGCAGTCGTCCTCTTATCTCTAACCAATGTGCATTATTGTTGATGTTTTTATGAAAATATGCACAGTAAAAGACATTGATTTCAGTAATATATGTGTTACATTTTCCTCATTTTATAGTGAAAGAATCCCTCCCTGGGCAATTTTAGTCGGGGGGGGGGGGTATCTTTGAGATAAAATCATCGGTGGGGGGGAAACCCTCCCATCCCCCCGTGATTTCGCACCCTGGTACAAATAAATAGATCTTTTGTCAGATATAATAGAGTTCCTTTCTTTTCAAACGATTTAGCATATTTCTCGAACTACTCACTTATGATGTCTATAAACGTGAAAGATTTATCAGTTTCGTCCGTCTAACGTGTAGTTCGTGCACACTTGTCGTGCATACTTTTGAAATTCATCATACGAGGATGATAACCTATTTTAAGTAGATACTATTAGCCTTCACTTTTCGAGTTGATGTTTCCACCATATACGTTCACACACATGACAGAATTCATTGAGATTGACAGAGAAGAAATTGATATTCTTGTACTGTTTATACGTTTCGTAATCCAGTCGTTTTGGTTCTGCTTGTAGATGAGTATTTGAAGGTGGATTATCTTCATCAATTGTCTTTGCTGATCGCTCTATCACATATTTATCTGAACGATCACTCGGTGCTGGTTCATCACTACATTTCACCACTTTGAGTTTTCCACTTTGCAACCTAACGACGTTTACGTGTTGGCGGCATAATGCCGCTCGACATACTCACGTGATTCATTGTTAGACAGCATAACCTCGAACCGGAAACTCATTGGTTGGCTAACTCTACCACTAGTAACGCTATTGTCACATCGTATATGACCCATTTCAAATCGTACTGGAGACGTTAGTTTTGTGAAATTAAAAAATCTGACACATATATTTTTAACAAAGGATCACCATTTTTATTGAAATATTGAAAATGAAAATCGGTTAATAATTGTGGAACAAGTATATTTTTTAAAATTTCCCTTTTTAAGGGTTTTCCGTGAATAACGCTTGGATCGGATATGATTTCCAAAATTTTCTTTTTCCATTTGATAGAGCTCTCCAAAACACGCTTTTTGACATATTCACCATTTCTTTATTTTGCTTTACGTCGCACCGACACAGATAGGTCTTATGGTGACGATGGGAGAGGAAAGGCCTAGGAATGGGAAGGAAGCGGCCGTGGCCTTATTTAAGGTACAGCCCCAACATTTGCCTGGTGTGAAAACGGGAAACAACGGAAAACCATCTTCAGGGCTGCCGACAGTAGGATTCAAACCCACTATCTCCCGGATGTAAGCTCACAGCTGCGTGCTCCTAACCACATGGCCAAGTCTCCCTGTGGAGATATAAATATACACCAGCCAATATGCCCGAGCTCAATGGCAGAGAAAGGTACAGGAATAGGATGGAGAAGTACGAGTGGGGGAGAGAAGGAGAGATAGGATGAAGAAGTTCTAGGAGGAAGAGAAGAAAACACAAACCACGACAAAGCTGTCCGTGGTCCTACAGAGGTAGTAACCAAAGAAGGAGAAGTATAAGAAAAAGAAAAATTAAAAATGATGAGAAAGACTCCCTGCTTCGAAATTTCAGGTCAGTAATAGAAATTGTACCGGGAGGTACACCTCTACGCCGCACATTTAAATCTTGCGCCAATTAGAACACTGAACTTGGAACTAGACCTACTCAAGCTTTTCCTCAGAAGATGTCACTACCGTAATTTTGTAATTATGAAGTTGCCAGTACTGTGTGAATTTCAACTTGTTTTGTTTTCCATCGATCAAGAAGTGTGGACATTCTCTCATAGATGTCACTACCAAAAACTATGATCATGCACCCTGGTGCGAAGTGAAAGAACCTTTTTTGCAGAAATTTTGTATTCATACGTTTTTTCATTACTAAATTTAGTTCATTCATCTTTGGGTTGGCAATATTTATCTTTTCTTTCCGCCGGTTTTGAATTCAGCCAATCCCTAATTTCTGTAATTAATTTTCAGCCTATCACGTATTTCTTCTTCGATTTTGAGTGTAACTTTTGACGTTCACCAATAAAACGCCGTGGGTGTGTCTTGATTATTCAGGAGTCCCGGGTTCGATTCCCGGCAGGGTGGGGAATTTTAACCATACTTGGTTAATTCCCCTGGCATGGGGACTGGGTGTATGAGCCTTCTTCATCATCATGTCATCCTCATCACGAGGCGAAGGTCGCCTACGGGAGTCAAATTGAAAGACCTGCACCAGGCCTCTCTGGAGGCCACACGGCAATTCATTTCAACACTTGAGTTTCTTGATGATGATTGAGATGTGGGAGACCTTCCACTGGAACATCAGGCAGAGTGTATGCAGGTTTCAGTCTATCGATGGAGATTTTTACCTCTATGTTCTTGATAGCAAGGGTGACATATTTGTTTGATTTATTGATTACCCTATATGGTCCCTCATAAGAGTTTTCGAGAGATGACATGATCCTATCTACTCTGACAAAAACAAGTGTGGAATTGTGAAGAAATATATGAAAAAATGACGTGTATCGATTTTTATGAGTGCCTTTCACTGGTTTTAATCTTCTTATTTGTTGTTGTAGCTTACTGACAAAACTCCGCTTCTTTTTGGTGTGTAGCATCATTAAGATAATCATCAGGTAGTCTTATTGTTGAGCCATAAACCATTTGGGAAATATAACAGTTTGTTCCTTCTTTAACAATACATGTTAGTCTTAAAAGGACTGTAGGCAAGACTCCTGTCCATCTGTCCACATTGTGAGCTCTAATAGCAGCTTGAAAATCCCGACTACCTCTGCCGGGTTTGAATCCGCTATTATGTGATCCGGAGGCCAGCACTCTACCACTGATCTACAGAGGCGGCTATAGTTAAATTATAATTAGGTTACGGTCTTATTGACCATGCAGCCAGCTACAACTTTTTACTTTTCTTATATTTCAGTACGAATTGACTTGATGAAATGAACCTATACATTAAGACGAAAACAAACATTCAGCCCCTAAGCCCGAGACATTAACCAGAAGAAGTTAAATCCCAGGACCCTCAGTACCACCAAGTGAGTGGCACCAAGTGTATACGTGGCCTATGATTACTTCCACTATGTGTGGAACGCCACGGGAATACCGGCGCCCGTGATTAGTTCCACTATGTGAGTAACACCATGGGTCTGCATTGCTTGCGTGTGGTGCAATTATGTGAGGAACACCATGGGCCTATGTTGCCTGCGAGTGGTGCCATTATGTATGACATGCTATGGGTCTGCATTACCTGTGATTAGTATCACCATACGAGAAACGCCATGAGACTACGTTACCTGTGATCAGTACTATTGTAGTAGGAACACCATGGTTCTGCTTTACCAGCGATATAGGTCATTCCATGTTAAGAAAACAGTATTGCTCTTATGGCAACAAGGTTTCCATATCGAACGCCTGTGCTCAACAGTATCACGGGAAAACGGGAAAACGGTACTTTTGGCACACAATCTAGTGATTAGAAGTTGTATACCACCAACTTCCCTACCCTACCGGCCAACATTCTGATGGTAGAAATTCTTCGAACAATGGCACTCGAACAGGATACCCTCGGTGTCAGACCATTTAGACTTCAACGCCTTAATGATCATGGCCACCAGGCGGGCTCAAGGTATTCATATAGGTTTCAGTAAAAAATCCATAATTATACACCAAAACTTTTAAAATTTTGTTAGTAGTTAACAGGAAGGTAAATAAAGACTATTATGATATCAGATTGCCCAATTTATAATTTAAGGGGTGTCCAAGAATTTTTGTTAAAATGGCACTTTTTGAGACTACATAGCAACTGCAAAAATGCTTTTATATTAATATTTTTTTTTCGCCGAACAATTACCATTAGTGTTCTTGATGTCCCCTACTAAATGTGTTAGTTTATCACGATTACACAAAAATTATAACACATTCTTTCAAAAATGCAAAATTTCAAAAATAATTTTTCAGTTCTTCGTACTCAGTTTTTGAACGGGGATATATTTTTTCTCAGTTCTAGTACAGGACATTCCAAAATTATCTATTTTCAATTTGAGACCTTTTTGAGGTACATATCTGAATTAGAACTCGACTTACTGGTGTTCGAACCTGACAAGAAAACATAATTCTTAATTTTGAGTAAATCAAGTTTTTAAAAGTTGTAGTATCATTAGACCTCTTTCTTTTTATCTGAAAGTATTAGAATTCTTCCGCTGCGTAGGTGGGACCTTCCTCTTCAAGTTTCTTGTCCTCTTTGAGCTTTCTTCTTCCCCAGAGGTACCTCATTCGCTCTGAAGCTGACTTCTGCGTACATGTGCCTCGTCAGCTTGTGACACTCCTGATGCTGAATACATACCAGGCACAATCTTCATTCTTCTTAAAACCTCTACTTCAACCTTGTTTCGACAATAAATGTGTAAAACAGCATCCATGACACCCAGTTTGACAGTGGACAGCCCCATATATGTATCTTTTCTACACCACTTTCATACCGTAGCCTTGAATGACTCATTGGTATTTTGAGTCAAACCATGAAGATATTTCAAGAACATTTTTGGATCACAAAGCCTTTCATACACAGGCTTCATTGCATGCAGGTCTTCTAGTGGTATTCCTGCTTTATGCTTATAATTGTCAAGTTGATTGCCCGCTTTGGCTCGTTGGTACGAACAACAATTGTCTGTTCCTATAGGGCACCTGTGATGGGAAGGCCTGTCTTTATGGGCCGTCAAATGATACAATGTTTCCCATATAGCATTTGTCATATCTTTTATGGAACTGCAGTTGGAACGCAAAGCAATTCCAAAATAATTCTGACACTTGTCTATCAATGCCCCAGTTAATTTGCCTCTATCCCCCCATATTTTTGTTATGTTGTACAATTTTTCTAAGAGCTGTTCCTAAACGATTTTGGTAGTGGCCCACATATTCCGGTTTATTGACTTTGTATGGATTGGAATCACACACTGCATACCGGTTATCACGAAAACTACGTTGTTTCTTTTTAATGTTTCGATATTTAGAGCCCGTGACAACGAATATACATCCAAATGCACACAGATAAACAGGCAACGTGACAATATTTTCACTCAAAATACGCAGTTATGGAAACTATGAAAGCTGCCATTACCAAAGAGTATTACTGCTGAATACAAAGAATACGCACGTGGAGCCATCTGTGGAGTGCTATTGTGCAACAAACTTTTGGAATCCCCATCCATATAGAAATCTACGTACTCCAGACCTCTACTCTCACTTGAGCGAGAAAACACTTTTACTGCTCCATGAGGTTCCATATTAGGCAAAGACCCACTGTAAGTTTTGGCACAGACTGAAGCATGATCATCCTTCCAACCTAAATAGGATGGGGAATGTTTATCATGATTTGAATGCTTCTTACATCGAATACAGTTTCTGGGCATTATCTCAACATCTAGAACTTTGCCTGTGTCAACAAATATTGCACATACAGCACCAGAGAATGAAGAATATCCACATTTCTGCCATGTACCATCTACGGAAACACCACATTATTTACCTTTCTTCTTCAGAACTTCTTGGGAAGCAGACTTCATGTATTCTTCGGCGTAGGAAGACACAACAGAAGATAAAGTTTTCACATGCCCATTATAAGCCTTAGGCAAGGGTGGTGCAGGTGAGGTTCATGACGCATGCAAACTTTTTGGCATCACTGTATTCAAAACCTACTAATCTCATGCTATAAACAAGGAGTCTGTTTACCTCGGGAACGTGTTCCTACTCTTTTGAAGAGCAAATTACCTTGTTTTTATGACCACACAATTCACGTACCAAACGAAGAACTACAGCCCATCCAAATCTTTGATTTTCGAAATTCTTAACTTTTAAGTAGTGTTGGCTACTGAATGCATGATTCGAAGCAGTGTATCGATTCATTCAAGTGTCCGAGTGAATCGATTCACAGGAACGGCGAGCTCACGGCACACGATTCAGCTTACTCCCAGCGGACAGTGCTGAGTGGCGCACTCACTGGACGTTGACGGGGAGCTGAGCTTCCGCTGCAGCGAGACATACAGTGAGCCATGGCACACCGAAAGAATCGTGAACGAGCACGGCTCAGTGAGACACAAGATACACACGGCTCCTTATCGGCTCACTGGACACTGGCGGAGAGCCGAGCTTCCGCTGCAGCCAGACATACAGTGAGCCATGGTACACTGAAAGAATCGTATGCTATAATGGACTCTCGAGCTCAGCTCATTTGAAAATAATACCCATTTGCATTCACTGTGCTCTTCTTACAGGGAGGTTTAAATAATAGATGGATTTATTTGCAGTGATAAAAAGGTAAAAAAGCAAAGTCACCTCCGTACAGGCCATGAAGGCCCTTGGAGGAGTGGAATGTAAAGGCTTCCACCATTGTTAACCTCGGCACGTGATGGGGTAGAGTGGTCAGCTCTACGCCCGGCCGCCTTTGCCCCCAGGAATTAACCTGGTACTCATTTTTGGTGTAGGCTGAGTGAACCTCAGGGCCATATGCACCTCCGGAAGTGAAAATCTCGTTTCTTAAATTTTACGACTTCCTGACGGGGATTCGAACCCACGTCCTTCCGGGCGAGATAAATAGGTAGTCAAAACATAATTCTAAAGTAGCTAGTAAGTAGGTAGGCTATTAGGTTATACTATTTATTAGTTTAATGAATCTTAGTATTATAACTTAGTTGACATTTGACGATTAAACTCGACTCTAGCCTGCCCTATGACTCTGAGTCATGCTCATGACCACTCAAAAGAACCTGTTTTATATTGGGAAGAACGGATCAGTATTCTCTCAGTTCATATGTCACATCTTTGCACAAGACTTCAATCAGACGTGGACAAACGCAATAACTTAACCAACAATACTGTATGTTGAATCAGAAAACCGTCGGGCTACTGTACATCTCGGGTAACCTATACAAAATATGACGATTTAAAAAAAATCTAATCTGATAGAAAAATACATATTTCCAAAAATGACTGAGCGAGTTGTCGTGCGGTTAGTATCGTGCAGCTATGCGCTTGCATTCGGGGGATGGTGGGTTCGAATCCCACCGTCGGCAGCCGTTAAGATGGCTTTCCGTTAGTTTCCCCATTTTCACACCTTAATTCAGGTCATGGCTGCTACCTTCCTAATCCTAACCTTTCCCACCCTGCGTCGCCGGAAACCTTCGATGTATTAGAGTGACTAGCATTTTCTTCTAAGAAAGAAGTTCATAGTATGAAGACCAGATGGCAGCTGCGAGCACTGAATGCTGTTGCTGCTGTCTTACCAGCACATACTACACAGATGCAGTAGGAGCGGTGACTAATGAGCTGTGAATCGGATCACTGTATTGATTCAGTAACGTGAACGCAATCAAATGTATCGATTCAGTAAAATGAATCGAATGTCCCATCACTACTTTCAAGGTAGAGCATTGAAAGCAGCTAGGGCATGCTACAATATTTATTACATTCTGAAGACAGTCTGTCTCAATACATATGTTCAAATGATTACGTGGTAAATCACGAAACACTCTATCACCTGTAGGTCTGATCTACGATTGTGATGCGCAACTTTGTTCAGTACATGCGACATTTACATTGTTTCCGTTTTGATAGGGTTTTGTATACCGGTTACCACGAAGACTACGTTGTTTCTTTTTAACGTTTCGATATTTAGAGCCCGTGACAACGAATATACATCCAGATGCACACAGGTAAACAGGCAACGTGACAATATTTTCACTCAAAACACGCAGTTCTGGAAACCATGGAAGCTGCCATTACCAAGGACTATTACTGCTGAATACAAAGAATTCGCACGTGGAGCCATCTTTGGAGTCCTATTCTTCAACAAAGAGCGCCAAACTTGAATTAAAACATTGAAGGAAACCATGAAATTCTCCGTGCAGGGATGCCTTACCCACCTCAAACCGAGACACGGGTGCACTGTTCCCTTTAAATCAATTTGCTGAGCATATTTATGCACGAAAACCGTAAGAACTATACATTTTATTAAAGTAGAATTATTACACTTTCATCAGGAAAAAGATGAAAAGTGAAAATTCCTTCCAAATACGTCATTTCAAATGCATATGAACACCTCAAATATTAATGTTAAAGAAAGAAATCGCACACCTGAGCTGATTAATCACATACTCCTAAGAAATGTTTCGGTGACACAATGGTGGCCGATCGATATCTCTGATAAGCGTTTATTTTCTGTAAGTTTCAGAACACTATAAAAATGTATAATAATACGTATTAGGCAAAATTTAGCCTCATTAACATCTTTGAATATGGAATAGTTTCTAAGATATTGATAATCAAAACTAAATTTGAATCCTTCAGTTAATAGAACTGATGTTCTGAAATAATTTGCAATGTTATAGACAGAGAGTAAGCTTGTAATAATACACCGTTCTATTTTCATAATGTGACTAAACTAGGCTGGAAATAATAGACCCAGTGGGGGAGCTTACGTCATTCCTCTGTTTCCCCGCCACAGGTTGGCAAAGAGCGCACGGTAGTATAAAGTGATGTGTGGTAATGCTGCGGGGTCATAAACAGAAATGCTGTTACATTTGGGTGATGTATTAGAAAAGGGTGAGCAAGTTTCAGTAGTTGCCACTGTGCTCTAACATTTAATGGCCTTAGATGCACTTTATTCTTCTTTGCCCTCATTTCCAGTCTGGTGCCCATCTATGTGACGCTTTTATTGGAGCCCTCACGAGAAAATGGATCGTAAATGAATGCCAGCCAGCACCCAAACAAAACGAAGAAGCTAATTTGTAAGGAGTGATTTCAATCTCGATGAAGCCCACTTACTCTCATTTTGCATTTTCGTTAATTGCTTTCAATTTCTTCCTTGCTAAACGCTATTGATTAAAATCTGGCCGCACTGATTTTAATTACGAATACAGCAAATCTAGAACCAATTTCAATAGCAATTTCTGAAACAGAAGAACCCACATTTGCCTACAATTCTCTAATTGGACTTTCTAATAAAATGGAACCTATCCTTCTTTATAATTCCAGATTCTGCTTAATTAAATTTAGGAGAGTAATCTTGTGGTAAAATATTGATTATGATGATGATGATGATGATGATGACGATGATGATGCTATTTTGGAAATAACTATGCTGTTCTTTCTGTTGATTCTAAAGTCACACTGACTCACTTTATTTTAGACTGGCAAATGTACCCGTGCTTCGCTACGGTATTCTATATTGTACATGGATTTCTATGTAAGTTGCTGTAGATGCAGCGAATAAGAATGTTTTCAATTGCATGTCACTTAGCGGTATCCGAGATACGTCACTTCGAGGATCCCATACGTTGTTTGCGATATAAGGTGCGTGTTGGGAAGTTTTGATGAAAATGACAGGCCACATTTCTTACCACAATTAATAATCGAGTTCGGGAGTTTATACTATTACGGGAGGCTCACTTGCTTACTTCCAATCAAAATGGAGACGTGGAGTTTACATTGTAACTCCTAATGCCAGTCAGAATCGAGTAGGGTGATTTTGATTATAACGAGAACTGCAGCTCTGTCTAAAGCTAAAAACGAAGTGGTTGTATCGACAGAATGAAATTTCCCTCACTAAATTGTGATGATATGAGTTACAGATTTAAGAAAGCGGCAACAGAAGAGAAATTTAGACCCAGCGATTCTTAGATGAGACGATGACTTACGGTGTTATTACGTAAGCCTAAAGAGGCAAGGCAGAGGCAAAAATTAAAGCAGAAAATTGAAGTTGAGGAGAAATAAATTAAAAATTATGCCCTTCTTTCTGTTGATTCTAACGACACACTGTATCACTTTATTTTAGACTACCAAATGTACCCGTGCTTCGCTATGGTTTTCCATATTGCATACGGATTTATACGTAAATTGCTGTAGGCGGAATGAGTAAGAAAACACCTTACGGTGCGAAATAATTGCCTACATTCCACCTACTGTTCAAATATTAACAATCACCCTTAGAGCTACGTCTAATTTGGAAATTACTTATGACAAAACGTCACCTAGCTACGCTAAAAACACAGTAAAGAAGCAAGTAATCCATCAATGGAATAACATTTGGACTTCTTCCACTAGAGGCCAAATCAACAGAGAAATATTATTTCCTGAGGGTTTCAACCGCCTGCAAATTAACGTGTTGGTGCCAAGCTTTGAAAGACTCAATTTTTACCGGTCATGGCAAATTCGGTTATTATTTTCATCGATCTGGAATCAATCGCACTGATGGCTACATGTGTGTCTGTGAATCTCCACAAACAGTGGACCACCTACTATTTGAATGTGCTGCATTTGAAAGAAGAAGGCATGACTTGAACTCTCATTTAAATTATTGCAATATTGAATTATCAAAACCCCTGTATCATTTGTTAAAGAAGGCATGTTGTTACAAATATTTTATTAACTTCATCCACTTCATTTTCAGCCGTTTAGATACATGAATTCATTTTCATTGTAAAATTGAATATGCGTTTTAACTATAATCCTAGTATACTATGTAAAATAAGGTTCCAAATTGCTTTGGATATTCAATAATAGTAATAGAGCTATTCGAAGACGATTCTTTTTTTACAAGTTGTTTTAAGTCGCACCGACACAGATAGGTCTTATGGCGACGATGGGATAGGAAAGGGCTAGGAGTTGTGAGGAAGCGGCCGTGGCCTTAATTAAGGTATAGCCCCAGAATTTGCCTGGTGTGCAAATGGGAAACCACGGAAAATCATCTTCACGCCTGCCGACAGTGGCGTTCGAACCCCACTATGTCCCGAATACTCGATACTGGTCGCGACAGCACCTATCGAGATCGGTGAAGAAAACGATTCTAACCTATAACAGTATTCCGTAAATATCCCGCAGAATGGCAGCTTGACGTCTCTCTCGCCTTCTACCGAACGGACAACCAAGAGTTTACATGAATTGTGACGAAAATGGCAGTATGTTACTTCCCTGCTTGGCAAGCAGCTAGAGACGTTGCCATGGTAACCGGTAGGTTGGTTGTCGGTCACTCAAAGCAGAGCACGAATCCTACAGAAGACTCCCATCTGGAAAAGGAAGAGGAAGAAGAGCGCAGGATGGCCCTTCCGTAGTTCTCAAGTGAACTCTACCGAACTGGTACATTATGTTTCTTATATTCTACACTACTTCCTGGTACTACACCTAAGGACACTCCATCACGAATTGCTGAGGAATGCATTTTACTTTCATATGGATGTTTTCATCCTCCTAAAGCTATTCATTTTGGTGAAACTGACTGGAAATAATATACTCGCGAGGAGTTTATTGACTGAAGGTGTTTTATTGGATCTGGAGATATAAAGTAGCATTCATTGCTAAACTCATGTCGTAACGTGAAGTTTGATTCCTAAGAGGAGCATTTCCATTACCTCCAGTTCTCCTTATCTGGAGAATACAAATCTTAACTGAAACACATCCCATGTACAGCTGTGAACTGTAGGCTTATGAACGGAAGCCGTAGGGATGAATTGCATGTTCATGTATTTTTACTGCTTTTGTTTGGGTCATCATTCCACAGACTGATTTGATGCAGCCCTCCATGCTACCATATTCTGTGATAAACTTTTCATTTCTACATAACAAATACGTCGAATTCATCAATTTGCATCGTGCATGCGGAAGTAACGAAATAAACTCTTCTTGAAAAGAAAAAATTCTCAGCCAATCAGATTGCACCATCGTTCTATCACAGATGTTTTCATGTGTTAAAAAAATGTATAACGAGAAACTTCTAATTACGCTCTCAGACTCAAAAGACTCTTACAGACACTTGAAGTGCGCCTGTGCTATGAGTTGAGTGTATTTTCTGTTTCTACATTGGTTGTTCCCCCTACTGTTCCTTCCCCTTCCCTTCTCAATGGTAGTCTTGGTGGCTGGTAGTATCCAGCGTTTGATTCTCATTATTTATTTGTCGCTCTCTAGAGCATCTACTTGGGGGTTCCTTAGAATCCGAGGCTTCTTGGGCTGCGAACATCGGAGCGTAAGTCGTGTGTGAATGTTACATGTGTATATTGAGTGAAAGATTAATGCTTGTGGCCGCGAATGGGTGTGTAATTGGATTTGAGTTGTACTTTTGTGTGTGCTGTGCTGTGTGGATGTGCCGGGTTCGTAGTCCGGGGGCCTATGGCCAGTTGAAGGCCGTTTCTTCTTGTAGTATGTATTTTTCAAATGTTATATTCTAGTACTAATTGTGTTTCTGTTATATTACCTGTGGGTAAAATATATTATGTTCTCGGTTGTATATACGAGGCCAATAGGAGTTTATTGGATTACATTGAAAAGATTCTTCAGTTATGGTACTGTAAATATGTTGATACCATTGAATAAAAGACGGATGAATTTACAGATGGAAAGCTCCCTAACCTCGGTCCACCTAGCTTCCTCTCTGGGCAAGTTCCTGTTTCCTTAGGCCCTAATGCTAGCACCTTCTCAGTTCTTACCATAACACAAAGGGCATCCCTGATTTTTTTACGGAACAGTTCTGATACACTCTGTAATAAACATTGTAGTAATATAATTGGAAATGTAAAATAAATGTAACTAAAAGGAAAATCTTGTAATTATTGATTAAATATGACCTATAGAACATATGAATATAATCAGTATTTTTCTAAGAATCAGTAACAGCCTCTGCACTGGCTCATTCCGAACTACGTGGTGCTGTCTGACCTTTTGATACATGGAATAGATTCTCATGAGAGTCCCTTTGTAGAGCACATGTTGTGATAATAGACAATATCATACATAACTTATTGACTTCTCCAAAATTTCACCAGATATAGTGTGATTTAGATATCGCTGTCAATAAATTTCTCCCGTTTGCCAGTCGTTAGGGTAACACTATCTAAATACAAACAGTACGTCCACTAGCTCATTTCCATAATGTGTCCACTTCATTAACACACACACGAAAGGTGCACAGAAGCGATATTTATTAACAATTGCCTTCAAATGCAACCCGTTTAACTTGGAATTCTTCTATTACGTCTGTACCATTTTTGTCTACAATTTTATTTACGTCGCACTGACACAGATAAGTCTTATGGCAACGATGAGTTAGGAAAGGGCTAGGACTGGGAAGGAAGCGGCTACATCCTTAGTCTAATTAAGATACAGATCCAGCTATAAAAATGCTATAAAATGAGGAAACCACGGAAAAGCATCTTCTGGAATGCCGACATTTGGGTTCCAAGCATGATTTCAGCAATTTAAATACTATTTTCAGAAATTGTACGAAGTTTACTTTTGTTTATCAACTAGATGCGCAATTTCATACCATACTGAACATTTATGTGTACAATTTCATGGTTCATTTCATTTATTTTTTAAATTTATTTAATTAATTAATTTATTATCGTCTAGTTTTCTATGGCGTGCTAAGTATATAGAGCCTGCTATTACGCTGAACCAAATATTTACATGAAGAAAGTACATGATCTTAGATATGTTCTAAAGATTTAGCTCTTATATGTAAGTCATTTTACAAAACCTTCCTTTGAACAGCTGAGTACTAGTAGCGGGGATGAATGAATCACTGTAACTTGTAGTGTAATGGGTAGGGAAACATAGCAGGGAGTTTGTTAATGATCTTTTTTGGTGATTATTTCTGGATGATAGGCACTGACGGTTATCTCACAGGTAAACCGGTGTTTCTTTCCGTACAACCCTATGAATAACTGACACAGAGTGCAGATTTCGTCTTCCCTCTAAATATAGCAAGGATAACTGATTGAGGTATGGGGAGATATGGCAATGTCTCGGTTTATTGAAGATAATGCGGATACATGCGTTACATGCGCGCTGTAATTTGGTACCGAGTGTGCTGTTTAAACTCTTGTATATAACGTCTCAGTATTAAAAAACGGATAGAATTAAACTCTGTATAATTTCTTTGTTTTAAGAGGGAGAAGACCTCTTAGCCTTTTAAATGAGTTTAGTCTGTAGAAAGTTCACTGGCAGAATTTTGTTGCATGTTACGACCAAGTTAGTTTTTTGTCAATGATTAAGTCAAGATTATTCACGGAGTCTTTCAAACCGATTTTTGTTCCCTGTAACTTAATCGAAGGATTGCATTTTCTCTCCAATTTATTGTGGTTATCTTTATATTTTGAGGATTTCTTTGCAAAGTTATCTACTGTTATTAATTTCAATGTGTTTCTTATGGTGCTGTCTTCTCAAAAGTGAAACCTTTATGCAATATTGCTGTATAACTCTTCGTTACACATAACACACTTTGGCCGTGGTGGTGTAAGGTTATTAGTCGTGAAATCGAAAGCAAGGTACCTGTTATAATACACATGAATTTTCTGAGCTTTAGGTGGGACATTTTCGGGTCAAAACTAACTGAAGATTGTTTTTTCACTAGAAGTAGATCCCTTTTGTAAACTTACTTATTTGATGATTAACTGTGAACAGTCCGCAGTCCTACTTATTTACAATGTGCACAACACCTAATCTAAGTTGGTAAGACAATGTATAACAATAAATATTTCCAGCTTTGCCAAAGAACTACAAGCAATGTTTACGCTGCATAAGCATTATCTACAATACCAGCATTTCCGACGTTATACACAAACTCGTATGGAGAACAACAGGCAACCCATTATACCTTGCTGTAAAGTTGAGTTGCATATTACGAAGGGGCTAACACGACCCCGAAATTCGGACACCACTTGGTATGTATACCTAGTGGTACCGTAAATCAGTGGTATTCACAATTTTTGTTGGGCGTATCCCCAAAATCATCATCATCATCATCATCTGTTTACCCTCCAGGTTCGGTTTTTCCCTCGGACTTAGCGAGGGATCCCACCTCTACCGCCTCAAGGGCAGTGTCCTGGAGCTTCAGACTCTTGGTCGGGGATACAACTGGGGAGTATGACCAGTACTTCGCCCAGGCGGCCTCACCTGCTATGCTGAACAGGGGACTAGTGGAGGGATGGGAAGATTGGAAGGGATAGGCAAGGAAGAGGGAAGGAAGCGGCCGTGGCCTTAAGTTAGGTACCATCCCGGCATTCGCCTGGAGGAGAAGTGGGAAACCACGGAAAACCACTTCCAGGATGGCTGAGGTGGGAATCGAACCCACCTCTACTCAGTTGACCTCCCGAGGCTGAGTGGACCCCGTTCCAGCCCTCGTACCACTTTTCAAATTTCGTGGCAGAGCCGGGAATCGAACCCGGACCTCCGGGGGTGGCAGCTAATCACGCTAACCACTACACCACAGAGGCGGACTATCCCCAAAATACGATTGTTTTACCTTCGTGCCCAAGAAGTTCGAGTATATTGCGATTATACCAGAAATAACAAATTATTGTTGCTGGATGCCAAATAATATTAACTATGAATGTATGTTCAGTCCGTCAGCGATTCCGCTGGTGGGGTCTTCAAAAGCTCTGCCATCAGCTGTCATAGATGGCCTAGGCATCACTGAAGAGGCATACTAGGGAAATGAGGAGTGAGGTAGTTTCCCGTTGCTTTCCTCACTGAGCCAGATTTGCTATTATATATCAGTCTGCCAAGCCCACTGAAATGCATACACCAACCGACTCTATGAGCACCATTTTCACACCATTCAGAGCAGGGACTGGCTGCATAAGGATTGGCATTACTAGCATCGCCCATACCACAGTCACTTTCATATTGTCAAAGCCAAGGATAAGACAGAGACAGACAGATCTATGAAAGTAACAAAATTGCTCTAGCCTATACCAGAAGACATAGTGCACTGTAAACACTAGGTCCTGCCAGCAAAGGCATAATATTAACTATAATTATTATCATCTTCTGCAGAATTGTGGCCTGGAATTAAAGGTTGCATGCCATTCCTGACACAGCAGGAATCAAACCACGGTCTCCGGGATGATAGACAAGCAGCTAAGCCACTACACCAGCCTGTTCCCCAATAATATCAATGATGTACTAAATATAATCGTCGCTGGCGAAGGAAACTGCGTAACTCCTTCGGAGTAATGTTTACAGAAGAAGTCTAAAATTGGGCGGTCAGCAACTGTTCCTGACATTTTCATTGCTTAATGATAGCCAAATTATTCGACCATTGGAGTCTCCTGTTCCCTTTTCAGGCAACGCGGGAAGCTATGCAAACCTAGCTACGGTATGTATATAGAGTATTATTAATGCGACAATTACTATCGTACTATAGTATGTACACTGCTACTGAAGAATGGAAGTGAATGAGCGGATTTCGAAACAGAAAATTATCAAAGAACAATGTAGCGTAAATGATCATTTTGACATACCTAATCAATACGAGGTAGAAGCTGACACATATATTAGAACATTCTGATGTACCCGTACTTCGCCACGGGATTCTCAGAAAGACTGACGTTGTAGTTTTCCTAACTGAAGTCAACATAGGTCATTACAAAAATGTCAGTAGGAATGTAGCGACTAAAAGCATAATTATCATATAAAATACTCGATCAAATTAAAAACCGCACGTTTTCTCACTTTTAACAAACAGTATTACGGTACCGATTTAACAGTCCAAAGTTTCAGAGCAGGAATGACCAGGCTGATGACTGCCGTGAAAATGCCTCTGCCATTATTCCGTTAAATATGCACAGTGCCTCAGAGTAGGGATGGAATACCTCGAATGCTATGATGAACCAGTGGGTTACGTGCCAGTAGTATCAGAAAATGTATGAACCAGAGGAATAGCATGCTAAAGAAGAAAGTTATCTAACTCCGCAGCTACTTCCCGCCAACATTCAGGCAAGCTATTACACTCGGTACTACAGGACGAGTTGACTTTGCGGTTAGGGGCGTGCAGCTGTTAGCTTGCATCCGAGAGACAGTGGATTCGAACCCCACTGTCGACAACCCTGAAGATGGTATTCCGCGGTTTCCCATTTTAAAACCAGGCAAATGCTGGGGCAGTACCTTAATTAAGGCCAAGGCCGCTTCTTTCACACTCCTAGCCCTTTCCTATCCCATCGTCGCCATAAGACCTATCTGTGTCGGTGCGATGTAAAGCAAATTTAAAAAATGTACTCGGAACGCAGCAGTAATCCTATATATCGGAGATGAGTGAAAACAGAAGACACAAAGCACATCCCAACAAACAATGGTCAATGTAATGTTATCGTTGATCAATTTTATGAACAATCTCTATTGTAGGCCTTCACATTTAGTTTTCTTTCTACTCTGTGATATTAGGGCGTATTATAAAATTATTTATAGCATAGGCTGTAGTTCCCTTTTCTCCGATTTTACATATCGATTTTCATTAAATTCTGTTTACCCATTTTCTTGTGATTCGGCGCTGATATGGACTTAGTAACAACATTCCAAATTCATGAACATCTCCGTGATCATAGCCGGTACGGTAACAATGTATAAGACATAAACGATCGGAAATATAATACTATATAACTTTAGTCTGCCTGCTGCCATTTCTTGATGGATACAGTACTTTTGTATCCATCTCTTAGCACAGGCCAGAGTAAAGTGTAGCTTCCACTGAAGTCCCAGTCTCATCCATGGCTGTGACAATATGGAAGCTGCTGGGGTATGGGTGGTGCAGAGTAATGACATTCAGAGCACGACTAGTGCATCTGAGTGTTATGAAAGGTGTTGCTCATAGGGTCAGTCGTGCTGCAATAGCACTTTCTGACCCAGTGAGGAAAGCAATGGCAAACTACCTCACTCCTCGTCTTGCCTAGTACGCCTCATTTTGGGCTGCCATTGATTTTTGCGGTTTCCTTATAACCGCATAACCCTTGGTGGTGCTATTTGAGGATCCAACCAGCCTCTGGGCTGATGACCTAACAGACATAACTTTAGTTATGTGGTATTTATTGACACGACTACTAAAAAAGAAAGATTTGAGAACTAAATTTTAGGCCTTCCCCTAAACTACCATTTCACTCAGTGTGACTACATTTATTTATGGCCTAGATCATAGCGACTTAACGCCGAATTTGTACACCGATTTTCATTAAGATTCGACCACTAATAACATAAATATTTGAGAAATAAATTTTAGGTCTTCCCATAAACTGCCATTTCGCTCAGCGTGAATAAAATTAGTTATAGCCTAGATTGTAGCGACTTATTTTCAGACTTTGCATACAAATTTTCATTAAATTATCCTCAGCTGTTTTCTCGTGATGCGTGTACAGACAGACAGACAGACAGACAGACAGACAGACAGACAGACAGACAGACAGACAGACAGACAGACAGACAGACAGACAGACAGACAGACAGACAGACAGACAGACAGACAGACAGACAGACAGACAGACAGACAGACAGACAGACAGACAGACAGACAGACAGACAGACAGACAGACAGACAGACAGACAGACAGACAGACAGACAGACAGACAGACAGACAGACAGACAGACAGACAGACAGACAGACAGACAGACAGACAGACAGACAGACAGACAGACAGACAGACAGACAGACAGACAGACAGACAGACATTACGGAAAATTAAAAAGTGCATTTCCTTGTTACTGTGGACACAACTGATACAGAAATACCATCCTTCTTAAATTCTGAGCATTATACAGACAAAACTATTTTGTATAATATATAGATGAATAGTTCGGAAAGGGGAAAAACACTAAATCAAAACAAGATATTATTGAAAACGAGGAGGTTCATCTATTTTCTGAACTGTTCACTATGAACAGAAGCGACGACAAATTTACAATTTCATATCTTAAGGAATCAATGAAATGTTTTGATTAAACCTATGTATGTTATTATTATTTATTAACCGGGTTTTACGGAGTTTCTTAAAGTGGAGGTGGTTTGACACGCTCCTAATTTCAGCAGGTAGGGGATCCTAAATTCGACTGTTGTCGACTACAAATGATCCTGCGTTCCCCTCGTGGTACACGTACCCCAATTTGAAAATCAGTATTATTCAACACCAGAATTTCCGACATTGCACACAAACTAGTATGGAGAACAACAGGCAACCTATTATACCGTGCTGTAATGCTGGGCTGGATGTCACGAAGGGGCTAATACGACTCCGCATCACGGACATTATGTAACAAGTGTTACCGTAAATAATGACCAGTTTTTCGAATGCAGTGCATTAAACTCGCTCATAGTTCTAACATGCTAGATTGTTTTTAGCACCATTGTTACAAGTCAAATATTATTTATTACGTCATTAACACGCATTAACACGCTGGGGCGTTCAGGTTCACAATCGACAGAGCTCTAAGCACAGGGAGAATTTATGTAAATAATAAATATTTAAATATTTTAATATTAAGTCGTCCTACACCATACACAAGTGATATGCTGTATTTTTGTATCAGAGCATGAAGCAATACTCCTACGTGAGTGTTTGTGTTGATGGTGATTATTGTTTCATTGAAAAGTACGACTAGGCAACCATCCCCTAATTTACAAGCGTCAGCCAATTGAGTATCGTCCTGCTGTTGAATACGGCTGAGCTATTAGTGTTTGGTTGTTCACTGCGTGTGAATGTGTGAATTAATGGACTGTCTCTGGAGTCAAAGCAAGCAATAGTCTTCGTGTGTTGTGTATCCCGTAGCCCTGTGTTCAAATCCAGTGGTCTACACACAGCTGCTCTATGATGTGTTTGGACTTGGGGAAGTGAAAGTAGGAATTAGCCGTCCCAGGTATAGCAACGCGCCGGACCGCCTGCTATGCCATAAGGAAGAGAGACTTGTAAATAGACTGTAATTAGCAAGTATGGCCATTCATGTTTGATTGGAACTGCGTGCGCGCGTGTGTGTGTGTGTGCCTTCATTAGGTCATGCTGAATTGTAATTAAACAGTCGTAATTTTATTCGTAACAATAGTATCAAGCAATTACATACCCTGGGCTATGTGCAGGAGACTCCCACGTGAGGTCGTCGTACGCTGTGCACGAGTGAGGCACTTTGCCCACGTCCCGCACCGTCAACGTCATTCGTTTGTGGAACTTGAGCTCGTTCACTGCCTCGTCGTGCGTTACGTCCAGGAACGACTTGCCATTCACCTCCAAGATCTGGTCGCCGATCTGAAAAGGGAAACAATCATTAACAACCATCCAGGCCGATCAGTGGAAACAGTTCAACGGGAGGGATATATTTCTAGAGGAGGTTGTAAATCAATTATTACTTATTAATCTAGAAGGACGAGGAGAGAAAATAGTAAAAGGTCGTTAATCACAGCCAAGAGGGATAAGATTTAGTGGGGGTGGCTTTCGGAAAAGTCTATAGTCACAAATACTTCTTACTTTCAAGCAGATTTTAGGGAAATAAAACATGAAATGGTTTTAGAGCAGTACGTCTTAAAACTCAATGAGTGAAGGAGAAAGGTAAATTCATAATGGTTTGGTGGGCAAGTGCGTGCAGTGCGACACAAAGATTTATTTATTTATATCTATTTATTGTCTTGTTCTATATGGCAGGTCTCAGGCTATGAAGCCTGCTAATCTGTCCGAACATACACTCATCTACATAAGTTATTTACAATTTCATATCTTAAGGCATCAATTAATGTTTTAATTAATGCTACTTATGTTATGAGTTATTATTATTTATTAACCAGGTTTGACAGAGTTTCTTAAAGCGGAGGTGGTTTGACACGCTCCTAATTTCAGCAGGTAGGGAATTCCAAATTCGGCTGGCGGCGACTACAAATGATCTACTGTGGCCAGTTAAGCGGTGAATGGGAATGCTTAGTACTGAGGTGGATGATCTGGTAGGAATACTAGAAGGTGATGCTAGGTAATGGAATTGTGTGGTAAGGTTTTCAGGAGTGTTAAGATTCAGTATACGATGTAACAGAGAAAGGGTGTGTAAATTACGTCGCTCTCTTAAAAGGAGCCATGTAAGTATATCAAATGCGGGAGAAATATGGTTAAACCTTGGTATATCTGAAATAAATCGAACACAAGCGGTTGCCTTTTTTTGGAGCTTGATGAAAAGTGAGGCGTTCAGGTTACTGTATACCACGTCATAGTAGTCGAATATTGGCATTACCATACTTTGGATAAGGTATGGTGTCCATTCTGACATTTGTTTAAAAATGGAGGTAAAGATATGTTTCACTGTGAGTATTAAAAACATTTAGAGATGTAATTCATTTTTAAAATCTTCTAGCAGCTCGATAACATGAAAAGATTTCTGCTATGTTTATTGAAATGGATTTTATTGTGCAAAAATATACTAAGAATATAAAAAGAAAAGAAATCCGTATATCTCACAAAAATTAAAATTTCCATTTATGTTTTCAGTAAATTTGTTAATTATACTCACAGAGAAACATTTAAAGATGGCACTGATTGTCAAGGTTAAATTCAGTCGTTTATTTTGCAAATGTTTATTTTCTAATTTATTGTAAGCTATTTCAAAACCCGAATATGCTGCTTTTGAATTTGTCAAGTTCACTTTTATTTCGGAGCGGGTTCGAAGCCCCCTAAACTCAACCCTGGGTACGACCTTGATACAGCCTTACTAGCAAGGATTTTTGTGGGTAATTGTTGGCAGCCTGAAATACCCAATCGTGCGTGAGACACAGGTGCCGAGGTTCGAAGCCGTTTCTCGACTCCCCTGAGGATGGTTTTCCGTATTTTTTTTATTTTTACAGGAAGGAAATTCCGGAAACGCGCATTAATTAAGGCCATAGCCACTACCTTTTCCATCCCACAGTTGCCGAACACCTGTATCAGTCATTGTGACGTCTACTACGAATTAAATGTATTATTCTAGTTATTATTTCTTTCTTATTTATTAGCGTTTAGTCACGCATTGGTCAGCTTCAGTGATGCCTACAAGATGCACGTCTTCCTTGATGCAGTCGAGCCATCGCTTCTTGGGATGACCTTGGGATCGAGAATATGATGGAGGCCTGTATGTATCATTGATTCTGCAAGGCATCGGACGAGATGACAATACCATCTAACAATAAGTCGTGCTTCTCGCATCTTCCCTGGAACTGGTTCCACTCTTAATCGCCTTCGGACGTCTTACTTTATGACATGGTCCAATCTTGTAAGACCTAGTGACCAACGCGATATTTTCATCTCCATATCATATAGAACCTGCTCGTACTTTTTAATTGTAGGCCTGCATTCTGACCCATAGATTGCAACTGGTCCGCCCATTTCTACAGGCTATCTACACTCTGCGGTATCATTCCTCTACATGTTAGAAGACAAAGCACTTAAGTCTCAGAGTACAGGAAAACAATGTCCAGTTCTCAATTGGAACTTGATGCTAATATTATTCGGGACCAGAGTGTTCATAATACATTCAATGTTCGCTTAAATTCTGTAAGCCGCTTAATATGCATAGGACTTATTCACCCAGTGATAGCCTTCACTCTGAAACAACAATAAGAAGGGGAGATGTCCTGTAAAGCTCCTGTACAAAGGTACCATGTCGAACAGCTTCTGGATTTGATCCTACCCGTAAATTATGGACCAGCCTAAAGAGAGTATGCCCGAATCATGTACGCTGAGCTGCCTAATATGTTACGTGGGGCTTGAGCCAATCAGCTGCCCGTGACTATGGAAACGATGAACTGACTACCCAGCATAACACCACCAGATCTCATCTTTACAACTTTACTGGTGCTACTCCTGAAGTAGCAGACTTGCTAAAGAACCTACTATCTGTAATAAGTAGAGCCCGGATTTTTATGCATTAATAGGTTAGAATGCAAATTTTCTGAAGCGAGTAGCAAGTATAGTCTACTTTCACAACGACTATGCTATGCTGTTTACATAAACATTAGGGGTACGGCCCATCAGGACCCCTGTAATTTATGTTACTGTTGCTACACTTTGGAAGAGCGGGTGGCTGACACTTCCTACTAACCTAATTAGTTTGCAGTCTAACCTGTTACTGCATAAACATCCGGGCTTTAGTAATATGGGCTGGTCATCCAGTGACTATCGTGAACTGTTTTCCATGTTAATTATTTTAATAGTAGTATTCATTTCCAAAATTTATATGCCCCGCAATGTCATACACTAAATGAAAACATATATCCGAGTGCAGAAGTGTTAATATGAAATTAGTTTGAAGACTTACTAATTTGTTCTTGTCAACAAATATTCAAAATTTAATTGTTAAGTATTAATGTTTCACTATCATCGTGTCTATGTTTACAACAATTGTGAGGTTATTTCCAGTTACTGGAACACTGATGACGTTGTTGATTGTTGCTCTAATTGAAGACACGACTAGACTATTACTTCTTGATTAACCGTTGAGCCACACTTCCTGGTTTGTAAACGTTATTGTAACTTATGATGAATTCCTATTCCTAGCAAACAGCTGTATCTTTCCTTTTTTTACTACTTCATCTCGCTGCTTGCATCCCTGATTCTGCCATTTCTCTTACTAATCCGTGAGTTCGAAGAGACATTCCTAGCACATTTTTCTTGAAAGTGTGAGGAAGGAATACGTTTAAACGTGCCCGATGTAAATGAAGTGCTCTAAAAGGAACAGTTTATCTTTCATATCCTTTTGGGACAAGGCCTTAATTTGGTTGTACGATTTGAAAAGAGACGAAGTTAATATGATTTTACTAAGAATGAGATGATTTTGGAGTAAAGTGAGATGTTTGAAATCGGTCTTGATTACGGCTGTATGTATGCGAAAGGCTGATGTGACTAAGGTTTTCTATGTTATTTTCAATCTTTCCAATGATAGTATTCTGTTTGATGTTTATTTACAATAAATGTTTCATTTAAACTTTGTGTGTTGATTATATTATTATACTGTAGCATCTTAAGTTTAGTTTATTTTGACTTACGAGGCCCAAGTCAAGCTTATGACTGGTTTACGGTCATTTTCAGTCTAGGTCCAAAATTAGCAGCTTAAGAACTATACTTATATTTGTATTCCATGATCTTCCACTGCAGCAGTTAAATCTCTGCATAGTTTACGAGAATGCTGCACTTGTTATGTTTGATTGCGATCGATTATGCGTATTGGTGTATGTTCAGGGTTTCAATAAGAATTGAATTGAATTGAATTGAATTGAATTGAATTGAATTGAATTCAATGATCACGATTTACAAGCCACTGAGGCTGAAAAGCCCCTTCATGTAGCATCTTTTTATAATACAATACAGGTTTATGAACACAGTAACTACATTTTTATAATATTAAAGTACTAAACTAAAGATGAAACTTAAAAAAATGAAAAAGATACAGATACCAAATCCAGTAAGGTTAAGACATACATTATATAATAAGTAAGAAAGTAAATCATTAAGCTCTTCTGTTATTTTGGACTACATGGATTTAAAAAATATAAAGCTAAAGCAGAGAAACAATTTTCTTCGAAATATACATATTTCTGATTGTTCGACACAAGAATGCCTCTTGCGTACTCCTCCAGAAAGGTGTTAAGAACTGCTTTAGTTGGGTACAGTTAGTGTTATTTGCGAAACGGTGAAGATTAAAGACGTTAAAGATACGTGATGCAGTGCAAACAAAGGATTTGTTAAATTTAGTGGTACGATGAAACGGAAGAGAGAGGGAGGGAGAGGTAGGGTGGTTGACCATAGGAGGGGTAGAAATTAGACCATGGTCTCACGGAAAGGCAGGAAAAATGGAAGGATCGCTAAGTATCACAAATCTAATTGCCCTAGACATTGAAAAATATTAAGAAATGACCGAAGTAGTTCGACAAGGAGCAAGGGCAGAATCTGGCGCAAATGAATGAAAACAACGGCTGAATTTATTTGGGATATTGTGGTCGTTCCACTTGCTCAAGTTCCTGAAAGTCTCTGGACACTGAGACAGATAATGAAGACTGTATGATGAAATAAATATTTTCAACCGAACCAACAAAGCTGGATTGAGGGGACTACTACTGTCACTCTTAGCAGTACAAATGCCCGGCTCCATGGCTAAATGGTTAGCATGCTGGCCTTTGGTGCAGGGGTTCCCGGGTTTGATTCTCGCAGGGTCGGGGATTTTAGCCTTAATTGGTTAATTCCGATGGCTATACGGCGTCAACTCGAAAGACCTCCACCAAGCCTCCCTGAATGCCACACGCCACTATTATTAGCAGTAAAACTAATCAAATTCATACAGATAAAATTAACCCCCCCATGGCACTACAGCGTTGAAGGGCCTTGGCTTACCAAGCGACCGCTACTCAGCCCGAAGACCTGCACATTACCCGGTGTCGTGTGGTCAGCACGATGAGTCCTCTCGGCCGTTATTCTTGGCTTTCTAGACTGGGGCCGCTATCTCATCGTCAGATAGTTACCCATTTCTAATCACGTAGGCTGAGTGGATCTCGAACCAGCATTCAGATTCGGGTAAAAATTCTTGGCCTGGCCGGGTCCAACCCGGGGCCTCCGGGTAAGAGGCAGGCACGCTACCCCTACACCACGGGGCCGGCAGTAAAAAGTAAAGCTACCAAGCTATTCATCAGAGATCAACGTGCAAGCCATTGGATGTCAAAGTACAGTAATGCAGATATATATACTGATTGTGCTACAACATACTGAACTCCAATTAATCTGATTTAATGGCAGGGTGATACGAACCGTGGTCCTGGTTCTACAGCGTATCTTCTCAAGCTATTCCAGGATTTACATACCACAGACGACAATAGATCTGGCTCGCCAGTTGTTCTAGCCGGACAAAAGGATGCCATCCTCCCAACACAATGTTCACTACAACAGCACGTATAGCACTGAAGACAGACAATAGAGACGTTATGTTTGTTATTTTGGTTTAAATCTGTCGTCTGTAATTCTCTCCCTTTAAAAATGCAGTAAGTATAAGAACGAGCTTGTTAAAAATGATTGAAAATCAAGAATAATTTAATGATCGTCCTGTGCTACAACGGGAAAGATTGGAAGATGATAATAATAATAATAATACAATGTTAATGCTTGTATGCCGCATTAACGAAGTACAGTAGAACTCGGTTATAACGACATCCAAGGGACCTGAAAAATTGTGCCGTTTTAAACGACTGTCGTAGTAACCGAGAATCGTATTATCAGTATAGTGAGATCGGTTATATCGACATCCAAGGGACCTGAAAAATTGTGTCGTTATAAACGAGTGTCGTAGTAACCGAGAATTGTATTTTCAGTGTAGTGAGATCGGTTATAACGACATCCAAGGGATCAGAAAAATTATGTCGTTATAAACGACTTTTCTAGTAACCGAGAATTGTATTATCAGTGTAGTGAGATCGGTTACAACGACATCCAATGGACCTGAAAAATTGTGTCGTTATAAACAACTGTCGTGGTAACCGAGAATCGTATGATCAGTGTAGTGTGATCGGTTATAACGACATCCAAGCAACCTGAAAAATTGTGTCGTTATAAACGACTGTCGTAGTAACCGAGAATCGTATTGTCAGTGTAGTGAGGTTTAATGTTAGAAACAATAGGCTTAAATAAGCTTCATCCACGTCGTTCCGTTCTGGTTTACGTAGCCGCTTAATTTTCGAACTATGCCGCTCAAATGCAGGAAAAATGTTATCCTTGCTCTTCCAGATGGCTTGGACTGCGGAATTAACAAGGCCAAACTCACGACACACGTCAGCTTTTTAAATTCCATTCTAAATTTGGTGAATCACTTTAACTTTATCCTTCCAACGTTAAAACTTTCCTTTTAGGAGTAATTCTGCGTTAAAATGCGTGCACTTAGAGGAAACTTCCAGTCGAAACCGACGCACGCAGGTAGCATTAATACCACAAGAATTCGGGCGGGTTACATTGGGGTCAGGAATCTGCCTGCATTTGCGAGGTCTACGGCAAACGGGGCAGGAAGCAACTTACCAGGCTGTCAGATTACAACAAAATATTTCTTAAAATATTTCGGTTCTTAGAAGATTTTATTCCAAACTGAAGTTGAAAATGACGATATATGCGAGGTAGACATTATATCCGAGATGAAGCAAGGATGAGAAACAGATTTCTTATGAGGGATATGCCAGTACCACAGAAAACATGATGTTGTAGACGAGTTCTCGCTGGAACGATGTCGTTATAACAAAGTTCAACAGCACTTGAACATCAGAATTTTTAATCGTGGTCCACTTTTAAAATATTACGATTTTTCTAGTGCATTTACAAACATCTTATAGGGGGGTGGGAGCGGTATAATAACACACGCACGGTATCCCCTGCCTGTCGTAAGAGGCGACTAAAGTGGCTCCCAAGAGCTCTGAACTTGGAAGTGCGGGTTGGAGACCATGGGGCCCTTAACTGAGTCCTGGTATTTCTTCCAATCACTTGTGCCAGGATCCTCACTTTTAACTTCATATCCGACCTCCCTTGGTCAACACTTGTTTCTTTCCGACCACGACGGTATTAGAGCCCTCGAGGCCTAGGTAGTCATTCACTTTCATGCCCTATGTGACCCTTGTCTTTCCTTGGCCGATTACTTTCGTTTTTCGATATGTCTGATCCCTTCCATTTTTTCTCTCTGATTAGTGTTATATAGAGAATGGGTACCTAATTGTACTTCCTCTTAAAACATAAAACACCACCACCACACGTTCGCAAAATCTGCTCAGAAAAAGGAAAGTTTTTTTTTTTTTTGCTAGGGGCTTTACGTCGCACCGACACAGATAGGTCTTACGGCGACGATGGGAGAGGAAAGGCCTAGGAGTTGGAAGGAAGCGGCCGTGGCCTTAATTAAGGTACAGCCCCAGCATTTGCCTGGTGTGAAAATGGGAAACCACGGAAAACCATCTTCAGGGCTGCCGATAGTGGGATTCGAACCTACTATCTCCCGGATGCAAGCTCACAGATCAAAAAAAAAAGGAAAGTAATTTCACTTTTTGTCCCGAGGTGGACTCATTAATTAATAGTGTTAAAATTAGCCGTGACGACGTGGGATTTCAGACGACCTGCAATCTTAAACTTAATTTCAGCTCTCAAACGCGGGAGAAAATAATTTTTATCTTTTACCTGTCGTACCCGTCGTTGATGAATTCGTTTTTGGATAATGACAGCAGTATCGCCATCTAGCAGAGATGACTGGCAGCAGCAGAGACAGGGCACACCTCATCGAACGACAATAATCGGTCAGTGAACGTTATTGTTGACACTTTTCGGGGACTCAGAACACTGTAGGCATCACTAAACATTTGAAGACTAGGCTTCTAAACCCCTTTTCAAGATTCCAGCTGTCATTTCTTCACTTTCTTCTACTCATTTCGATAGTGATGGTTCGTATATTGTTGATTGCTAGGAGTCAAAGACCACGCGGTTTTTCAGCTTATGAAAATCACAACCACCATCACTGGCAGGTTCATTACCATGACGACTGAACACTATTTTCATGTCAGTGATGCTCGTGTTGAAGGATTTGGTAAGAGAAACCTATATTCGTAATTATTAAACCCCGGATTTTCATGCGGTAACAGGTTAGATTGCAAACTAGTTTGGTTAGTAATAAATGTCGGCCACTCGCTCTTCCATAATGTAGAAAGAGTAATATAAATTATAGAGGTTCTGATGGGCCGTACCCCTAATGTTTATGCAAACCCCATAGCGTAGTCGTTATGAAGGTAGACTATACTTGCTTCTCGCTTCAGTAAGTTTGCATTATAACCTATTAATGCATAAAATTCCGGGCTCTAGTAATTATCTTCATTATTAAGGGTTCGTACGTTAAAACTATGTCAGACATGAAACACTGGAAAATATGTTCTGTTTAATTGTTGTTAAGTACTGAACCAAACTCCATGGCGCAACAGCCCCGAAGCGCCATCGCCTACCAAACGACCGCTGCTCAGCCCGAAGGCCTGCAAATTACGGGTGTCGCGTGGTCAGCACGGCCGTTATTCTTGGTATTCTAGACCGGGGACTCTATCTCACCGTCAGATAGCTCCTCAAATATAATTACATATGCTGAGTAGACTTCAATGTAGCCATGAGATCCAGGCAGATATCCCTGACCTGGCCGGGAATCAAACGCGGAACTTTCTAGTAAAAGGCGGCTACGCTACCTCTACACCGCAGGGCACTGGAAATATTATTATCCTCTTATGTATCCTAAAGTAGCAAAATATATTTCTGACACAATGAAACATAATCACGAGAGCAAGACACAGCACCGGGATTCGATCCTCGGTTCTATGAATAGTACAGCTACCAATCCGTAAGGTAAAGTGGTTGTTAAGATGGATGAACACATTTGAATGAACACTTATACATCTAGCCACAGTTCTCTACGCAGCCTAATAAGTAACGTCTATGGCGTATTACCGAGCTTGAATGGAGCCACTTAGGGTACATTAGGTTGCAGAGAGTGTAGCCGGCTGTTGAATCGCTCACTTTCAGTGAATATGGAACTTCCTATACGGAAGGATCAACTTGGAGAAAGTAAAGTGATGTGGTTTCCTTGGCATTACTCCAAGTAAGCGCAAGTTCAGATTGTCAGGACGAGTATTTGAGAGAAACGTGCGACTACTACGACATTCGTGCTTGACAGCAAGAAGGAAACTGAGTCTCCCGAGCGTGAATGAGGCAGTACAAACACACCAACACAGTTCAGGAAATTTCAATGCATAATTTAGCATTTGTAGAAGACTATTGTGAATCTTCCTGTTTTAGACGGTTTAATTGAAGGGAGTCTATACTTAGTGCCAGGAAACGACCCACCTCAGTAACACAGTTGTCTAATCATTCTCCTTCTGTTTCCAACATAACGGATTCATTTCTAGCTTAGATTTTAGGTTGTATAAATGCTACAATTCCACGCCGGTGTATCGGGTGGTTAAAATTAAACTTTCTCTATTCAATCTCCTCTAGACAGGGAACTATTCATAGTAAGAGTACCAAATTACGTAGGAATAAAGTCCAGATTATGGACTATAATACTTGCATGGTTCAAGGTACATAACAATAATAATAATAATAATAATAATAATAATAATAATAATAATTTTATTTGTTTTTAGGGGGCGCAGTTATGAGCTTGCATCCGGGAGATAGTGGTTTCGAACCCCACTGTCGGCAACCCTGAAAACAGTTTCGCGTGGTTTCCCGTTTCTCACACCAGACCGGGGCTGTACCTTGATAAAAACCATGGACGCTTCCATCCCTCTCCTAGCCCTTTCCTATCCCATCGTCGTTATAAGAGCTACCTGTGTAGGTGCGACGTAAAGCAAATTGCAAATTTGTTTTTACGTTTCATATAACTACTTTTACAGTTTTCGGAGACGCCGAGGTGCCGTAATTCAGTCCCGCAGAAGTTCTTTTACTTTCCAGTAAATATACCGACACGCAGCTGACGTATTTGAGCCCCTTCACATAGAGTTATTGAAAAAGAAGGAACAGATTTCAAACATTTATTTCTTCCAAACTACAAAAGATAGAAACACGATTCCAACGTTCCTGGAAAGAGAAAGAGTTCAGTTTTCACTTTTGTAAGGTTTCAATACGAGCACCATGTGTTACACGACAAATATGAAAACGTTGGCTCTTTTCTTGCCACACACGAACCAGGTGGTCTCTATTTATCGAATTCACAGCTTCAATAATTCGATGTCGCAAACTTTCAAGAGTGTCAGGCATTAGGGGGGATAAACACACGGTCTTTTACGTAATCCCACAGATAAATATCACAAGGAGTGAGATATGGAGACCTGGGAGGCCACAGGCGATAAAGGTTATCTTCTGCTCCTCCTCTTTTAATCCAACGTCTTGGAATGGTGTCATTTTGGTAACGTCGAACGTGCTGAGAGAAATCATCGGAATCATTTTCCATTTGAGAAAATAACCAGGTTTAAAGCATGTCTAGATAGGTTAGTCCTGTCACAGTTTTCTCCATGAAGAAGGAAGGTCCATAAAATTTCTTTACAGATATGGCACATAAGACGTTCACCTTCGGTGAATCTCTTTCATGTTCAATTACTGCCGAAGGAATTTCAGTTGCCCAAATTCTAACGTTATGCCGATTAACTTTACCGGGAAGATGAAATGTGCGTTCATGTGAAAAAATAAATCGTTCAGAAAAATTGTCTTCCTCCACTTCATCTAGAATGCTAATGCAAAAGTCGTGCATTTTGTTGTAGTTGCCTGGATGCAATTTCTGCAACAACTGCAGTTTGTACGCCTTCAGGTGCAGACGGTGTTGCAAAACCCGCCATACCGTTGGTTGAGGAATTTTAAGTTCCATGCTTCCTCGTGTTGTGGATTTCTTTGGGCTCCTTTCGTAAACTGCATGAATACGCTCGACATTTTCATTCGATGTGAGTGGACGGCCCATGCTTTTCTCTTTGCAGATGCAATCATCTTCTACGAACTTTCGGTGCCACTGGTAAATCTGTTTATGCCGAGGTGGGTGTTTATTAAACTGACGGCGAAAAGCACGTTGAACTCCAATAATGGACTGCAGTTTTGCTAATTTCAGCACACAAAAGAAGCTTTTTCCTGGTGTGTCGCCATTTGCGTACGTATACTCCAACCGACAAGCCCCAGCGCGCCGCGCGCAATTGGGCCGATCACGTCACGTACCAGCGCCACTACGGCCGGGACTAGAACTTGCAACAGCGGCGCTTCTAATGGATTGCTCAAACTTAAAACCATTGTAGGTCCAGGAACGTAGGAATTGTGGTTCTACCTTTTGTAGTTTGGAAGAAATAAATGTTTGAAATCTGCTCCTTCTTTTTGAATAACCCTGTACTGTCGGACTGAATCAGGATGGAACCTGCCAAGTTGGCGTCAGAAGGTCAGCGTCTCAATTGTCTGAACCACTCATCCCGCTGTACCTGAAATACAGAGTTTATCAGGGGAACGTTCACACATCTGCTGATCTGAAGAAAATTATATCAAGAGTTGCATACCCATGCAGATGCTTCGCACAGCCGTGCAGGAAGCTGTCCCACACTTATAGACTGTCCTGCACAGTGATGGACACCATTTTGAGCACATTTTATAGTCTGGTTGATGATATGTCCATAACAACCAGTCATATTGCATGATATAGTAACGCAATAAAATTGTTTCGTTGGACATTTTTGAGCGTACCCTTGACAGTGGATTAATTTTCATGCTCATTAAAACGCTGATTTTTTCACATAGAGGCAGTTAAGTTAGGAAATTTTAATTCTAATTACCCATTATTCGCATACATAGAAGAGCTCCTGTCGCCCGCGGAGGCCCGGGTTCGTTTCCCAGCTCAGCCACGAAATTTGAAAAGTGGTACGAAGGCAGGAACGGGGTCCACTCAGCCTCGGGAGGTCAACTGAGTAGAGGAGGATCGATTCCCACCTCAGCCAACCTGGAAGTGGTTTTCCGTGGTTTCCCATTTCTCCTCCAGGAAAATGCCGGGATGGCACCTAACTTAAGGCCATGGCCACATCCTTCCATCCTCCCTGTCTATATCTTTCAATCTTCCCATTAACCCTCCCCCTCCACCATAAGGACCCTGTTCAGCATAGAAGGTGGCGGCCTGGGCGTGGTACTGGTTCTCCACCCCAATTGTATTCCTCCGACCCAAAGTCTCACGCTTCAAGGCACTGCCATTGAGGTCGTAGACGTAGGATCCCTCGCTGGGCGTTAAACAGATTAAAAAAGAAAGAAAGAAAGAAAGAAAGAACTCTTATGGTTTCTATTTTGCAACGAGCATTACTCAAGAAATGGACGAGAAAGTGACTGAACAAGTCCGAATTCACTGAGTCACATAGTTCTTCCATATCTGTTGCTCGGCTCGTTACCAATATTCTGAAATGAAATGCAGAGACCTTTGGAAAAGGTCCATTGAGACGCAAAAGTAACTTCAGAATTTAGTTTCACTGTTTCTTAGGAGATGGTGATTTATAAGAACATTGTAATCTCCTTTGGTTTTTCTATTATTTAAGTATAATTTCCAAAGTTAGACTCCCGGTCTAGAAAGCCAAGAATAACGGCCTAGAGGATCCGTCGTGCTGACCACACGACACCTCGTAATCTGTAGGCCTTCGAGCTGAGCAGCGGTCGCTTGGTAGGCCATGGTCCTTCGGGGATGTTACCCCATGGGGTCTGAATGGTTTTTCAAAGTTAGACTATAAATGCGTAGCTAAGTGAAAACGTCCACAACGAGTTTTACACTGACTGACAGAGCAAATGCAACACCAAGAAGGAAAGGTTCGAAAGAGATGAAAGTTGGGGAAAAAACAGAGACGGCACGGACGAATAATTGATGTTTATTTCAAACCGATATGCAGGTTACACAATGCGCACGGCATCGACTCAGTAGGATGTAGGACCACCGCGAGCGGCGATGCACGCGGAAACACGTCGAGGTACAGAGTCAATAAGAGTGCGGATGGTGTCCAGAGGGATGGTTCTCCATTCTCTGTCAACCATTTGCCACAGTTGGTCGTCCGCACGAGGCTGGGGCAGAGTTTGCAAACGGCGTCCAATGAGATCCCACACGTGTTCGATTGGTGAGAGATCCGGAGAGTACGCTGGCCACGGAAGCATCTGTACACCTCGTAGAGCCTGTTGGGAGATGCGAGCAGTGTGTGGGCGGGCATTATCCTGCTGAAACAGAGCATTGGGCAGCCCCTGAAGGTACGGGAGTGCCACCGGCCGCAGCACATGCTGCACGTAGCGGTGGGCATTTAACGTGCCTTGAATACGCACTAGAGATGACGTGGAATCATACGCAATAGCGCCCCAAACCATGATGCCGCGTTGTCTAGCGGTAGGGCGCTCCACAGTTACTGCCGGATTTGACCTTTCTCCACGCCGACGCCACACTCGTCTGCGGTGACTATCACTGATAGAACAGAAGCGTGACTCATCGGAGAACACGACGTTCCGCCATTCCCTCATCCAAGTCGCTCTAGCCCGGCACCATGCCAGGCGTGCACGTCTATGCTGTGGAGTCAATGGTAGTCTTCTGAGCGGGCGCCGGGAGTGCAGGCCTCCTTCGACCAATCGACGGGAAATTGTTCTGGTCGATATTGGAACAGCCAGGGTGTCTTGCACATGCTGAAGAATGGCGGCTGACGTGGCGTGCGGGGCTGCCACCGCTTGGCGGCGGATGCGCCGATCCTCGCGTGCTGACGTCACTCGGGCTGCGCCTGGACCCCTCGCACGTGCCACATGTCCCTGCGTCAACCATCTTCGCCACAGGCGCTGCACCGTGGACACATCCCTATGGGTATCGGCTGCGATTTGACGAAGCGACCAACCTGCCCTTCTCAGCCCGATCACCATACCCCTCGTAAAATCGTCTGTCTGCTGGAAATGCCTCCGTTGACGGCGGCCTGGCATTCTTAGCTATACACGTGTCCTGTGGCACACGACAACACGTTCTACAATGACTGTCGGCTGAGAAATCACGGTACGAAGTGGGCCATTCGCCAACGCCGTGTCCCATTTATCGTTCGCTACGTGCGCAGCACAGCGGCGCATTTCACATCATGAGCATACCTCAGTGACGTCAGTCTACCCTGCAATTGGCATAAAGTTCTGACCACTCCTTCTTGGTGTTGCATTTGCTCTGTCAGTCAGTGTATTTATCTCAAAACTCATTCTTTAACAAAAGTCACATAAATAAGAACATTTAAAGATTGAGTATCTGTATGCATTTACATTTCTGACTTGTTCACATCTTTTTGGGTACAATGGCGACAATCGTAGAGGGCAGGGTTATGACTGGGTATGTGGTGACAGTGGCTTTAATTACGACGCAGCCTCATAATTTGCCAGGTATGAACATGAAATACCACGTGAAACTATCTTCATAGTTGCTGATAGGGGAATTCCAACCGACCATCTCCCGGCTACGTGAAACAAACCACGTAGTCAAATGTCTAAATACTTGCGACATTCGAACTAGAAAGGATATTTTTGCATCTGACGCTCCAATAAATCCCAGAAACGAAAATGTTTGCCATTTACGTATTTTAAACGAACATCGGTTGATCGATTTGGGACACATAGCTATCAGCTTGCATTCGGGAGATAGGGAGTTCGAATCCCACTATCGGCAGCCCTGAAGATGGCTTTACATGGTTTCCCATTTTCACACCATGCAAGTACCTGGACAGGGTACTGGTCCTCCACCTCAATTGTATCCCTCTGACCCAAAGTCTCACGCTTCAAGGCACTGCCATTGAGGTCTCAATGAATCTGGGTGCACCTACTGATATCAATTTAGTCTTGGAAAGGCTAAATTCTATACCATGCTCATTGCACCTATTAAGTTCCAAAATATTACACTGCAGGCTTTTAGCACAATCTGCCATTAGGATCAAGTCGTCAGCATATGCCAAACTGTTTACTATCTTTTCACATAATTGAATCCCTCCCAGCCACTTTAGTACTTTCTGTAAACTGTGAACAACAAAGGTGAAAGTTTACGGTCTTGTATAATCCCTGCAAGTAATTTGAACCAAGAACTCATTCTACCATCATTTCTCACTGCAGCGCAATTGTCAACATAGATGCCTTTGATCGATTTTAATAATCTACCCTTAATCCCATAGTCCCAAGTACGAGGTATAGTCTTGTGTTCATTCTTACGGGTTCCCTTCAGAGGAATGTTTGAAGATAAAACTACTGACACCTCACATCGTTCATAGTTGTATGTGTTCGAGGATACTTCCACTAATAAATAATAATAATAATAATAATAATAATAATAATAATAATAATAATAACAATAATAATAATTGTACCGGGCGGTACACCTCCACGCCGCTAATTCAAACTTTGCGCCAGTTGAAAATCCTCTGCTGGAGGAAGTCCGAACTTTATCTAATGTATTAATTTTCAAGTTACCCAGAAGATGTCACTACTTGGAAATTTTGAAGTTTCTGAACTAGGTCGATTTCGACGTATTTTTGTTTTGCTTGTAGTAAGAAGTGTGAACTTTCTCTTCTAGAGGACACTACTGAAGAACTACAATAGTGCACCCTAGTGCAAGGTGAAAGAACTGTTTTTTGGAGAAATTTTTATTTCAAAAGTTTGTTTCTTGTTATATTTCTTTCTGGTGTTGTTTAAGTTGGCTGTATACCCCTTTCTTTCCCCTTGTTTTGAATTTAGCCAATCCCGAATTTCTTTAATTAATTTACGACCAATAAGGGGTTATTTCTTCAAATTGGATATGCTGCTTAACCCTAACCAATAAATGATTGTGGGCGGGTGTTTTCTTTCCTGAAACGCCTCGAACTTTACGCGAGAGTATATAAACTGCTGATTTTAGGGTCTCTGCGCCACTTCTCTACCATCTTTCAGTGTGTAAAGTACATAGCAGGGGGCGGGAAGCGCCTCTTTCTTCGGACAGCAGTTCAACAACCAGGTAATGGCCGTATAATAACTTCTTTTCTTGCTAGCTCAGCAGTTTAACTCTCGGGGCGGGTCCGAAGCATTTTCACCATGTAACCTTTCCCTAAAATGTAAAGACTCTTAGTATCTATTCTCTTTTAAGCTACGTATTGGGATAGAGAGTGCTTAACCCTCTCGAGCTCCCACTCATATTGTTTTGAGGTGAACTTATTTCTCACAACCGATTCTTCCTTAATGTAATGTAAATTGTTCTTTTCTAAAGTCACCTCCGTAGTATGGGATTAGCCCTTGCATTAGCGGCCTTGAGCCAGATTAGGTTTTAAACAAAATGTATTAGGAGTGCAGATCGCCTCCTCTCAAATTGTTATTTTAGAGGTCATGTAATTAACCTTTTTCTCACTTAATAGGCCTCAGTAGGTTGGGTATTTTACCCCTGTGTCTATGTCCTTAGAGGACAACTTGAAGGTCGAGTTAGGTGTGGCCTTTTTGATAGGCTTAAAATTTTGAGAGCGGATCGCTCTTTTGAAATTTGTTTCTGCGTGCCTCTAGGAGGTCTTACTGTGTAATTTGGAGCAAGCGCTCCTGGGCGTGATTGGGGTTTTCTGCCCCTTTGTTAAACCTTATGTACATGTAAGCTTGGGCTAACTGCCCAAGAATTGTGAGTTCGGGGCTCGAAGCCCAAAGCCTGTAAATACTGTTGTTGCTCTTTTGTTGCCTTGCTACTCTGTACCTTCCATGCTTGTTATTTCTTGATTTTGAAAAGAGAATATAACCTTGTTAAATTTTACATTAACTTTAATTTCGTAGTTTGAGACCCGTTCACCCCCGCACCTTCTTTCACCTCTACCTACCACAAAAAAACGGTAACAAAAATAACAATAATAATAATAATACCACGAACCTACTACGCTGGCGTAGCAGGGAGAGAGGTGATACTCCCACGTGGCGCGTCCCAGGTGGCGGATAGGGGGTTCTAACCGGCTTGCCGGCAGATTTGAGGGAAATAAAATACCTCTCGCGGACCAAACACACTACCCCCTGTGGGTGGGGGACGCAGATGAAGAATACACCCACGGTATTCCCTGCCTGTCGTAAGAGGCGACTAACAGGGGCCCAAGGGGCTCTCACCTTGGGAGTGTGGATTGGCGACCACGGGGCCCTTAGCTGAGTCTTGGCATTGCTTCCACTTACTTGTGCCAGGCTCCTCACTTTCGTCTATCCTGTCCGACCTCCCTTGGTCAACTCTTGTTCTTTTCCGACCCCGACGGTATTAGAGCATTCGAGGTCTAGGAAGTCTTTTATTTTCACGCCCTTCGTGGCCCTTGCCTTACTTCGTCCGTTCCTTCATCTTTCGAAGTGACGGGTCCCTTCTTTCGTCTTCTTTTCTCTCTCTCTTTACCCCCTGTGGGTGGGGTACTCGGACGAAAAATACACCCGCGGTATCCCCTGGATGTCGTAGGAGGAGACTAAAAGGGGCGACCAAGGGATGATTGTATGAGAACCATGACACTACTTTTGATTAGTACCATCCCGCGGGGAAAACCAAGGGTCGCCTTTACTTGCGAGTAGTACCACTATGTTAGGTACACAATAGGTTTGTGCTTAGTAGCAGCTGTGAGAGGGTCACTGTGGGTTTCCAGTATCCGTGAGTCGTACCCATGTTGGCAAGACCGCGGGTCTGGGCGTTGCCTGTGCTTAGTACCGCTATATGAGGGACACCGTGGGTCTGCGTTGCCCGTGATTGGTACCCACTATGTGAGGAACACCACGGGATGTGGGGTTAGTACACCTAGGTGAGGAGCCTCATCGGTTTGCGTTGGCTATGAGTGGCGCCATTGTGTGAGAAACACCATAGGTCTACGTTACCTTTACGGCGTACAGTACTTGTGAGTAGTACCATCGTGTGTGGAACACCATGAGTCTTCGCTACTTTTGATCAGTACCCCAACATGACAAATACCAGGGTTCTACTTTACTAGCCATAAGCACCATTCTGAGGGGCATTAGACCTGGATTTTGAAACCCTTTATACATCAAGCATACTCGATTCAGGATTGTGCTTTGTAAGTGGTCTCTTGGTCAGTAATACTACTATATATGACCTTTCTTGAGTTGAATCCACTGTTTTTTTTTGTTTCATGTCCATCCATTCATTCTTCATGACTTTTATTTTAGTTTGTTCAGTGGATGATTTTGTACTTTTTGTTGTGATTTCATTTCGTACCATTAGGGGCCGATGACCTCGATGTTAGGCCCCTTTCAACAACAAGCATCATCATCATCAATAATAATAATAATAATAATAATAATAATAATAATAATAATAATAATAATAATAATAATAATAATAATAATAATAATAATAATAATAATAATAATAATAATAATAATAATAATAATAATAATAATAATAATAATAATAATAATAATAATAATAATAATGTGTTCAACGTTGTTTCATTTACTGCACTTCACACTCTCCTGGAAGTTAGATCGTTGCGTTCAAAACTGTTAAAGACCGTCTTATTTGAGGTCATTCACATGTTGAATGACCCTTCCGCGATTGACATCCTGACCTTCAATATAGGAGGCAGTGCATAACCAAATGAGCTACGCAGTAAATTTACCATTTTATTCTTAAGGGAATATGTGAAGATAAATTGGAAAAGAATCCACAGTATTAGATTTGCTGATGACATTTCCATAGTAGCAGACTCTGAGAAGGAATTAAATAGAATGTTGACTGTTCTGTGTGATACATTGGAAAATTACATCTCACCGCGCCCTCCTCCTCCTAGGGATAAAGGGCTAATAGGCTAAAGGGCTAAATGGGCTAAATGGCTAATGGGTTAAAGGGATAAAGGGCTAAACGGATAAAGGACTAACGGGCGCAGGGGCTAAAGGGAAAACGGGCTTACATTTTTGGAGTATTTAGGGTACCTCTTCTCTCTTTATCAGTGCTTGAGATCGGCTCTACATCTAGAGGTGGAGTTGACACCCTGAGGAAGGGAGAGTGTTGGAAAATAATTTGTACTAATGTTCCTACTCTATCTACTGTATGCTACAGAAGGATGAGCCCGTGTATAGCCGCCACCTTGCGCAATTGCCCTACCAACAATTTGTTTGTGAGCCAAGATGGCAGGGAAGTTAATAAAAACATAAGAATAGGCAATTGCAAAATAGAACAAGTGCAACATTTCTGTTACTTACGAAACATTATAAATGAAGAAAAAAGATGCACCAAGGAAATAAGAGAGAAGAATAGCTCTTGCTAAACATGCCTTTCCAAACAGAATTCTTTTAACAAATACCCATATAAGTTTAGAAACAAGAATAGCTCTTGTCAAATTCTTTGTCTGGGGTGTGTTACTTTACGGTTGTGAGAGCTAGACTATTGAAAAAAAAGGAAAGAGATTCGTTGGAAGCAACTGAAATGTGGATTTAGTGGACATACTGGACTGAAGAAAGACAAATCGAGATGTTTTAAAGGATATCGATGTACAAAAAAGGATAAGGAATGAAGGATGATATGTCATATCCCCAGACATAGTGACTTCCTAGTAAACGTCTCTGAAGGAAAAATACTATGAAAGAAAGGAAGAGAAAGACCAATGAAGACGTACATCGAGGATGTAAAAAATTTGATGGAATGTAAAGACTACAAGGAAGTGGAGAGAACAACAAGATTGAGAGAAAAATGGATGCATCGACAAGGCTTGGCCTTTAGAGGATGATGATGATCGTGATGATGATGATATACGAATTCGGATGTGCACAATATATGCCACTCATTCAATTTTTATGTGGCGTTGTTCTAAACCATTATCGGTGAACACTATACCATTGACTATGGTAGTGTAGTTGGATAAGGAGAACAGAACTTCAACATTATAGACAGCCATTTAACAGAAAATCATTCTTTAACCTGCTTTGCAGATAATTGTGGGAGAGTGTGTGAACTATTAGTCAGGCATCGAAACAAAATACAAAGGTCCACATGTTAAAGGAAGTTCCAGGTGAACACGCTGTTCTTATTTAAAAGTAAAAGTGGTATCAATAACATAAATATAAGGTAGGAGGCCCATATTTCGTCCCCTTAGCAGATTTGGACTTGTAGAAATTCAGCAATATTATGGACAAGGCTACAAAATGGTATATATATTCTGTACTTACGGGAAAGTTATAATGGAACTTTTTTTTACAATTCGCCTTAGTCTCACCGACACATAACGGTCTTTTGGCGACGATGGGAGAGGAAAGAGCTAGGCGTGGGAAGAAAGCAAACGTGGTTTTAATAAGAGCACAGACGCAGCATTTGTCTGGTGTGGAAATGGGAAACCACGGAAAACCACCTTCAGGGCTGCCGACAGTGGGATTCGAACCCACTCTTTCCCGAATGCGCAAGCTAACAGCTACGTGCTCCAAACCGTGCGGCCACTTGTTCGGTTACACTGAAATTGTTATAGCGTAAGATGGTCAATATTTCACATAAACAATACGAAAACTAAACTACCAAAACTGTGCTCGTAATTTCGTCCCCCATTAAATTTATGAGAAGTACAATTAATTTTAATATATATTTCCTTTCTAACCTTACCAAACACTTCCCTATAATGAATTACTTGAAGGCCATTTATAAAACAATGTTTTCTTGGTATTAATTTTAACATAGTCTTTCAGCGTTACTCGTGGAATGTTAAAACGCTTTTCTTGCACGTTTGTGATCCATTATATTGTCCCTCACTGCCTTAGTAGCCTTCTTAATAGCCTCCTTATCCCACTGCTTGCTTTTTCCCATCTGAAAATAATAATAAACTTCATAAATAACAAATAAAATGAAGGGGACGAAATTACGAACATTCCCTGATTTATTTATTATAATAGCCGCTACAGTAACTCCCACCAACTACCTCACTGTAGCGATTAAACGCCATGAACTACACCACATGGCTGAAATGCAGTCCAGTATTTCATACACGTATCAGTGCTCACTCTAGGAATACCAGGCTCTTAATTTAAATGCTGCACTAACTCAACTCGGCATGAAAAATGAATCCTCCTTGTACACGGAAACTAAACGTGGTGCACACAACCAACTCTCACAACAAGACAACGCGACGAGGCTACGCGTGTGCGCGCGGCTAAACAGCGATGCAAACGGGGGATCGCTAGAGGGACGAAATTAGGTACCGGTATTCGAAATGTCGAATTGATAAAACCCGATTTGAAAATCACTAGCGATGAAGGTCATGAGACTATGATCACGAACATTTTTTTTTACAATTCTCATAACGTCGCACCGACACAAATAAGTTCTTTTCTTTTTTTTTTTGCTAGGTGCTTTACGTCGCACCGACACAGTTAGGTCTTATGGCGATGATGGGATAGAAAAGCCTAGGAGTTGGAAGGAAGCGGCCGTGGCCTTAATTAAGGTACAGCCCCAGCATTTGCCTAGTGTGAAAATGGGAAACCACGGAAAACCATCTTCAGGGCTGCCGATAGTGGGATTCGAACCTACTATCTCCCGGATGCAAGCTCACAGCCGCGCCTCTACGCGCACGCCCAACTCGCTCGGTACAGATAGGTCTTACGGCGACGATGGGATAGGAAAGTACTAGGAGTGGGAAACTACGGAAATTCATCTTCATGGCTGCCGACAGTGGGGCTCGAACTCACTCTCTCCTGGATGCAAGCTCACAGCTGCGCGCCCCTAACCGCACGGCCAACTCACCCGGTATGATCACGAACCCACAATCACGTAAATACTTGGAACTTGAAAGAGTTTGTTTCAAGACCGCAGAAAATGTCTTAAGTTTAGGTAAGTTCTATTCTTAATGTTACCTCAGGGTTAACAATTTGAGTTAGCTGATTGTGTTTCATTTTGGGGGCTAATATTATGGCGGTCATCAATTCAGACCATGTAATACATTGTTTGAAACAGGTGGACGTAGGAAGAAATACTGTGGCTGACATCAAAGAGATTAATTTGTGACAGAATCGAGAAATAATTTGCGGATCCATGAAAACTATCGACCACATCGCTTTTGTGCATGGTAGCTGTCACAGAGTATTCCTGTGATTGCCATTGATTGATGTGGGATAGGACATTCTTATTGAGCTCATGTGGCACTGACAACTTACTGGAAATTTCATTAACTGACAATTAAATAGACATATTTCATTCTGCATATTCAATGGAATCATAAAAGTTTGCGTCACTTTTGTATCAAGAGTTAAGTTCATACTCAATTATTCTCTCTTACGAATAAACCCTGAGGGCGGGGGGCGGTACACCCACGCCATCCCCTGCCTGTTGTAAGAGGCGACTAAAAGGGGTCCCAGGGGTTTTAACTTCAGAGCGTGGGTTAGCAATCACGGGCCCCTTAGCCGAGTCCTGGCATTGCTTCCAATTTCTTGTGTTTGGCTCCTCACTTTCATCGATCCTGTCCGACCTCCCTTGTTCAACTCTTGTTCTTTTCCGACACCGAAGCTATTAGAGCATTTGAAGGCTAGGGTGTCTTTAATTTTCATGTCTTTCTTGGTCTTCGTCTTTCTTTGGCAGATATCTTAACCCTTCTATTATTTCTCTCTCATTAGTATTATATAGAGCGTGGTTGCCTAGGTGTACTTTTTCTTAAAACAATCATCAGGACCGTCACTACCACTACAAATATAACTTGTCTAGTATTCACCTTCTTTCTTTGGACTAGAATAAAAGGGAGATTTACCGCTTCCACTTTTTATCAAATGCATAGATATTAGACTACTTTACACATAAACATGTTCAGACAACACTCTCGACCATGAAGTCAGTAATAGAAATGGGAATTTTATGCAATAATATATTAGTACTAACGGCGTGCGTCCTCTGGAAAGTTTTGGTGCAGGTCTTTCGAGTTGACGCCTCATAGACGACCTGCACATCTTTTAGGATGGGGCCCTACCTATAATGAATTCTAATACTAAAGGTGGCACACACACCCAGTCTCAGAACGATGGGAATTAACCAATGTAGGGTGAAATACCCTACGCGGCCTGGAATCGAATCCGGAGCCCTTTAGATCAAAGGCCAACACACTAAACATTTAGCCATGGAACCGGGCAGCAACACATTGGAATATAATCTTATTTAACGAGTAGGAAGTATCTCCTAGTACGCAATAGGTTCACGTAAGGGAAATAGCGAAATTAAATAAGAAATCTGTTTAAAGAAGGAAGGGTGTATACTTTGAGAAAATATTTCAAATTTCGTGCCCGAAATAAAATTGTGAATGCGTTAATCTGGTACGTAGAGGATTTATTATTATTATTATTATTATTATTATTATTATTATTTAGGGGCTACCTTGCCGAGGCTCTAAGGGTATGCTCGGTTCACCCGGAAGGACGTGGGTTCGAATCCCCTACAGGAAGTCGTAAACTTTAAGAAACGAGACTTACACTTCCGGAGGTGCACATGGCTTTGAGGTTCACTCAGCCTACACCAAAAAATGAGTACCAGGTTAATTCCTGGGGGCAAAGGCAACCGGGCGTAGAGCTAACCACTCTATCCCGAGGTTACGGATAGTGGAAGCCTATAATCTTCCACCACTCCAACGGCCTTCTGGCCTGTACGGAGATTACTTTGCTTTTTTTAAAAACTATTATTATGTGCATCGAAACGAAACAAATAAGACGTCTATACATAGAGGATGGTTGCGCAGTGGTACTTCTTCTTAAAACAATAATCACCATCGTCTACATATTAAATTTAATCGATGAACGCAACTGACAAAATAATAGTGATGAGGATCGGATGAATTGATGAATATATTCCAAAGGAAAATATTTGGAGCGGGCGACTGGAACTTGACTAACCTTAGGCAGTCCGGCTCCATGGCTAAATGGTTAGCGTACTGGCCTTTAGTCACAGGGGTCCAGGGTTCGATTCCCGGCAGGGTCGGGAATTTTAACCATAATTGGTTAATTTCGCTGGCACGGGGGCTGGGTCTATGTGACGTCTTCTTCATAATATCACCATCAACACGACGCGCCGGTCGCCTACGGGAGTCAAATCGAAAGATCTGACTTTGGCGAGCCGAACTTGTCCTCGGACACTCCGGGCACTAAAAGCCATACGCCATTTCATTTAACCTTAGGAAGATCGTGATAATTACCAAGAGAGTAATCGCGTACAGATTAACTCTGCTTTTGTTTCCTTAATATTAGAAATAATAATAATAATAATAATAATAATAATAATAATAATAATAATAATAATAATAATTTTGTGGGCTTTACGTCACCCTAATTACTTTTGCGGTTTTCGGAGACGCCGAGTTGCCGGAATTTAGTCCCGCAGGAATACTTTTACGTGTCAGTAAATATACCGACACGAGGCTTACGTATTTGAGCACCTTCAAATAGGCTAAACCGGACTGAGCCACTCAACCCGGCAATCTTAGAAATAGGGAGACTAGAAGAGGCATATAATTATCTCACTGTAATATTCCAAATCACCTCCGAGTACAGTGGACCTTATGTTCACATTAGAAGATCGCTGAAAGGACACAAAATTTAAAAGTGTGAGCCAGAAATGACATCAAGCGGAAGTTTGCTTATCTGCTCTTGCTCTCTGCTGCTATTTAGTAGAATACCTGGCAGCAGTCTGCCGGAACGACACCCTCACTATGCAAGTCAACAAAGCTTTGAACAAAACATGGTTCCTCGTAGAAGACACCAGCGCCAACTACTCTCAACAAAATATATTACGCTACGTATATGTTGTTGTTGTTTGAGTCATCAGTCCATAGACTGGTTTGATGCAGCTTTCCATGCCACCCTATCCTGTGCTAACTTTTTTATTTCTACGTAACTACTGCATCCTACATCTGCTCTAATCTGCTTGTCATATTCATACTTTGGTCTACCCCTGCTCTTCTTATCACCTACACTTCCTTCAAAAACCAACTGAACAAGTCCTGGGTGTCTTAAGATGTGTCCTATCATTGTACCTCTTTTTCTGGTCAAATTTAGCAAAATCGATCTCCTCTCACCAATTCGATTCAGTATCTCTTCATTTGCGATTCGATCTATCCATCTCACCTTCAGCATTCTTCTGTAACACCACATTTCATAAGCTTCTATTCTCTTCCTTTCTGAGCTAGTTATCGTCCATGTTTCACTTCCATACAATGCCACGCTCCACACGAAAGTCTTCAAAAACAATCTTTCTAATTCCTATATCAAATGTTTGAAGTGAGCAAATTTCTTTTCTTAAGAAAGCTCTCCCTTGCTTTTTCTAGTCTACATTTTATGTACTCCTTACTTCTGCCATGCTACGTATATAAGACTTCTAAACATCACGCAAGTATTGGAGAGATATAAATGAATCACGACAAATATTTCCTTATTCTTTGTGCTATCTTCGGTCATATTACTATTTTATGATTGAAGCTGTTCTCACGAACTTCTTCATCAAGAATTTTATGAACAATTCTCATCGGTATCCTTGACAACATGTCTTGGAACTTCCGTCAAGTTTGCAATTGTCTATATATTAAAAGAGTTTACTAAAACAGCTTTGAGTAAATGTATTTCCTCGAATAAAATATTAAATTTGCAATAATACTCGATTCGTATATTGTAAGTCCATGTGTGCCTAACACGTCCTGAAAATTTTAAGTTAGGATTCTAAAACCTCGAGAGTTATAAATTATTTTGTTAGATGATGCGTTCATTCCGGTGCGACAGTCTCTCGCAAGAATTAATGTGAGCATTTTCTAATAGCATTCCATTGCTTGATTAATAGACTACATCACTGAATGTTTGTACTTTGCTATTTCTGTGTAAACAATGATAAGAATTAAAACATATACATTAATTTTCTGAAGGTTGAACAGCACAGTACAAGAATAATTTTATTAATCTGTGTAACCTTGAGGCAATATTCCATGGAACGAGTTCATGCGATGGTGTGGAAGGAACCGTTAAGTGACTAGCTGCACACACCGCCTTGCAGTAACCCTACAGCAACCTCTTTATCACTGGTGTGTTCTTCTTCTTCTTTATCTGTTTACCCTCCAGGGTCGGTTTTTCCCTCGGACTCAGCGAGCTATCCCACCTCTACCACCTCAAGGGCAGTGTCCTTGAGCTTCAGACTCTGGGTCGGGGATACAACTGGGGAGGACGACCAGTACCTCGCCCAGACGGCAGCACCTGCTATGCTCAACAGGGGCCTTGCCGTGGGATGGGAAAATTGGAAGGGATGGACAAGGAAGAGGGAAGGAAGCGGCCGTGGCCTTAAGTTAGGTACCATCCCGGCATTTGCCTGGAGAAGAAGAGGGAAACTACGGAATACCACTTCCAGGATGGCTGAGGTGGGAACAGAACCCATCTCTACTCAGTTAACCTCCGAGGCTGAGTGGACCCCGTTTCAGCCCTCGTACCAGTTTTCAAATTTCGTGGCAGAATCGGGAATCGAACCCGGGCCTCCAGGGGTGGCACCTAATAACCACTACACCACAGAGAATACAAAAAGTTACAATTTTGCAAACCTTACAACTCAGCAGCATCAACAAGGCCAATGTATTTTTCAAGAAGGATTTAAAGATCAAGACCACTGGAAGGTAGTTGTACTTCCTCTTAAAACAATAATCACCACCACCACCACCAAAACGAAGGAACTCTGAGATTACCTACCTTCTTACCGATCAGTTCACACCCTCGAACTCTTGCATGCTAACCCAAAACTCTATCCACTGCACCAGCTGTACAGCACGAAAAATATGTGCTTACAGAGGTAGTTACCCTACATGTGGTTACAGTGTTGCCAGATTGCCACTCTTCAACGTTATCTTTCTGTCGGATATACTCGCAGGACGAACTTTTGTGAGAGACATTCTTTTATTGCTGGCATGTGAGGAGCCGCTTTGCGACGCCCGAGTGCGCGAATTTCGCTTCACTCTGTATACAGCTTTTGTGTTTAATTATTCATTGTCATGAAATGTTGAATATATGAAGCAACAAGGTGGATTATAAAGAGAGCTTGTGGATGTAACGAAAGTTCCAAAAGTTATTATAAAACAATCAAACAAGAAAGATAAAACAATGGAAAATATCAGAATATATATTTGCCGAGCTGTGTGGTTCAGATGCTAGAAGTTCTGATCTTTTGAGCCGAGTGGGTGGGTTCTGTTCTGGGTCAGTCCGATGGTACTTTAAAGAGCAAAACATGCCAGCGTCGTGACGAGATGACAAAGAACAACGTACCAGAAATTCGTAAACGTAGTTAGTGGGATGGAAAACAAGTGTTTCTTCTTCGTTTCGGCAGTTTATGGACCTGGTTTGGCAATCATTACTGTATTTTTGACCCTTGCTACCTTCACCTTCTGCCAGTATCATTGCTGTATTTTTGACCCTTCCTACCTTCACTCTCTGCCAGTATCTTTGCTGTATTTTTGGGCTTTTCCTACCTTCACTCTCTGCCAGTATCTTTGGTGTATATTTGGCCTTTCCTAACTTCACTCTCTGCCAGTATCTTTGCTGTGTTTTTGGGCCTTTTCTACTTTCACTCTCTGCCAGTACCTTTACTGTATTTTTGGCCTCTCCTACTTTCACTTTCTGCCAGTACCTTTAAAGTATTTTTGGCCTTTCCTACCTTCACTCTCTGCCAGTTTGATGTATTTTCGACTTTCCTAACTTCACTCTCTGCCACTACCTTTGATGTATATTTGGCCTTTCCTACCTTTACTCTCTGCCAGTATCTTTGCTGTATTTTTGGCCTTTCCTACCTTCAATCTCTGCCAGTATCTTTGGTGTACTTTTGGCCTTTCCTACCTTCACTCTCTGCCAGTATTTTTGCTGTATTTTCAGCCTTTCCTACCTTCACTCTCTGCCAATATCTTTGGTTATTTTGGCCTTTCCTACCTTCACACTCTGCCAGTATCTTTTCATTCTCCTAATTCCTTCTTCTATTCTTCTGTATAAGATTTCCCTTTTCAAACTACTGTTTCCCAACCTCCATGAAACTAGGTAACTTTCTTACGAGTTGTCTAAATATATTACTGTCCATGATGTAAACTTCCGGAAGTCCGATTCCTTGGCTGAATGGTCAGCGTTCAGGTCTTCGGTTCATAGGGTTCTGGGTTCGATTCCCGGCCGGGTCAGGGAGTTTAATCGCGTGTGATTAATTCTTCTGGCTCGGAGGTTGGTTGGTTGTGTTTGTTCCAAAACTCTCCTCTTCATATTCACAAACACAACACAACACAACACAACACAACACAACACAACACAACACAACACAACACAACACAACACAACACAACACAACACAACACAACACAACACACAACACAACACAACACACAACACACAACACAACACACTACCAACCACCATATGAACACGCAATAGTGATTACATCCCTCCACATAGCGTTGGTGTCGGGAAGGGCATCCGTCCGTAAAACAGGGCCAAATCCACGTGTGCGACACAGTTTGCACGTACGACCCCACAAGTTGTAGGAAAAGCGATAGAAGTAGAGGAAGAAAAAGAAGCAGGAAAAGAAGAGTAAGATCCGCCTTTTTCGTCCAGTTCAACCTCACTTCTCGAAACCATTCCAGCTCTGTCTTCTTCTTGCTGAAGAATTCAATGACCCTCTTTCTGAGTTTGTTGTTGTCCATCCTCAACAAGAGCCCATAGAACCGTAACCTTCTCTTCCTCATCAATTCAACCACTCCTTCTGTTCTTCGATACAATTCTTTATTAGATTTTAACCTACCGGGCGATTTGGTCGTGCGGTTAGGAGCGTGCGGTTGTGAGCTTGCATCCGGGAGATAGTTCGAACCCCACTGTCAGCAGCCCTGAAGACGGTTTTCCGTGGTTTCCCATTTTCACACCAGGTAAATGCTGGGGCTGTACCTTAATTAGGACCGATGACCTTCGATGTTAGGCCCCTTTAAACAACAAGCAAGCAAGTACCTTAATTTAGGCCATGGCCGCTTCCTTCCGAATCCTAGCCTTTTCCTATACCATCGTCACCATAAGACCCATCTGTGTCGGTGCGACGTAAAAGAAAGCAAAAAAAAAATGAGTCTCCTCATTCCTTTTTATACATATGGATCTAGAATTTTTCTTAGAATTTTTCCTACTCTTCTCCGGACATATTTAAGCCCACTTTTCCCAATCATATCCAATGTATCTGCTGCGTACAAGCACTCAGGTTTAATAACCGTGCCTAGATGCCTCAATTTAGCCCTATAAAATAGAACCTTTTGTTGTAGGTGTTCGTCGTCAGTTGAAACGGCATTTTCATTTTTCTCTCACTCCTTAAAAGTATTATTTTCCGACTCATTCTCTTGTAATGTTTCTCTCAAATACTCAAAACTCTTAACTCCCCTTAAGTTTTCGTCTCCTAACTTCAACAGCTGAGCGTCCTCTTTAATGTTCGTCATTAACGCAGTCTTCTCATCAAAATTTGAAGCTATCATCTGAAGTACGTCAATCCTTTTCTTAGCTGTTGCTATATTGCTGGTGAGTATCACTATATCGCCATCGAATTCCAAGCAATCTATACTTGTACTCCCCCAATCGTTAAAGTCTCCTAGTTAGGAATTCTTTTCTTCCATTCCCTAACAACGTTTCCCAGAACACAGTTGAATGTAATTTGTGAGAGTTCGTCTGCTTGTCTTACACGAGTTATGATTTCAAAGGGCCCTGAGATCCTCCCCCCCCCCCCGAAATTTATTTTGAGTAAGTGTTGCTGCTTGTATGTCTGATTAAATTTCTTGTTATTATTATTATTATTATTATTATTATTATTATTATTATTATTATTATTATTATTATTATTATTATTATTATTATTATTATTATTATAGAATAAATATTGAGGGAAACTTCTGCGAATGCCATTGAAAACATTTTTCGATTAATGATGATTCGATATTGTTATTCGGAAGAAATAATGAAGGTTTGTGTATTGACGGAGGTCCTAATGCTTATATCATCAGTGGCTTGCTTTATTCAGTGCCTCTTCTCTCCTAGGTTCCTTCAAGTAAACACAGAGCTCGTGAGAGTACTCCGCTGTGGCGACCAACTTAATTGAATGCTACTGTACTAGAGAGCCAGGGCAAGACCTAGTGTCTCTGTTAACTTGGAGTCAGATGTCAAAAAATGCTGATATTGGCAGGAGGCATGTGGTATCGTCGACGAATTTCCACCAAGTTAGCTTAGGTTCGTATCCTGACTAATGCATATGAGATTTTTGAAATGAATAGTCTTGTCCGTGTTGTTCGGATTCCACGTAAAACTAGAGGTCCTGTGGGTATGATAATGATATCAACAGTCACGTTAAAATACCAAACCAAACCCCATGGCCCAATAGCCCCGAAGGACCATGGCCTACCAAGCGACCGCTGCCCATCCCGAAAGCCTACAGATTACGAGGTGTCGTGTGGTCAGCACGACGGATCCTTTCGGCTGTTATTCTTGGCTTTCTAGACCGGGGATGCTACCTCGCCGTCAGATATCTCCTCAATTTTAATCACGAAGGTTGAGTGTACATCGAACCAGCCCTCAGATGGAGGTTGAAATCCCTGATCTGGCTGGAACTCGAACCCGGGGCCTCTTGGTAAGAAGCAGGCACGCTACCCCTACACCGTGCGGCCGGCCAGGTTAAACTACAGACTGTAATCTAACGTTGACATGTGACATGATTTCCTTTATTTGCACGTTTCGTGAATTACAATCGATAATTTTGAAGTGTGATTTGGTGAAGATGGGTGCTGAAAAGGCATAAAGTTCTCTAACTATTCAACTTTCTAGATTAAAGTGAAATGAAATACACGGTGGTCGGAAACAACGTGAAGAGTGTTATTGCTGTTACGTCCCAGTAACTACTTCTTGACGATTTTCAAAAAAAAGACGCCGAGGTGCCAGAATTTTATCCCGCAAGAGATTTTTACGTGCCAGTAAGTCTACCGATACGAGGCTGACGTGTTTGAGCACCTTGAAATACCAAAGAACTGAGCCAGGATCGAACCTGCCATGTTGGGGTCAAAAGGCCAGCGGCTCAAACGTCTGAGTCACTCAGACAGGCGAAACAACGTGTATAGGGTATCAGCGTTAGATGGTTGGTCATGCAGATAAATAATTTGAAAGAAATAATTCTATCTCCCTCACCGTAGTCATTATATAAGCTGCTGAAGTTAGCCAATCAGATCACTTCGCGGGCGAATTCAAATGGGCTTTGCGAGGCAGTGTTGCTAAATCTGCACGTAGCCAGGGAAGGGGTTTGAATAGCGGCCTCCCAGCTGACAGGATCGTGCCACTGCAAGGACTCTACGGTGACACTGGATGAAACCTCCGGTGTGTTCGTATTTGATGCTGATTCCTCGACGTAGCTCTCAAGCCATTCTGAAGTCACGTGTAGATTTCGCAATACGGCCGTGAAAAGCCGATTTGAATTTGCCCGCGAAGGGATCTGGTTGGCTAACTTCATCAACTGATCAAATGACATCAGTGCGAGATTTCGAATTACTTCTTTCAAACTGTTTATCAGCATGACAAACCCTCTAACGCTTCTATACACGGTTCATGTTTTTTCAGACTACCCTGTATATTTGCTTAGTATGACTACATAGTGGATATAACAATTCAAAACTCTGTAATAAAATTAGGAATTTGAAGAAACATATATAATACCTTCAGAGAGTATTGAAATTCAAAACTCAAACTTCTAGGGATGATATAAAAGAGAAAAACAAGTATTTATTAAATATCCATAGGTCAGAAACCAACTGCTGAAGTATATTTTGAGGTAGTTGAGAATAAAGTGTCGACTTAATTGTTATTAAAATAAGGAAATACATATGCACATACCCTGGCGATGGCCAATGCAATTTGGCAGAAATCTCGGCTTTGCTAAATAAATGTACCGGTGTATAAGTTGCTTTAATCCAGTGTGAATATTTCTGTGACTTCGTTCTAAAAGGGCCAATGTCAAAAAACCTGTTTTTGAGCTATAAGCATTTGAAGTTTAGCTTATAGTTTTCCAATCATTTTTTTCAACAACTGACTTTAAATAACTTTATACTTTCTTTTCGGAAGTCACCTTATAAAACGCTATTTTTTTCTATCGTATTCTTTAAAAATTGCCAAGTCTCTAATCTTTATTGGTAATCTAACATTATTGGCAAGGGCTTATTTAATTAAACGTTAACTGTTCGTTTAGTACTTAACAGAGATATTGGGCCTTTTAACATGTTGCAAGCCAGGGTATCTCAATTTCGATAAAAAAAATAACATTGTCCCTTTTAAAACCAAGCCATACATTTATTTCTTTATTTTTATACAAACTGCCACGAAAAGCTACGTTCGTTAATTCTTCTTCTTCTTCTTCTTCTTCTCTTCTTCTTCTTATTACAATTTGCTTTACCTCGTAGCGACACCACCACTCTTAAGGCGATGATGGGACAGGAAAGGGCTAGGAGCTGGAAGGAAGTGACCGTGGCCTTAATGAAGGTAGGCAAACGGCTCCAGCATTTGTTTGGTGTGAAAATTGGAAACAACAGAAATCCTTCTTCAGGGCTACCGACAGTCCGGTTCAAATCCTAAATGAACGACCAAAATAGAATAATGCAAACCATGAAGAGATCAAAAAGTGAAAAGAAATGCCGTGTGGCCTCCGGAAAGGCCTGGTGCAGGTCTTTTCATTTGACTCCCGTAGGTGACCTGCGCGTCGTGATGAGGATGAAATGATAATGAAGACGGCATATACACCCGATCCCTGTGCGAGGGGAATTAACCAATTATGGTTAAAATTCGCGACCCTGCCAGGAATCGAACCCGGGACCTCTGTGACCAAAGGCCAGCACGCCATGGAGCCGGAGAGAGCAGGAAAGAATACAGGTGGTTAAAGAATGAAGTGGATAGAAAGTGTGGGGCAGCTACGGAAGAATGGCTGAAGGAGAAGTGCAGGCATGTTGAAGGTTGTATGGTGCTGGCCAAGGTAGATGCTGCATACAGGATAAAGAAGGAAACATTTGAAGAAAGGAAAAGTACGTGTATGAATATTAAGAGCTCAGATGAAAAACCACTTCTAGAGAAAAAAGACAGGGCAGGAATATTTTCAACAGTTCTATCAAGGTAAAGACGTAGATGATAAGGTTCTTGAACAAGAAGAGGCTGTTGATGCTGATGAAATGGGAGACCAAATTTTGAGGTCAGAATTTGACAGAGCTCTGAGAGACCTAAATAGGAACAAGGCACCTGGAATTGATGACATTCCCTCTAAATTACTGACTGCCTTAGGAGAAACCAGCATGACGACATTAGTCCATCTAGTGTCTCATAGCGTCTCTTTTGTACCATTTAGCATGCAACTTTATTTCTACTCTAGTAAATATTAGGGCATTCTCTGAGAATTTATTTTTCAGTTGTGTTATTCTTAAACCAGTACTTAATAGATCATATTTTTAATAAACTCGAGACATACGTTAGCCTTTCTGGTTCTATTATTAGGAATAACCTGATGTATTCGTTTCCTTGAAATAACAATAGTTCTCCTTACATCTAGCAAATTGAATTCTGAGTTTCATTCAAACCTCACTCTCACTCTAATCTAGTTAAGATGTTTGTTATATTTCTTCATGAATGTAGTCCCTTGTGGAACAAGATGAATAAGTTTCCCTAGAGAACAAATAAAGAGTCCTTTATCTCTTGTGTATCGTGTACACTTGAGATGCCAGGAACGACTTTTATATAAGATGATGTGATGAACGTAAAGCACGCAACCTTTAGATCTGAATATAACTCAGTTACCATGATAAGGCTTCGAACAAGTGTTTGAATGTCTTTCTCACTGACACATTATTTTAAAGGATAGTTAAATAAGAACGGATCAACGGTTGTAAAAAGGGCACTAGGTAAGTTTTGCAATGTGAGTGAACGCTTTGGTCTTTTTCAAAATAAATTCCACCACATTCAATACACTTCTCCATACGTCGAACCCAGTCACTGAACCAACGCTGTCCCTTTCCTTCGGTTACATTTTCATACTCTTGATTCCATACTGCCAGAAGCTCCTCGTCGGATGCAAAACCCTGCCCTTTTAGCTTCATCATCACTTCTGGGAAGAGTGCGAAGTCACATGGGGCAAGATTAGGACTGTATGAAGGGTCATCAAGCACAGTCAACCCTGATCTGGCAAGAAAATCCATTGTTACATTAGCACGATGTGCTGGAGCATTGTCGTGATGCAAGAGCCAAGTGTTGTGCTTGGACGGAGCTGCTTGAGAGCCTGGATGACCTAAGGCAGACAAGTCTCACTGTACCACTTCGCAGTAACAGTCCTTTGTGTTTCTAGCACAACCCGAGTTAGGATGCCCCGTTTAGTGAAGAATACTTCAATCATCCTTCTTTTCACCGACCTTGACTTTTGCACAGTTACAGGAGTACCCTGAACTTCAAACTGCGACACCTTGTTCTGGGGTTTTGTTGGGAGATCGTAATAATAAATCCAAGTTTCGTCACCTGTAACGATGCTATTTACGTTACGCGAAGTCCCATTTACAAACTGGTTTAGCACTTTTCGGCACCATTTCACTCGATATGCCCTTTGTTTTCCTGAAAGTGAATGGGGCACCCAAAGGGAACGAACCTTTCTAACATGGAGAATTGAATAAATAGCTGGTGCAGGGATGTGGAGGGTCTCCTCTATCTGCCGATATGTCAACCGCCTCTCTTGCTCTCTTGCTACAACATTTCCCTTACAGCTTCATTTTTTCCTTAGTCACTGATTCAGACGGTCGCCCAGAACGAGGATCGTATTCAACCCCGAAATTTCCTAACTGGAACTCTTTGTACCAGCGAAAAATTGTTGTCCGATGTGGACAGTATTTCTCCAGCACAGGAGTCATTTCTTCCAGGCACTGGTCAAGAGTTAATCCACAAGCAAAGTTGTAGCAGATAATTGCGCGATATTCACCTTTAGACCACACTGACATCTTAACTTGCTTTCAATCCCGCTGCTTGGTAACAACTGGTGTGAAGGTCGTGCCTTGCTGTTTTCTAGACCGGTTTTCACCCCTCTTTTCATCCCTCACCATAACAGGGGTGTCCAGCAGCCAACCGTTTTTTTCGTATTGCAAAACTTTCCTAGTGCCCTTTGTACGCCACTGAGTGTAAGCAAAGTGTTTCACCGGGACGCAGCACGCATGCATAAACAAAGCAAAAACACTTCTGGTGCAGATATCCTATCACCTGGTGCATTCGGGACAGACCAGAGGTGACTTGAACGTTCTTATATTTTCATTTCCAAATTTGACCTCACCGTAATTTAAAAAATGACTAGAAAGTGTAATTTATTTTCGATAATTCCGAATATTTGCTACATACTCGTAAGTTCGCTGGTCAGTGGAAGTAAAGTTCCACGTACATCCACAATGATGATGTTTGTTGTTTAAAGGGGCCTAAAAGCTAGGTCATCGGCCTCTAATTATACGAGGTGCAATGGAATAAAACGATAATTAAAAGTTCAAAATGTATCCACTTACTATAGTCTAAAAAGAAATGTGATGAAAAAAAGCAATGAATCCGAAACAATCAGTGGACCCTATCCACAATGTCTTATTTTCTGGGATGATGCTTGTTGGCCAAAGCGGTCCAAACTCCATGTCACTGGCCCCTCATCATGGTACTAATCACTGGTAATGCAAAACCATGATGTTTCTCCAATTGGTTGATAGTTCATAAGCCCAGAGGCTGGATAGATCCTAAAATAGCAGCACCAAAGGCTGTGCAGTAATAGGAAGACCATAAAAACCAAAGGCAGCACCAAAATGAGGCGTACTCCTATAGCAGTAATAATCACAGGTAACAAAGAATCATGGTGTTCCTCGCATGGTGACGATGATGAAAGTACTGCTGATAACGATAGTAGTGTGCAACCAGATGGTAATTACTAGGTTTCGGAAGTTTATGACCTAAAGAAGTACAAAATATACCCTGAAATCTAGCTGAATATGACCCAAAAAAGCTAAAAACGACTTAACCCTCAAACTGAGTCGTGGGGTCATTTACGATACCACTGAACTAACTTGCTCTTATAACAGGTAATAGTTTTGTATGCTATTGCTGGTAGTCGCAGTACCTTCCCGCCTTCATGTCGTTTAACTGTTGCTAAGCTAGGAAGGTTCTGTTCAGTTTTGTTCGTTTTGTGACAGTTTAATAATCTTTAATGGTGCCACATTCGACCCCACGACGTAGTTTATCTCGTAAATGTTGTCATGCGTGTTTGTTCATTGAAATAACTTCTGTGAGTGACTGAAGAAGTCTGTGGGTAGGTTATGTGATGGCCTCCGTAACAGAAGATCGTGTTTCTGTTCTGGGTCCTAATTTTTCCAAAATTATTGAAAATGAATAAAATATTGTCCTCGAGGAGAATGATTATAATTGTGAGCAAAGTGATAGTGATGATGACGATCCTGAATTTAATTCTATATATGATTCTGCGTCTGAGGAAGAGTTTGACTGAAATGAGCAGAGTACATCAAATTCACAAGAAACCTTGCAGTCTCTCTGTGGTGAGTCTTCAGCTTTATATGGCAGAAACAGGTATAAATAGTGATTTACCAAGAATGCAGAATTGGAAATTTGTGGTGCTGATTGAAGTGTTGAGAAATACGACTGTATGAGAAACATGAACGAAATTGTTAATTTTTCTAGTTGCTGTAAGGTTTGCCTTTTCCGTGAAATACGCTTCATATAATTTATGCTGATCTCCTTTGCATAAAACTCCTACATTTCTTATTATGTTTCAACCTGACTTAGTGATGTAATGGTCGTATACAATCGTTTATTGTTAAGAAGGCGTTGCTTTATGTGCAAATTCTGTAAGTAATGCATCATAGTAAAATAGCCTAATAATGACGTAATCAAGAAATTTCAAACGACAAGAGTTATTCGCCTGTACATACTCGGTGCCATTAATGACCCCACGACGCGGTTTATACACCGGAAATGTTACGACGCAGTTTCAAGTTAATCACTTTAGGTATAGGTAACAAGTAAATCAAATGGCGTATGGCTTTTAGTGCCGGGAGTGTCCGATGACAAGTTCAAGTAACAAGTATTAGATTATATCTAATATTAAACGTGTCAAAAGTGATAAGCGATAATACAGCATATAAATTTAATCATGCGAACGGACAGAGCTACAGTAGATATGTTAAAACTTTATTCATTTATTCATTATCATAGCCCTGAGGTGGCACTGTCACTCTGTTTTTCTAAAAACGAACCAAAAGGGAAGTATTACCTAGCTTTTTTGGTATCTCTTAGAGTACGTTCGTTCGTAATCTCTTTTTTCTTTCGGAATAATCTCTTATAAACCTACTACTTTCCGTTTCAGAGAAAAGGAAGAAACATCTACTACAGTGTTTTCAAATTCAGTGTTTGAAGCTCGTCGCAGATAACGTGTACCTTGCTAAAATCGATCCCTCAATTTCAACATATATATTAAGATCTAGATCGGTGAGGAATAAGGAAACTGGAGAACTGTTAACAAGTTCAGTGTTGTTAAATGGTGTATAAAATATTAACTCTAAGACATAGTGTTGACAATATAAGTGGATAAGTTACTATAAGGTAGAAGAATAGGTGTAAGTGAGGAAGAGAGATGGAAATTTGGAAAAGGGAGGGAGTGGAGATATAACGTGGAAGGATGGGGTGCGAAAGACCCATCCCAAGGTGAGAAATACAAGCACGTCCGCACATAGAGATAATGGAGAGTCAAGATGGTAGCAGGCAATGTGTATTAAGACGACTCAGATTAGTAGGCGGGACAATAGATAAGAGCGTGACGAATCGCATGACGGCCCTGAGGTTCATTCAGCCTACACCAAAAATGAGTACCAGGTTAATTCCTGGGGGCAAAGGCGGCCGGTCGTATAGCCAACCACTCTACCCCATCACGTGCCGAGGTTAACAATGGTGGAAGCCTTTACCTTCCACTCCTCCAAGGGCCTTCATGGCCTGTACGGAGTTGACTTTGCTTTCGTGTGGCTATGTCTAGCAGAGTGCAGCTCTTGTAAGGCAGACCCTCCGATGAGGGTGGGCGGCATCTGGCATGTGTAGGTAACTGCGTGTTTATATGGTGGAGGATAGTGTTATGTGTGGTGTGTGAGTTTCAGGGATGTTGGGGACAGCACAAACACCCAGCTCCCAGGCCATTTGAATTAACCAATGAAGGTTAAAGTCCATAACCCAGCCGGGAATCGAACCCGGGACTCTCTGAACCAAAGGCCAGTACGCTGACCATTCAGCCAAAGAGTCGGACAATTTAATAATGAACAGGCTTCTCTTTCAATATTTGCAGCATAGTGTAGTATTTATCACTCGTGCCGTACCTACAAGCAGCCGCGACTTCTCCTGAGACGCAGACAGTACTCTTATGGTAGGGATAGGCCTAAACACATACGGTCTAAAACTACAGCCGTTCGAAGCAGAACATGTTAGGCTAATATAATTATGCCAGTACACTTCAGACCCGAGGATCAATGCAAGTCTTATAACTAGGAAAACCCTTATTGTATATTTAGTTTCTATTGTCTTATCCATTTTTGTTAGTTTATTCAGCTATTTTAGTAGGTACCAGAACTGCAAATAATAAAAATACTCTACAAAAGAGAATATATCTTAAATGTGGGATAACCACGCAAGTAACTCTCACACACGAGTGAAAATTACGAGTAATGCGAAGTAATTTATTATTCATTAGACCCCATCTGATATATGACTCGAGTCAGTATCCTTCTCAAAGAGGATCTGTTATCTGTTATGATACAAGTCGGCATTCTTCTCAAGTTGAATGTATTCATTGTATGTGCTGATCATTAGCCAATAGCACGATGTGTGGTAACATACAAACACGGCGCGATTTATTTGCTTAGATTAATGACAATAGCGGTCCATCCTTCAAAGGAAAGGAACTTCCCACCAGATTGATATCTAGTAATAAACAAGCCAATAGGTCAGGCCAGAATCCACACACAATTGTGAGAGTATACAAATGCCAATGTAATCTGTGTATGATTGGTCTGTATACGAACAGATCTACTGTAGCTTGTATGCTGGAGGGCTTCACTTCGGTTTCTAATAAATCATTTGTACCCTTCATCTTCAGTAAGTCTTGTTATTCAGAAGTTATCAGAGTACCATAACAGCTGCGAATACGTTAGGTATCACGTACTTGGAACTTTTAATAATACTATCATCATTCTTCGACTTGTTTTACGACATCTTCTGTTGGACTCGAGTTACGACACGGGTCCGAACCCAACATACCTTCGTTCGAGACATACTTCAAAATTGATTTTAGTCCCACCTTAGCTACGCGACAGAAAGACATAATTCAGCCTAAGCTCAGTATCAAAATTTTGTAATTTTCACTTTGCAAAAGTAAAATCATTTGCTCTTATATTAAGCCAATATTATAAAAAACATTCACCTTGGTTTCCCATCCTTGTGTGTCCTTCTTTTCAACAAATGCCTGTCCCTGCATGTTTTCCCTTCCGCTTGGAAACATGTAGTTGTTAAAGTATAATAATTCCGTGTGGCTATTTCTAGCCGAGTGCAGCCCTTGTAAGGCAGATCCTCCGATGAGGGTGGCCGGCATCTGCCATGTGTAGGTGACTGCATGTTATTTTGGAGGAGGATAGTGTTATGTGTAGTGTGTGAGTTGCAGGGATGTTGGGGACAGCACAAACACCCAGCCTCCGAGCCATTGGAATTAACCAATGAAGGTTAAAATCGCCGACCAGGCCGGGAATCGAACCCGGGACCTTCTGGACCAAAGGCCAGCACGCTAACCATTTAGCCATGGAGCCGGACAGTTGTTAAAATGATACCCAAGGAAAATTCCTTCAAATTCACCATTAAATCCTTCAGACCTATTTGCCTATTGCCAGTACTAGGGAAGATATTGGAGAAGTTACTAATTGATCGACTGATGTACCACCTGAATACCCGTGGTCACCTGATCCAAAAGCAATATGGCTTTACGCCTCAAAATTCTACTGAAGATGCTACCCTTGCCGTAGTTTCGTGGGTTCAACAAGTTTTCAGAATGAAAAAAGTAGGTGTATTGATATCCCTCGATATAACAGGCGCTGTTGATAATGCCTGGAGGCCTAAAATTCTATCCCAGCTAAATGGAAAGCAATCTACTAAAAACTTATATAAAATAATACAAGCATACTTCTATAATCGAAAAGTTACACTCAAAATTGGAAATGCTCTCACTACTAAATATGTCAACAAGGGATGTCCACGGGAGTCAAGCTGCAGCGCGAGATTTTGGAATATCCTACACGATGATCTTCTATAATTGTCCCTTCCTACCTTATGTGATGTCATTGTTTTCGCTGATGATGCACCTTTCCTCTGATAACCTACCAGAATTAAATGCTCGTGCAAACTCATCCCTAGAAATATACTTTAACTGGGGATGTAATAACAAACTGCAGTTTAATCCGACAAAAACCAAAGCCAGGTTTGTCACAAGAAGGATGAAGGTGAAAAATCCAAAAATGATGATGAATGGTCACTTAATAGTCCTAGGGGATTGTCTTCTGTATTTGAGGATTATGCTTGACAAATGTATGGCTCTTAGAGCTCATTTTAACAGACTAGAAACCAGAGGAATTAAGTTGTTAGAAGGTATAACCATTTCCTGTAGGCCATTCTGGGGCCTCACCTGTGAAGTGCTAAGCGTAATTTACCACACAGCTTTCATACGATTGATTTTATGTTGTGCTTCTTCATTTCACTATACATTGGATAAAAAGTGGGCTCAAAGAAAACTGATGCAACTTGAACGAGATTTTGCTCTTCGTATCTCATGCGTCTACCGCACTAGTTCCACTGATGCTACACTTGTCATCGCAGGAATTGAGCCTCTATTTCTAACTGCAGTTGATAAAACCGAGCTCTCACTAATCAAGAGAAATAAAACGTCATGGGCGCCACTTATCGAGGTTACGTTGGAACAAAAATGTAGCACTTTCAACAGACAGGTTATCAAATGTTGCTCAACTATCACAACTCCATCATCTACACGGACGGTTCTCGAATACCTGGTGATGATGATACTGAACAGGTTCGATGCGCTTTCGTTGTCTATGAAAACGACATCGAATTATTTTCAGCACAATACCAGCTCTCCTCATTTTGTTCAATTTTCCAAGCTGAACTGTGGGCCATAAAATCAGCACTACAGTGGTTGGTATAAAGATAACAATAAAAACGCAAAGCTGTACAGTGATTCACAGGCAGTACTGAATGCAATAAACGACAGGTATAATGTGAACCAGATAGTTGCTGATATAAGGGCATTGTCTCAACAAAGTATCCACGTTTGTCTGTCCTGGGTTCGTGTACACACAGGGTCTACCAGAAATGAAAAGGCAGATTTCAAAGCAAAACAAGTTGCAAAATCTACGTTGGAAATTTCGTACAACAAAGCTCCAATGTGTTTCTTGAAGAGGAAGATTAAAAATATACTACTTCTCAGTGGAATGATGTCTGGACCGCTACTTCGAAAGGATCCATTACGAGAGAATTATTTGTTCCTGAAATCCAGCATCGACTCCAGTGTAAAATCTTATGACGAACTTTGTGTCCGGTTCAATGGCTAAATGGTTAGCGTGCTGGCCTTTGGTCACAGGTGTCCCGGGTTCGATTCCCGGCAGTGTCGGGAATTTTAACCATCTTTGATTAATTTCTCTGGCACGGGGGCTTGGTGTCTGGGTCATCTCCATCATAATTTCATCCTCATCACGACACGCAGGTCGCTTACGGGTGTCAAATCAAAAGACCTGCACCTGGAGAGCCAAACATATCCTCGGACTCTCCCGGCACAAAAGGCCATACGCCATTTCATTTCACTTACTCAGTTCCTATCTGGCCACGGTAAATTTAAGTCAAACATCGAGCGATTTCAGATTAAGATTGCACATGGTTACTCTTGCTTTTGTGGATCACCTCAAACTGTGCAGCACCTTCTATTTGACTGTCCCGTTTTTGGAAGAGCATGATTTTAGCTAGAATTCCATTTAAACTCGTGCAATAATGAACTGGCTAAGCCTCTGAACTGTACCTTTAAAATACAGTGTTGTTATTCTCATTTTCACACATTCATTCATCACATCTTTAGTAAGCATTCATAATAATACTGTATGTGTGTTAATAATGTATATTTTGATTTTTTCATCTATAATCCATATAGGACAAGTGTTCTTTTCTGCATGGGAATTCAATAATAATAATATTAAGCGTGTTTTGTGAAGAATCCAAAATGTACTTCCTTTTTCCTTCCTGTGTCTCTAGGTATTTAAAATTAAATCTTAATAAAATATTTCTTCAAAAAGGGATCTTTTTTAATCCCTGTCAAAAATATCAACTTTACTTACAGATATTTAAAAAAACAACATGATATCTACATTCCTACTATACATATATACAGGTCTCTTATACAATCACACATAAAGCAACAATTCGAGAGCTACAGTAGATGATTCTTGCCCAGTATTGGGCGACGTCAATAGCGTTGGGGAGGCTGCAATCAAGTCTTTCATAGTGCACATTGAAGGACATAAAACACACTGACATAGATGTTGGATCGTCTGCTGCTCTCCGCAATCACAAAGCGATGAATCACTTGAGAAACCCCATTTCCGCAAATTTACTTTTGCTCTGCCGACTTCTGTACTGTCTACTTCTCCTGGTGTCCACATGGAAGATCTTCCTTCGGCTCTATCCAGCTGGAGAGGTGGGTGAATCTTTCTTTCCTTCCATATTTTGACCCTAGCATTATCTGCTTTCCTCTCAAGGTACTGATGTGCGGAGAAAACGTTTTCTAGATTTTAGCCTCCGTGTGGCTGGGTGGTATCCGCAAAGAGAATGTGCTTCTGAAGAAGATGATTATATTCTTTCTTTGTTAGCTGCTACATCCCTACGAATCTCACCGGGAACAATACCAGCTAAAAGTTGGACCTTCTCAATGAATGTAGGTTTCAGACATCCAGTAATGATCCTGCAGCTTTCATTTGGAGCGATGTCGATCTGCTTCGTATGAGCTGACCTGCACCAAACCGGGGAGGCATATTCTCCTGCAGAGTATCAAAGAGCTAGAGCTGATATTCTAATTGTTTGTGGTTGTGTTCCAAAACTTGTTCCAGTCAATATCAAAATGGGATAAAATATAGTTAATAATAACACACATTCTCATTTTTAACTGAAATTTATTGTAGAGTAGCAAACCTATTCTCATGATGAGTCTCATGGACCCAGGCGATTTCTAAACACACCATGCTTCAGGTGATCCAGTTACGAGATACTACTGTAACAACAAGCACTGAAGAGGAATTTATATTATAGACCTTCAATCCATTTGGAGTGTCACAGTTACAAACCTCAATTATTGTTTGTAACATAGCTTAAAATTATCAGGTGTTGGTGCAGGTCACTGATATAAATGGGCGAATGCGCCAGGGACGTAACGTTAGGGCCTGCAATGCAGGCGGGCCCGGACTATTAAGGGGCCCGCAGACTCATCTAGCCTAATGTCACTCTGCACGCAAATGGGCCGGGTTGAGTGGCTCTGACGGTTGAGGCACTACCCTTCTGACCCGAACTTGACAGGTTTGATCCTGACTCAGCCCTGTGATATTTGAAGTGCTCAAATACGTCAGCCTCGTGTAGGTATATTTACTGGCACGTAAACGAACTCCTACTGGACTAAATTACAGCACTACGACACCTCGGCGTCTCCGAAAACCAGAAAAGTGGTTAGTGGACGTAAAGCCAAAAGAAAGAAAAGGAAAAGAAGAAATATTAAGTGGTGAATGGCTCAGAAACTTAGTCGTTAAACCACGGAGACAGTCGAAAAATCATATGAAATATTATTTTTAAGAATCCTACAACAGTGAATAATCCATTTGTTTATATCATTTGGCTATATGTTGCAAATGATATACATGTAATTAAATTTCTGTTAGTTATTCGTTGGTCTTACATTTTATTTGAGGGGGCCCGAATAATATTTTGGCAGGCGGTCCCGTTTTTCGTTCGTTACGTTCCTGAAATTGGCGGTGTTCCTTTTGAACGGAAGAAAGGGGTATCATACTCAATTCTGGACTCTCACCGTTTGAGCTACGCTAGTGATTTTGAAGGCATGGGTGAATTGTTAGGCAGTGTATAGCGAAGCAATGCTGAGGTTACCTCGGAAATCAAGAGCTGTGTTGTAATGGCTCAACATCAACTTGAAGACATTTCTTTACCGAAGTAAATAGTTAACAATGAAAGTGGAGCCGCTACTATCGTTGAGATATTGATCTATGTTCTAACCTAAGGCTCCCTGCCACGTGTTAGGCTGCGAGCTGCTTCCTGAATGACCCCATGACCCGACACAACCTTCATCCCGCGCGCGAATCGGAAATCGATGAACTCTGGTTACGCGAACAGGCACCAGATGGCAGCTCACTGCATGTTCCAGTTTGTTGTTGACATTTCTCTGGGAGAGTAGACGAAAATAAATAATGATATAAACGGTACAGTCAGGTATGAGCGCACGTCAGATCCTCTCGACTGAGAGGCAGGGCGTATTGAGGGACCTGTACGGATGCGGGCGATAAATGGAAAATCGGCTCATCAAGTGGTGAAGATTCACGAATCAGATTGGTTACAAGCCATGATTAGTAATACCAGCTAAGTTTCTTTATATTTTTGGAGGCGGTGGTGTAGGGGTGTGTGAAGATTAGAGTCCCAAGGCGAAAACTATGTCCTCTTACTCATCTCCTCCCTAGGGCTACCCGTTGAGTCGGAAAATCTCCAGTTTACTGCACTGGCTGGGGAGAAAACAATCTGAATTAGAGGCGGTATTTTCCTCTAGACAGAGCTGAAACCCTCTCTTCACTATGTATATTTGGAAAATTAATTTAGAGTAATTTAGTGAGAGTGAGGGGTGGCCAAGAAGCCGAAGAAATGGTCCTTTACTGGGGCATGTAAATATAGAATAATTCGAAATTTAACCTAAACCAGCTCATAAATGTGTCAAGGGCAAGAGTATTTGAGCCGTGTATTTGTTTCTTGGTTCTTATGATCTGTTTAAGAATGGAGGTGACCTGGTCAGTTAACTGAGCTTTCAGGATTCTAGACTTTGTCATCTTGGCTATCTTGTTAACCTGAGTTCTAAGAGTTGGAATACGAAGTTAGGATCGTAACCTTCTGTTAGATATCAGGCGAGGGTCTCTAATCATTTTATTTTGGAAAATTTCTAATTTTGAAAAAGGAGTTTTAGATATATAGCACCAGGCCTCACATCCGTACAACTGCATGGGCCTAATACATGCTAAATAAATATTTCTCTTAATAGAGGAAGAGAGATATTTATTATAGAGCAGAGGTTTTAGGACAGCCACGCGAAATGACGCTCGTTGCAGGGCCTGTTCGATATTCCTTCTCCACTGTTAGGTCGAGATACTTGACGTGATTGGTCCAGAAAAGTGGGGCTATTTTTGATAGTGTGATTATCAAGTATAGGCCTCATATGGGAAGATAAAATTGCCTGGTTTTTGGATGCATTACATTTTTTATTTTGTTCTGAAGGCACCACTTCCAGAACAACGATGTAAAAATTAAATGACATATGTCTGTTTATCTACCTTCCGAAATGTCATGAAGGAAAATTTTCCACAAATTTTCAAGTTCTTTGAAAATGTTTAAGAAAAAGCTACGTAAACGATTGGTAGAGTATCCGCCACCTGGGCGAAGGCCCTAAATGAGGATAAATAATGAATGATTATGATTGATTGAGAACACTTCCATTAAAACCACTCGGCGGAATGTCATGAAATTTTGCGCAAACATTCTTACAGTATACTGTCCTATGCAACTGTTTTGTTTCAAAATATATCGGATATTACGACTGTCGGATATAACAACCGTTGATTGATGATCCCTTCGGTGTATGTGATATGATGGCGGAATTTAAACACTGTATTTGAAATCATTTAGTACGACGTCACTTATTGCGGCTTATCGTATAAAACGACGTATTTTGATCACATTTTCGGAGAAATGTATCGGCTATAATGTCCAATAATATATTCTTTTTACGTATTTGGGGATTGATGAAAACAATGAAACGCTTATTGTTGGAGACTTCAAATCAGTCTGTCTGTTAAAAGGTCAAGGCAAGCATCGCTGTGAAAATGTAGCCAAAGAAGCGGGCCAGATCTTTTGAGCAAAAGTTAGTGAAGAACCTTTACTTAGATAGTTTAAGCAGCAAAGAACAAATAACGTGCCCATCAATGAACCTGTTCTTCAAATGAAAGCCAGTAAAATTACTCTCAGTTCCACTCCACAAATACTGTACTATAAATACAGTACTTATTTGTAGTTTTAACTGAATATTGTGTTAATTAACAATGTATGTGCGCAGCCTAAAACTTACAGATATTTCATTTTTAGCAACAAAGCATAAAAACAAAACCGGTCTGTGCCACTATCGAATATAGCGAATATCGGATATTACGACTCGGATATAACGACTATTGGATATTACGTATATCGGATATAACGAATATCGGATATCACAACTATCGGATATAACGACTATCGGATATTACGTCTATCGGATATTATGACTATCGCAGATTACGGCTATCGGATATAAAAACCGTTGTTTGACGGTCCCTTCCGTGTTGTAACCAATGTCGAATGAATTTGTAAAAATATTTTAAAAAATTGCGTACGGTAACATTGTTTGTTTCTTTGTAGCTCTATCACACCTAAACTAACAGGACGAATGGAACTGATATTCGGTAAGGATATATCTCAGACATTCAGTTCATATTAAAGCCCACCATGATTTTTCATAATTCAATTTTTCTAAATGGCGACCATTAATATGTATGTACAGTATGTACTAAACTTTCACATGTTTTGTACAGCGCTTGAACATGGACTCTGAAATGTAACACCACTAAGAGAATAAAAAGCCTTCGGGATGTTCGTGTTCGGAAGGATGTTACGGATCTTGTGGACTGACCATGTTTTCAAAATGCCGTGCTCAAACGCATGAGGAGGCAGCGAATGTTGATATGTACAATACCTTGGGTATATTATGAGGAGTGAAAAGTACAACCTCCATAAATTGATCATTGAGGATAAAATTGATGGACGTAGGGGTCGCTGTCGAAAGAAGCATTCTTGGCTGAGGAACTTGCGGGATTAGACAGAACTAGATTCTAGTAGACTGCTGAGGACAGCCGAACATCGTACAGACTTCACTGTGATTGTGGGCAATTTTCAGTAATGGGGAAGGCACTACAAGAAGGTGAATGGGAAAATAGTGTGTCTTATCACAAAATAAAACTCAGCATTTCCTCTTCTGTAGTGATCTCCTCCTCCACTTTTGCCTGTTCTTGGCCAGCCTCTTCAGCCCAAGTACGAGGAGTAGCCCAGGCCCCTGAGGATCTGGCTTATAAATTCACGTCAGGGCCTGCTCTTCGCATTGGAGCCATCGACGGCGCCCTCCAGTAATGTGGCCAGTAGCCCACCGTGTCCGAAGGCGTAAACCCACTAGGAATCACTCCGTGAATGGAAAGTGTTCCACAATCAGGGCACCTCTTTTGCCATGCGTAGGACGTCCTCATTTCTAATCTTGTCTTCCCACGATATTTTGAAAATCCTCTCGTAAAATCATGTCTCGAAGGTGTAAATTCCCTTCATTTCCGCTGAACCTAGAGGCACCCTGTGTGGGTGGGGGATGCAGACGAAGAATACACCCACGGTATCCCCTGCCTGTCGTAGGAGAGCGAATAAAAGGGTCGACCAAAGAATGATTGAATTACAACCATGAAACTACTTGTGATTTGTACCACTATGCGGGGAACATCATGGGTCACCTTTACTTGCGATTACTACCACAATATTAGGTACACAATAGGTTTGTGATTAGTAGCAGCAGAGTGTGGTTTAGTGTGGGTTTACAGTACCCGTGATTAGTACCACTATATGCGGAACACCATGGACTTAAGTTGCCTGTGTTCAGCAAGTACCATTGTGAGTAACACTACGGGTCTGGGCGCTGCCTGTGATTGCGACGACTATATGAGCGACACCGTGGGTCTGCGTTGCTTGTAATTAGTACCCACTACGTAAAGAATATCACGCGATAGTACGAGTCCCTGTGATTAGTACACCTATGTGAGGAACACCATGGTTTTGCGTTGTCTATGAGTGGCGCCATTATGTGAGAAACACCATAGGTCTCCGTTACCTTGCAACGTACAGTACTTGTGAGTTGTACCATAACGTGTGGAACACCGTGAGTCTACCTTCCTTGTGATTAGTATCGCTACATGAGAAATACCATGGTTCTACTTTTCTAGCGTTAAGTACCATTATGAGGGGCCGTTGACTAGATTTTGGACCCCTTTAGACAACAAGTATCAACGATTCAGGACTGTGCTTTGGTAGCTACCCCTTGGTCAGTAATACTATGGTGTTAAGATAGTTTCTGGGAAGGTGGGGCACTGCGGGTCGAATCCACTGATTGTTTTAAGTTCATAATCATTGTGATAATAATAATGTTATTTGCTTTACGTCATACTAACTACTTTTACGGTTTTCGGAGACGCCGAGGTGCCGGAATTTAGTCCCTCAGGAGTTCTTTTACGTGCCGGTAAACATACCTACACGAGGCTGGCGTATTTGAGCACCTTCAAATACCACCGCACTGAGCCAGGATCGAACCTGCCAAGTTGGGGTCAGAAGACCAGCGCCTCAACCGTCTGAGCCATTCAGCCTGGCCATAATCATTGTTCATGGTCTCGTTTTTCAATTATAGTCAGTGGATTAATTTTGGAATTATTTTTAACTTTAAATATTGCGAGTTGGATCCGCTGATTATTTTAAATTCATATTCATCCATTAATTCTCCGTTATCACGTTATGAATTCTGGTCAGTGGATGAGTTTTGGACTTTTAAATTGTCATTATATTTCGTCTCGTTTCGGACCATTAGGGGCCGATGACCTAGATGCTAGGCCCCTTTCAATAACAAGCATCATCATCATCATCATCATCATCAACCTAGGGGCCACGTTTCACTACCGTAGAGCTGCACATTCTGAACAAATGTTTAGAAGAGCTGCTTCCTCACGTCCAGGTTGATGTTGGAAAAGAAGATATTTTCTCCTTGCTAAAGGCTGTCTTGGCCTGGATGTTCCTGCTTACAATATCTGTCATATTTCGGTTGTCGGATGTTATCCTGCTTCCTAGATAAGTAAAGTCATCCACATTCTTTAATCTGTGACAATCTAAGAACACAATGGCCTTCGTCCCCTACCTGATCACCACGAGGGTCTTGTTCTTGTTCGTATTGTATCCTATACTGAGTGTCGTTTTCAAATCATTAATCACGGATATTAACTGCCCCTTTTTCTCAGCCTGGACTGCTACATCATCTGCAAAGTGCAACGCAGCGATTTGTTTAACCTGAACCCGCATTCCACCCTCTTTTCCTTACTTCGTTTTTACTTCCTCCATACCTTGTTGGATGTGCACGATCAACTGCGGGGGAGACAGCGAGGATTCCTGTCTAAACCCCAGCTTTATTCTTGCTTCTTACTCATGCACACCTGACCCTGGCCCTATGCGTCGTAACCTCACAAACAGCTTTTTTCGTGTGGACATAATGTTGAAGATGTTTGTTAGCAAACGTTTATTAACTATGGTGAGGAATGTTTTCATTAACACTGTGTAGACTAGCCGTAATGAACAAGCCATCACGGCCAAGAAAAAATGATGATATGAAGCGACAAGTACTTTGCTCAACTTGAAAATCATATGATGTTATTTCTTAACCAGCATCTGATTACCGTAGTTTTATTTAACATGATCTAATAGAAATTTATGATGGTGGACCAGAGTTTTATTGTACAGATCGTAGTTTTAGTTTAATTGAACAACATTTGAATACTACAATAAGGAGTCACGTTCTTAATCATAATGGTGCTGCCACTGAAGAAGCGAGACCATCCAGTCCATTAAAGATCTTGAAAACGGGATGAAGTTCCTAGACATTGAAGAAGCAGCATCCTTGTCAATCAACTTGTCCAAATTGAAAACCTCTAAGGCGGTATGTACAGCGGTTGAAAAGTCAGCACCGTATGTAAGGAAAATCAAAGAAATTTTAAATGAAATAGTAGATTTTAAAACGCTAAGAAGTTCTGAAACCAGGGATAACAACTGAAGACATTCCAGGGTGGCAATTCAAGCTTTTTCTACAACAGTTGATTTGTCTGCTAAAATACGATGACAACGACTTAAGGAAAATGCTTCCATTTATTGCCCAAGAACACCAAGACTCCTTCCTGAATATCTTTTTTCTGCTAATTGCTTTACGTCGCACCAACACAGATAAGTCTTATGACGACGATGGGATAGGAAAGGCCTAGGAATGTGAAGGAAGGGGCCTTGGCCTTAATTTAAGGTACATCCCCAGCATTTGCTTGGTGTGAAAAGGGAAACCACGGAAAACCATCTTCAGGGCTGCCGATAGTGGGGTTCGAACCCACTATCTCCCGGATGCAAGCTAACCGCACGGCCACTTGTCCGATCCTGAGTATCATAGTTTAAATTCAAAATTGTATTGCATACTGTATCTCTACTGACACATTTGATGCTCTAAATATAATAACGATATTTATAACTGTGTCCGCCTCTGTGGTGTAGTGGTTAACGTGATTAGCTGCCACCCCCGGAGGTCCGGGTTCGATTCCCGGCTCTGCCACGAAATTTGAAAATCGGTACGAGAGCTGGAACGGAGTCTACTCAGCCTCGGGGGGTCAACTGAGTAGAGGTGGATTCGATTCCCACATCAACCATCCTGGAAGTGGTTTTCCGTGGTTTCCCACTACTCCTCCAGGCAAATGCCGGGATGGTACCTCACTTAAGGCCACGGCCGCTTCCTTCCCTCTTCCTTGTCTATCCCTTACAATCTTCCCATCCCTCCACAAGGCCCCTGTTCAGCATAGCAGGTGAGGCCACCTGGGCGAAGTACTGGTCATTCTCGCCAGTTGTATCCCCCGATCCAAAGTCTGAAGCTCCAGGTCACTGCCTTTGAGGTGGTAGAGGTGGGATCTCTCGCTGAGTCCGAGGGAAAAGCCAACCCTGGAGGGTAAACAGATGAAGAAGGAAAAGTAACAAGACCGTTAGAAGTTTTCGTATTCTACAGATAAAAAATATGATATAGTTCTTTTCAGTTGAAATACCGGTTGAATTTCCTTCTTTCCCATTAATTTAGTTTCACAACTATTTGTAACAGCTACGATTAATTAACATAATAATATAACACAAGAGTCAATAAAGTTCCAGTCGTAGTGCATTCATATTGCTTTTCCATTAATAAATTGAAACCGGGCGAGTTGATCGTGTGGTTAGGGGCGAGCAGCTGCGAGCTTGCATTCAGGAGATATTGGGTTCGAACCCCATTGTCGGCAGCCCTGAACGGGGTTTTCCGTGGTTTCCCATTTTCCTACCAGGCAAACGCTGGGCCTATACTTTAATTAAGGCCACGGCCACTTCCTTCCCACTCCTAGCCCTGTCCTGTCCCATCTTCGCCATAATACCTATCTGCGTCGGTGAGACGTAAAGCCAATTGTAAAAGAAAAGGCAAAAAGGAATAAGCATTGTGAATATAAACTTTGAAATGAAATGGCGTATGGCTTTTAGTCCCGGGGGTGTCCGAGGTTATTTTCGGCTCGCCAGGTGCAGGTCTTTCGATTTGACTCCCGTAGGCGACCTACATGTCGAGATGAGGATGAAATGATGATGAAGACGACACATACACCCAGCCCCCGTGCCAGAGAAATTTACCAATTATGGTTAAAATTCCTGACCCTGCCGGTAATCGAACTCGGGACCCCTGTGACCAAAGGCCAGCCCACTAACCATTTAGCTATGGAGCTGGACAATATAAACATTTAAATAATATTTATTTTATTTCGCGTGGTACTGCGAAGCGTGAAAACACCCCACATCATGCATTTCCTTTTCCACTACACATAATTTTTTCGGTCTTGCAACATGCAGTAGTGGATACTAACGTTTCTGATCGATGGTTTGCATATCTACCAGGAGCTGCCAATTTATACCTGGGGACAAAACATGACGGCCTCAGTTCGTGGAAGCGAGCTGGTCAATCACACCCTGTACCCTGCTGAGTAAACGAGTTCCAAATTATCCTTCTTTAGTGTCGAGAGGTTGCCAAACCACTTCCGTACATACTCTTCTCAGTCTTCGTGTCGAGTGCAGTAGACGTAGTAAATCCTATAAGCCCTTAATAGACACCGGGCTGCTGCTGTAGAGTAGTGGTGTGAGGTGAGGTCGTAATGTTTTGTCCCCAAGTATAGCACAAAACGCGCAATTAAAAGGAATGAATGGGTCTTCATGGTATTTGTGAGACGTTGTAAGGGCGTTCCTTTCATCATTCACTACGTCGTATGTAAGACGTGTGAATATATGAAGTGAATAATTATGTAACGTTTGTATTGTTAGTTACCCTTTCGATTAAGAAACCGTGTGCAAAGTTTAAATATAAATTAACATAAACATTAAAATTTATTGGGGTATGAATGGCACGGAGGCTCAGCTGTTGGCTTTCAACTTACGCATACAGCTGAATTCAAGTAAAAGCTTGGGCGTAAAACACCCCTGAAAAACCATGTGGTGTCAGAAAGGGGGTCCAAAAAAGGAAAAATAAAAATAAAAATAAAAATGAGCGACCTCAGAAACGGCCGGTTTAATGTCAGAAAAATTACTCACTGTTAAAACGTATTCATCTAGATAATTTATTTTACAGAATATCAGACAATAATTCTAATAATATATCTTAACAATATTGCTATTTTGTACGTCCTACCTACTACATTTTACGGTTTGCGCAGACGCCGATGTGTTCGAATTTTGTCCTCAGGAGATTTGCTTTACGTGCCAGTAAATTGAACGACACGAGGCTGACGCATTTGAGCAACTTCAAATACCACCGGACTGAGCCAGGATCGAACCGGCCAAGTTGGGTTCAGACGGCCAGCGCTATAGCATCCAAGATAATGAGCCCGGGAATCTTACATCTACTGACAAAATGTCTTAGCATGAGGAAAATTGCATCCCTTTAGGTTCCACATCATCTCACCGACGTACAGCACTGGTATTCACTGGCTGGCTGGTATCCTCCTGGACAGATATCGCAACGAGGTAGAAGCATTTCTGCAGCGTATTGTCGCCGTTGACGAGACGAGGACACGAGCCTACGAGGCTTAATTAAAACGTCAGTCGAATGAATGGCGTCAGCCAGGTTCGCCACGTCCACAAATATTTGGACAGGAACCCAGTCGGGTGATGTTTATGCTGATTGTGACATACAACTACGAGGGTGTTATACTTACGCATGCTGTGTCTGAGCGACTAGCCGTCAACAGTGACGAGTATTGCCGATTTCTGGAGCGAAATCTGCGTACGGATATGCGGCGAAAACGTCCACGTATATTGGGAGACGATCGCCATATTGACTTGCGTGTCAATGTACTCACCTGACATGAGTCCTTGTGACTTGGACCTGTTTCCGAAGTTGAAGGAACCCCTCCGAGGCCGCCAGTTTCCTGACTGTCATCTGCACTCCACGCAGTAGGGCGCTCCGTCGCTGTCATCAACAGAGAACTGTTGTAAACAAGGTTGGGTTTACAAAAAACACAACTTCTTTATTTGCTTCACCTGTAAAATTACAATATTTACACTAACTAAATTGAAAGTTATCTCGAAGCAAATTGAACTATGAATTTGGAGAAAGAGTCTGTCTTTGTACACTATATACACGTTGGAGTATTCACGTTCACTACTATTTCGGAAAGATAGTCCTTGTGACATGAAAAGTTCTTGATAGTCGAAAACTATCAGAAGCACTGACGTAAATATCTCAGAGAGTCCTTCCTTGTTGAAATGTTTGAGTTCATTAACGTAAGTTCAATGACTGAAGAGTTCCTACTTAGCGAAACTAAGTTGATAATGGGAGCCTGTATTAGCTAGGGAATGATAGTGGCATATAATGGTAAGACTGGGCATGGACAGCGGAACAGGCAAGAGGAGCGGTGACCCGAGGTGAGACCTCTTACTGCCAGAAATTCAGTCCACCTGGCCGAAGCACATTTTCAAGAGGAGTAGCCTCCGTGCTCGACGTAGGGTGTATTCTGGAGCTGGACACCGGGGTCAGTGGGCGTCTGGACAGGCTAGGAGCTCCTTTTTATAGCACACACGACGTTCCAGGCATGCGCACTGAGGGCTGCGCGTCGAGGCTCGAAGAATAACACACTGGCACGCGTGTAGCTGGCTGGCGGATCGAGAAGGGAGCGACGGACATACAACAAGAACGGTCCCCAAAGGCTTCCCAACATTTGGCAAAAGGTAATAGATTTTTCGGGTCACTATATTGAAATAATGTAATGCAATTGTACTGCGTATACGTGGACGTTTTCGTCGCACATCCGTACGAAGATTTCGCTCCAGAAATCGGCAATAGTCTTCACTGTTGACGGCTAGTCGCTCAGACACAGCATGCATATTGCGTTTTGTCAATATTATCATTACTTTATTTAAAACCCTCGTAGTATTCGCTAGATGGTTCAAACGAATAGAACACGAGCTTCAGATTTTCTTTAGATCAATTCTGGAGCTCTCGTTATATTAATACAGATAACATATATAATACAGACAAATTGATCCTACCGGGCAAGTTGGCCATGCGGTTAGCGACGCGGCTGTGAGCTTGCATCCGGGAGATAGTGGGTTCGAATCCCACTGTCGGCAGCCCTGAAGATGGTTTCCCATTTTCACACTAGGCAAATGCTGGGGCTGTACCTTAATTAAGGCCACGGCTGCTTCCTTTCAACTCCTAGGCCTTTCCTATCACATCGTCGCCATAAGACCTACCTGTGTCGGTGCGACGTAAAGCCAGTAGCAAAAAAAGTCCTACATTTCTGTAGTCTTTGTACTCGAGGACTTGAAATTTTCAGACGATCACTTCTTTGTTTCAGGAAGTGGAAGGATCACGATAAGAAGCCGTATGCAAAGATCGAAGTGGTGAGAAGTTTCACAAACTTGCCCATCATTCAAAAATTTTCTCGCGCAGACGTTTGAGGCGCTGGCCTTCTGACCCAAACTTGGTGGGTTCGATACTGGCTCAGTCCAGTGGTATTTGAAGGCGCTCAAATACGTCAGCCTCATGTCGGTAGATTTACCGGTACGTTAAAGTCCTCCTGCGCGACTAAATTCCGGCACATCGGCGTCTCCAAAAACCGTCAAAATAATTAGTGGGACCTAATGCCACTAGAAGAAGATGACGAAAATATCACTGGAAGAGAGAAGAAAGAAGTTTGAAGGGCCCACTTAATGTGCAGGGTAATTCTAAACTGACTGAAGTTCCACATATTTTTATTTTGTATTTTATGGCTTAGGAAAATCTTCATGTTTTCTTTTATAAGAAAGAGCCCCTTATCATGCAATTTTTGTCCGGTGTAGGTGACATTTTACACAGTAGTAGTTAGATAGTTGATGCATAAATGATAATGTCCATTTTACAGTGGAAGGCGATTCAAAATTATTTTTGACCTACGAAAATTTTGTGTGTACACATATTTAAATAAATAACATTACATTTAAAAAAATCTTCATGCCAATATATTTGTGAAACATCAAGCTTTGACACTGATATGTACTCGTATTATCGTGACTATCCAGCTGATTTGTGCACAATTTGGTGCCAAATGGACCAAAAATTGTGATACCGGGGACTTTTTTTAACGGTGCTGATAAAATGAAAGTAAGAAATTCCCACTCAAAAAGTTTTATAGGTAAAATGTTGAAAGTTTGAAACATTACTATATCAGAGGAGATTTACCTCAGAGAAAATGATAAAACTTCTTTGAAAACTATAGAAGTTACAAATTTCACTGTATGGCCCCTAAAAGGAGAACTATAGGCATATTTTTGTATTGGATATGGAGGTATCATTAGTTAAATGCTCCGAGCCGTTCAGGTACTTATCAAGAGTACCGTTAATATTAAAGTAGAATGGTGTTTAGCACTTAATTAAGGATATATTACCTGACCATTTACCCAAGTTTCATTAAAATCTGTCTCGTCTAATGCAAACAGTTCTAACACTAATGCAAGGAATGCTGTTCTACAAATATAAAACACGTTAGTATTTTGGTACATATCAAACGACATTATTACTTTGATTTAGGAGAATGAATGTGGTTTTATGAAATTTTCAACAGCTCAGTAGGATAGCCGATGTGTGTTTTTTTGGTTGAAACCGCAGGCCTTAGGTGGGAGACCTCTGATTTAGAGAATTCATTATTTTTATCTCTCTTGGCTAACATAAGCAATGTGTGTATGTATCAGAATTCCCAAATGTGAAAGTGAATGTATTGTTACTCCTCTGTCTGTGTGTTAGAAGAGGAGAGTTTATCTCTTGAGGATACATCCAATGAGCAGGATGAACTGCACCATCACGCTTCACACTGAATCACTCTTGATGGTACGCAGCGTGTTTGGTCAGCGAGAGCACATTAGTGTTACACAGGATGTAGAGGTTTTTTATGTCGTGGCTCTCTGCCAATGCAATAACATTATCCAAACACTACAACATGATAAACTTGAGTGATGAGATGTAAGTGACAAATAAACTTCAAGTATGGAAATTTATACAGGACTAAGGTCCCCTGTAATGTCTCAGGAGGCCGTGCGGTTAGGAGTGTGCAGCTGTGAGCTTGCATCCGGGAAATAGTGGGTTCGAATCCCACTGTCGGCGGCCCTGAATATGGTTTTCCTCGGTTTCCCATGTTCACACCAGGCAAATGCTGGGACTGTACCTTAATTAAAGCCACGGCCGCTTCCTTCCCATTCCTAGGCCTTTCCCGTCCCATCGTCGCCATAAGACCTATCTTTGTCAGTGCGACGTAAAGCAAAATAGGAAAATGTCTCAGGAGAGGTTACAGTTTAAATCCATGATGAACAGAGTCTGTGAATGTACAGTATATGTTCTGGATAATTTCGCAAACCACTCAATCGATTTCAGTTAAAGCGTGCACAATTAGAAAACAAGTATTTCTCCAAGATTATTTATTACAGGCTGTATATTATAATCATGCTATATTATCAAGAGGATATAAGAATAAAATAAAATAAAATAAAATAAAATAAAATAAAATAAAATAAAATAAAATAAAATAAAATAAAATAAAATAAAACATAATAAAATAAAATAAAATAAAATAAACAAAACAAAACAAAACAAAACAAAACAAAACAAAACAAAACAAAACAAAACAAAACAAAACAAAACAAAACAAAACAAAACAAAACAAAACAAAACAAAACGAAATAAAATAAAATAAAATAAAATAAAATAAAATAAAATAAAATAAAATAAAATAAAATAAAATAAAGTAAAGTAAAGTAAAGTAAAGTAAAGAAAAATAAAATAAAATAAAATAAAATAAAATAAAATAAAATAAAATAAAATAAAATAAAATAACATGCAATGAAGGACACCAGAATAGAATAGAATAAAACAAAACAAAACAAAACAAAACAAAACAAAACAAAACAAAACAAAACAAAACAAAACAAAACAAAACAAAACAAAACAAAACAAAACAAAACAAAACAAAACAAAACAAAACAAAACAAAACAAAACAAAACAAAACAAAACAAAACAAAACAAAACAAAACAAAACAAAACAAAACAAAACAAAACAAAACAAAACAAAACAAAACAAAACAAAACAAAACAAAACAAAACAAAACAAAACAAAACAAAACAAAACAAAACAAAACAAAACAAAACAAAACAAAACAACATGCAATGAAGGACACCAGAACAGAATAAAATAAAATAAAATAAAATAAAATAAAATGCAAGGAAGGTCACCAGGATAGAACAGAACAAAGCTGAAGAATGGAAAGGAAGTATGTGGGGAAAAGCAAAGGATAATAATGAAGCTGCGTTTTATTTTATTAGTTTCTATTTATTTCTTCTACCACATTCGTCCCTGATTCGTCTAGTTTCCTCTCTGATACTTCTCACGCTCCCACGGTGTGATGAACATCTTAATTGGAACTTAATGTTATCGTCAGCTCCCGCTCGCAGCGCTGTGACAGCATACAGGGAGCCACCTGGTGACGAACGAGCGTACCATTACAGTTCCAACGGTAAAGCATTCTTAAATTCAAACACTCATTATTGTAGAAGTCTTCCTCGTGAACAGTCGAGATTTTCTTCTGAAGACGCGGAGCAAAGCTCTCTGCGAGTTTCACCTCGTTTCCTTGTCACGGCATAAATCCAAAAACATATATCTTATCTATCACTGCTATCCTTTTCCTTGTAAGCATTCTATTTCGCCATCATTTTAATCGTCTGCTTTTTCTATCAAATATTGGGGCCAAAATTCACATTTCGAACTCAATATCCATTATAAAGCAAAGGTTACACCGTAAACGTGCGTTGTAAATATCAGGTAGTCACAGGCATAAGTGCTAATTTGTAACATAAAATTGTTAATGTACCATTTATTAAAGTGATTAACACACAATTTTTGTATTTTCTTCCTCTTCCACACTCTTTCCTGGTTAGGTGGGGTTGGATTTTCTGATCGCTCTCCTCCGCCTTGGATCCAAGCGGAATCAGCTTTGCAATGTTTCGAGTCTTTCAAAATTGTAGCTGCCCATCTATTTTTGGTCGTCCCAGTGCTGGTTCACTCTCCGATGTCATCCTCTAAACTCGGCGAGTCATTTTCCCTTCTCGTCTTCTTTCAACACGACTAAACCATTCTGATTTTTCTGGGATACGTATCACATGTTGCCAGTCCCAAGCCTGGATGAGAAAAGAGGGGGTTGGCATCAGGCAGATAGTCAGAAGTAAAATTTCTTCCATATCTTAATATCAATTGCTCTCACAAGGTACTCGCTCAAAACTTTAGTGCTATTCAATATTAGGAACTGGTTATTTACCATAGTATAAAAGTAGAAGTGACACATTCAGTAACAGAAGTTCCTTAATATGTTATCGCTATTTGCATGTGACACACTGTTTGCAGCACTGTTACGATGATACACACTAACATCATGCAGGTATTGGCTTGTAATCCTGTTGACCTACACCTGATATAAATGGCCATGGAGATTGGTAATTCCATTCGTTTACACAGTGGGACATGGCCGACCTAATTCACAATGGGCTAGGGCGCATAACATGTAAAATGTCGTTGTTTGATATGCAGGGGGAGTTGACTGGGGATGAAAGGGTGAATACTGATAAGGAATGTCAACCGGTCTGTCAATAATCCAACAGACGTATGAATAGTGGAATACTGATCTAGTGTGTATCCTATATATAACCAGATAGTCATCAGCCAGCAGGTAGGGTGGAGATCTCTACCGTTGTTTGCATGCGGTGAGAGGAGATTCGACAGGGATGTACAAACTCCACACTACACGTAGTCACACTCGATCTCTTCCCAGCACTTGGCTGTTGATATGTTACATAACCGACTTGGGAGTGTTACTACTTCTGGCTTGTAGCTTCACTCGTCATAGTATTAACTTAATTCTGCGTATTCTATATCAATCAGTGCGTAATATGGACCATGACGATAAAATGTGGAGTGTACTGAGATTTAAGTAATGAATTATAGTCAGTCCAACTCTGTGGTGTAGTTGTCAGTGTGATTAGCTGCCACTCCCGAAAGCCCGGGTTCGATTCCCGGCTCTGCCTCGAAATTCGAAAAGTGGTACGAGGGCTGGCGCGGTGTCCACTCAGCTTCGGGAGATTAACTGAGTGGAGGGGAGTTCAATTCCCACCTCAGCCATCTTCAAAGTGTTTCTTTCGTGGTTTCCCACTTCTCCTCCAGGCAAATGCCCGGATGGTACCTAACTTAAGACCACAGCCGCTTCCTTCCCTCTTCCTTGTCTATCCCTTCCAATCTTCCTATCCCCCACAAGGCTCCTGTTCAGCACAGCAGGTGCAGTCACTGGGGTGGGTTACTGGTCCTCCTCTCCAGTTGTGTCCCCGGACCTAAAGTCTCACGCTCCAGGACACTGCCCTTGTTGCGGTAGAGTTGGGATCCCTCGTTGAGTCCGAGGGGAAATCCAACCCTAGAGGGTAAACTGATTGAAGAAAAAAGAAAGAAGCATTTATAGTTTACTAGTACATACACGTGTCTTCGACAGTCGAAATTAGAATCTACGAAGTAATTGGAAATTCTAAATGCACTCCTAATATATCTTATGAATAAAAGTTACACTTTCCAGGTAATATACGGTATTCGAATGGAATGAAAAACAAGTATTGTAGTATTCCCTTACAAACTGTATTGAGTGCAGTTGTAGTTCGGTGTTGTACTTCGACGTCTACGGATCTGCGTACTCTTGAGAAAGCTACGTACAACTGTCCTAAACGAATCACCATCAACAGTGACATATGCTCTCACTCCATATGAGCACTGCGGAGAGGTTTGGAATTTAATCCAGGCTTTGGCACGCATTAGAGCGATTACGTAGAGCTCGGATTTTGATGCATTAATAGGTTAGAATGTAAATTTACCGAAGCGAGTAACACGTATAGTCTACTTTCACAACGACTATGCTATGAGATTTGCGTAAACATGAGGGATTTGGCCCATCAGGACCCCTATACTTTATGTTACTCTTCTTACATTGTGGTAGAGCGGGTGGCCGACACTTCCTACTAACCAAATTAGTTTGCAGTCTAACCTGTTACTGCATAAAAATCGGGGCTTTCTGATTAGAAATTCTATAACACCACCTCCGCTACCCTGCCGGACAACATTCCGATGGTAAAAATACTTTCAACGAATGGGATTCGAACCGGCCAATCACGGGGTCAGACCACATAGACTTGACGCGTTAACGACTATAACCACCGAGTGGGCTGTTCTATCTCATGCTTATCGATAGAGATAAACTCAGCACGAAAAAGAAACAACATTAAATTTACTGAAAGTTAGACTTTTTCACTGAACATGGTCATTATTGAATTGTTTTTGTATCCCACAACTGGTACCAGTTTCTGTGAAGGCAGCAGAAGCCAGGTTGTATACAGTTTGATATCAGTGCCGTGTACCCGTGTACCTACGTCATGATGGCAAATATGCGATGACTTCGCTGATAGAGACGTATTTTTCTTTTAAAAGGTAAAAAAAAGTCGTGCTCATAAGAGGTTAATTTTATTTTGCTGATAAGGAAGACGTAACAGTCTATAAGTGGTACCAGTTTCAGCTGTTGAAATCTACTAGTGTCCTCAGTATCCCTGTGAATGATAGACCGAATTACGAATTTTACATATACAGATGTTGGAGAAGACGGACGTGAAAAGTGCTATTGTTTAGGTTCAGGATGCCCGAGGTTCGAATCTTCACGATCTCGCATTGAAATTTTATATGAAATATTAAACGTTATGAGAAGGGCGTCCGGACTTAAAGCCGTTGCCCAAACGTAAATTGAGCCGGGAGGCTTCACTGAGACAGAAAACAATTGAAAATGAATCCAAAATAAAGTAGGAAGGTAAGAGTGAAAAATATTTCTACTTTTTATTCTTGAGGACCGAGCAAGTGGCCGTCGCGCAGCTAGTGGGTTCGAACACTTGAAGATGGTTTTCTGTGGTTTCCCACTTTTTTTTTTTGCTAATTCCTTTACGTCGCACCGACACAGATAGGTTTTATGGCGACGATGGGACAGGAAAGGCCTAGGAATAGGAAGGAATCGGCCGTAGCTTTAATTAAGGTACAGCCCGAGCATTTGCCTGGAGTGAAAATGGGAACCTACGGAAAACCATCTTCAGGGATGCCGATAGTAGGGTTCGAAAGCACTATCTCCCGGATGCGAGCTCACATCTGCGCGCTCCTAACCGCACGCCCAACTCGCCCGGTGTTTTCCACTTTCACATCAGGAAAATGCTGGGGCTGTTCCTTATTTAAGGCCACCGCCAGTTCCTTCCACCCTTTCCTATCCCATCGTTGCCATGAGACCTATTTGTTTCGGTGCGACGTAAAGCAAATTAAAAAAAAAACATCATTATTGAGGATCTGCTGACTTTCGACATAAAGGACCGATATTAGAATCCCCACGAAACCGTGGGATGATGTTTTCACTTGGCGTTAGGAAGAAATCTGGTCTTAACTCGTGGACAAAAATGGAAAAATGTGCTAAGGTGGATCTATTAATCCCAAAAATATCTAAAACAATGTGGAGAAAATTTCAAGGTGGCTCATTTGTATTACGGGATTGTTATTATTTTTATTATTACAACGTAGATTAGCAACGTGGAAGAGATAGTGTGGTTTAGAAAGAAAGTCCGTTTTGACCCCCCCCCCCTTTGTCAGCAGTCGTAAGGATGGCTTCAAACGATTTCCAATTTTCACACTAGTCAAATGTCCACCTCGTAGCGTAACGGCTGGCGCTACTAGCTATCGTCCTACGAGGTTTTGGTTCGTTTCTCAGTCCTGAATATTCTCTAATAAATGAAAAATCATGACCGTTACAGTTCATTCAACATAGATGGTATGGTCGGTATGTGTTTAAATAGGTATATGCGAATCACTTAAATTGGTGTTGTCCGAGGAAAGAGTCGCACCACCTCGAGATATACCAATACACCGGTTTACTTTACTTTTACTAATCAAATGCTGGGGATGTACTCTTTTTGACAACGTTACGGCCTCATTGGACCAGGTTTATTTAGGTTTCCAACCATCCTTCCTTCATTCTCTTAATGTGAGCTTTCCTTCTGTCCTCCGACCAACGAAGTAGTTTCGCTGGTTAGACCTCATTTTTAGATACCCTCCAATCCTGGATTTTTCATTTAAAGATGTGACTCTCTACGATATCGTGTTCTGTTATCGCGCTCAGCCTCAAATCGTCAGCAACTCCTTGATTACATCTTGGAGATTCCAAACTTGGGTCAGGATCTGTTTCTTCAGCCTGCTGTGTGACATACGGAACACATGACCGAATAAATTCAGCCTCCTTTTACTAATGACGTCCGTTACCTTGCCCACCTTGTAACGCCAATCTTCATTTTTTTCTGAGCTTCCACGTCCCTTCCTGTTTAATGGGTTCCAAGATCTTCCTCCCTATCCCTCGTTATTGTTTCTCCAGTTCTCTTTTTTTGGTATTATTTCTCAAACTCAGTCAAGGCCTGTTTTTCTTAAATCTGGGCTCTTTGTTATTGTACCGGGCGGTACACCTCCACGCCGCTAATTCAAACTTTGCGCCAGTTGAAACTCCCCTACTGGAGGAAGTCTGAACTTTATCTAATGTGCTAATTTTCAAGTTTCTCAGAAGATGTCACTACTTGGAAATTTTGAAGTTTCTGAACTGGGTCGTTTTCGATGTATTTTTGTTTTGCCTGTAGTAAGAAGTGTGAACTTTCTCTTCTAGAGGACACTACTGAAGAACTACAATGGTGCACCCTAGTGCGAAGTGAAAGAACTGTTTTTTGGAGAAAATTTAAATTCATAAGTTTGTTCTTTGTTAAATTTCTTGCAGTCATGATTTAAGTTGGCAATATTAACCCTTTCTTTCCCCTTGTTTTGAATTTAGCCAATCCCGAATTTCTTTAATTAATTTCTGACCAATCAGGTGTATCTTCTCCAACTTGAATATCTTGCTTAACCCTAGCCAATAAAGTTTTTGTGGGAGGGTGTTCTCATTCCTGAAACGCCTCGAACTTTCTGCGAGAGTATATAAACTGCTGATTTTCGGGTCTCCGGGCCACTTCAGTAACATCTTTTGGTGTGTAAAGTACATAGCAGGGGGCGGGAAGCGCCTCTTTCTTTGGGCAGCAGTTCAACAACAAGGTAATGGCCGTTTAATAACTTCTTTTCTTGCTAGCTCAGCAGTTTAACTCTCGGGGCAGGTCCGATGCTTTTCCACCATGTAACCTTTCCCTAAAATGTAAAGACTATTAGTGTCTATTCTCTCTTAAGCTGCATATTGGGATAGAGAGTGCTTAACCCTCTCGAGCTCCCACTCATATTGCTTTGAGGTGAACTTATTTTTCACAACCGTTTCTTCCTTAACGTAATGTAAATTGTTTCTTTCTAAAGTCACCTCTTTAGTATGGGATTAGCCCTTGCATTGACGGCCTAGTGCCAAATAGGTTTTAAACAAATGTATTAGGAGTGCAGATCGCCTCCTCTCAAATTGGTATTTTAGAGGCCATGTAATTAACCTTTTCTCACTTAATAGGCATCAGTTGGTTGGGTATTTTACCCCTGTGTTTATGTCCTTAGAGGACAGCTTGAAGGTGGAATTTGGTGAGGTCTTTGACAGGCTTAAATTTTGAGAGCGAGTTGCTCTTTCTTGAAAATTTTGTTTTCTGTGCGCCTCAAGGAGGCTTTACTGTGTAATTTGGAGCAAGTGCTCCTGGGCATGAATGGGGTTTTCTGCCCCTCTGTTGAAACTTGTTTTGGGGTAAAACTGGGCTAATTGCTCGAGAATTGTGAGTTCGGGGCTCGAAGCCCAAATCTTGTAAATACTGTAATCGTACTTTGTTGCCTTGCTACTCTGTACCTGCCATGCTTGTTATTTCTTGATTTTGAAAAGAAAATATAACCTTGTTAAATTTTAAATTAACTTTAATTTCGTAGTTTGAGACCCGTTCACCCCCGCACCTTCTTTCACCTCTGCTGTTCCACAGATACCTCGGAACAGTTATTAAACATTAAACAACCAGGAGAAAAAAATACGTATGTTCGTGCTTCCGATACTGTTACTCCAGGTCGAGGTTAAATTTCCACACAAAATCCATCAAGATTACTGCAGGCGTTTTAAGAGCTTTTACCCTGTAGTGATTAATAACTGTCTAATCTCGCGTAATATAATCTACGTTCTTCTTTAACAAGCGCCTTTCAGCAGCTTAACGCTGAAACTTGATAAAGCACAGTACACAGCCCGCATGTTTTCCAGACATCCAATATTCTGTGTTCTTAACATAGCAGATCAAACATTCCAGCCCGCCAGGAAGCTCTGTTGGCGGTATCGACAGGAGAATGCCAATAAACCGCAGACAACTAATTTCAAACGTAAAGCAGCTTCCCGTTCAAATAATACAAACCGAGCATGGTTCCCTTTTTCCAGATGAAGCCATTCTCCGCACGAAAGATACTGGCAGACTGTCTCCTCCCTCACAACATTCTTATGAACTTCTTTTGCCGTAAGGAATTACAGTATGAGGGATATGAAATAATTGCATAACAAGATTATGAGTTTTAAATCCGTACGTAGAGTGACGTTGAATATGTGTCAGTTTGTCCGCGATGACACTGTAAGTGCCAGTGTATTTTAAGTATAAGCGCCTGGAGAGCGTACAGGAATTCACATACATTGGTAGGAAAATGAAGGCCGACTGAAGAAGCAAAAGAGAAATAGTCAGTCGCATTAGGATAGCGAAAGAAACCTTCAATAAGACGAGAAAGATTCTTACATCCAAGAATACGTCTTCAAAAACGCCTGGTGAGGACATACGAGGGCTGTAAGTAAAGTAGTTGAAATATTGACAGAACTAACTAATACAATTGCATTATATTACTTCAATTTAGTCACCCGCCAAGTCTTTTACCTTTTGACAAATGTCGAAAAGCCGTAGGGGACCGTTGGCAAGGCGTCCTCTGTTGATGGCAGCGAAGGAGCGCCCTACTGCGCGGAGTATAGATGCCACTCAGGAAATCAGTGACATCGGAAACAGGTCGAAGTCACAAGGACTCATGTCTAGTAAGTACGGAGGGTGTTCCAAGAACTCATACCCACCTGCACGAAACGCTTAGACTCATCGTGCAACCGTCCTGTACGGGAAGGCATTTTCCCCACAGGGTTCACATAATCATAGAAGGCATTCTGAAGCAATTTTGCAACAGGCAACCTCGATTTTAACCCACAAACGCTGGTCACCCTTCGAAAACATGATTTGAATGGGTGAAATCCACACTCTTCACTTCAACGCCAAACAGCAACAGCACTCCCAACTGGAGGCCCGTCAAATGTGCGCATGCCCGATCTCCTGCCAGTGTCTGGATTACGTTGCCACTACTTTATTTACCACCCACGTATGTACGAAACATACCGCAGTATGCCAGTGAACCTGGATCCTTGGCTTGGACAACTAAAGGCAGATTTCAGCGTTCGAGATTTCGACGTAGGTCCAAATTCCGTGGGTGGATAAACCAACGAATGAGAAAACTCTAGAAAGGGTTGGAGAGGGCCCATGTTCGTGGAATATCCAAGACCTGAAAAGGGCATGTGGTAATCCATGCAAGTCTTATGCCCGGAATTCTCAAAGGTTTTATTTGGTGGGGGGGGGGGGGGAATTGTTAAAATTATCTTTAAGTCGCACCGTCACTAATAGGTCTTATGACATTGATGGAATAGGAAAGGGCTCGGAGTGGGAAGGAAGTGACCGTAGCCTTAAGGTACAACCACAGAATTTGTCTGGTGTGAAAATGGGAAACCACGGAAAACCATCTTCAGGGCTGCCAACAGTGGGGTTCGAACCCGCTATCTGTCGAATGCAGATTGGTAGTACGCAGCCACTAGCTCGGTTCTAGAAGTTTTTATGGAAGGAATGAATCGCAGAAGATGACCACAGTTCGCATACGTAGATCAAATAATGGATGAAAAATCCTACTGCAGATATCTACAGCTAACGAACGGGTAACATACAAAGATGAACACCGAAGAAGAAGAAGAAGAAGAAGAAGAAGAAGAAGAAGAAGAAGGGGAAGAAGAAGAAGAAGAAGAAGAAGAAGAAGAAGAAGAAGAAGAAGAAGATGAAGAATAAATGTGGAACCTTCAAGAGTTAGTTTAGAAGCCCAATTATCAAGCTCCCTGACTGAATGATCAGTGTCGTGGCTTTCGTCTCAAAGGATCCTGCGTTCGATTTCTGGTAATTTTGAGGGATTTCAACAGCGTCTGGTTCACTCCTCTGATTCGCATAATGGTTACGTGTTCCTCAGTACGTACCTCTCCATAAATACAAAATACTCCGCACTACTAACTATCATATCCTGTGGTTAAAATCCGTAGACTATATGTGAAACGTCTCTTCATTTTAAATACTTTTTTTATAATTTTGTTTTACTTCGCACCGACTCAGATAGGTCTTATGGCGACTATGGGATAGGAAAGGCCTAGGAGTGGGAAGGAAGCGGCCGTGGCCTTAATTAGTGTACAGCCCCAGCACTCACTGGTGTGAAAATGGGAAACTACGGAAAACCATCTTCAGGGCTGCCGACATGGAGTTATGAACAACTTTTGTTATGAACATAATTTCGCTCACACCTCAAGTGGCGGAAAAAGTTACTATTTTCTGCAGGTTTCATCCTTTGCATTGAGTGACGGACACACGCGCAGAACGACAACGGACCTACCGGTTACCATGGCAACGTACCTGGCTGTTTGCCCGCAGGGATGTGACGTATTGCCATTTTTCTCACTATTCTTGTAAACTCCTGGTTGTTCGTTGGGTAAAACGTGAGAGCTGACGCTCCGTTTAGTGGCAGTCAATCTCAAAATGGTCTGCAATTATAAATGTGCATAAACTTCCGTTTATCTGAAGTGATCTAGAAAAAATGAGTCTCCTTAAATGAATAGTGACTTTCAGTAGAAGTGTCTGCAATTGTAATCAAAACTCCCTTCATCGACTATGACTGGCAGTAGGAAAGGGGGCCTGCCATTATGACGGAAACTCGCCAACTCTACTGTAACTGGCATTAGTAAATTTCGTCTGCAATTATTATCAAAACTCCCCAACATGCACCTTACATCGGAAAAAACGTACGGGGACTTCCCCGTGGTCTTTCTCGGATAACGGTAAAAGACATACGCTTTAATACTTTCTTATTCCCTGCGTGTACACAGATTTACACAGGAAACCATATACAATGTAGAATACCGTAGCGGAGCAGGGGTACATTTGCTAGTATATAAATAAATAAATAAATAAATACAAATAAATAAAAAAATAAATAAATAAATAAATAAATAAATTTAGAAGTGTCTTTGTCAGCCTGATGTTATCCATTCTGTCCAGGTGACCATATAATTTTAATCGCCCTTTCCTAATTGGATCTGTGATTTTATACATTTCCTGTGCTTTCTTTTTCATCCAAATTCCAGTTTCGTATTTTAATCCAGGTGTTTTTATCAGAATTTTACTGTCTATGATTTCATTTGTGACCTGCCACCGGTTTTCAGGCTTTCGGTTGCATAACGTGCCTCTGGTTTGAAGACTGTCTCGTAGTGTCGTAACTTTGCATTTTGTAATATAGAACTTTTGTTTCATCTCTTCCATGTAAAGGATTAGATCTTTGCCGTTTAACAGTTCTTCCCGTCCTCTAGTGTGAAGACCTCTGTTTATCTATCTATCTATCTATCTATCTATCTATCTATCTATCTATCTATCTATCTATACAACTGTCTATGTTTCTATCTTCTATCTATCGAGTAAACGCATTTTTGAAGACAACAAAGGTTATTTCCGTTTTTTGTTTTTTTGCTAGGGCTTTACGTCGCACCCACACAGATAGGTCTTATGGCGACGATGGGATAGGAAAGGCCTAGGAGTTGGAAGGAAGCGGCCGTGGCCTTAATTAAGGTACAGCCCCAGCATTTGCCTGGTGTGAAAATGGGAAACCACGGAAAACCATCCTCAGGGCTGCCGATAGTGGGATTCGAACCTACTATCTCCCGGATGCAAGCTCAAAGCTGCGCGCCTCTACGCGCACGGCCAACTCGCCCTGTTTTTCCGTTTGTTTGGATTTGTGAATTTGTAGGGTGGTTTCTAGGTTTGGAATTTGTTTTGTGCAAAATATACCTGCCTGATAATCTTCAATTAGGTGATATGTTTGTTTTCCTCATTCTATTATTATTATTATTATTATTATTATTATTATTATTATTATTATTATTATTATTATTATTATTATTATTAGCAATGAAAAGTAAATCTCTCTCGGTTTAATCCAAGGATGTCCACATAGTGGTAAAAGGTAAAGACTTCCGCAATAATAACAACCTCAGAAATTCAGTGGGATGATCTTGATTTCTTGAAAATTTCGTGCGCAAGAATTGGCCGCACATGTAGAAGGGGAAGATAGGTGTTCTCCCACCCCTTCGCTAGAGATGGTCTTCAACGTACAGTAGCGCTGAGGACATCTGTTGAGTTTTTTTACGATGTAGTGGTGGGAGTTGGTTTGTTTAAATGATAGCTTCTGTTCTACAAATTACTCGCTTGTGTGAGGTGGGTTGATAGCTTAGGTCCGAAGTATCAAATTACGCCTGTAAAAATCAACAAACAAATGTGCTAGAAAATTAAGTTAGCGTATTTCGTGATCTTGTGCTATTCTTATACAGGACGAACGATAATTGATATTTACACTTTCACATTTTAGTGAACTCAGATTGTAACAATACGTTTATTTCATTTGGCCTCATATTAGAATATGTTTTACTTTAAGCTAGATAGTAGTGTAGATACATTCCTTAGTAACTAATTTGATAGTTTCTGTTACTGTGTACTCCCTGGATATCCTACACTTCTTTTTCATCACTAGTAATCTGTAACAGTACTGTAATTGCTTATTTTCCTTCTTCTTCTTCTTCTTCTTCTTCATTTTCTTCCGCTTTTCCTGCATCGGTGGGGACGCGGGTGCAAACTGCGTCCCACATGTGGATTTGGCCCTGTTTAAGGCCGGATGCCCTTCCTGGCGCCAACCTTATTTGGAGGAATGTAATCACTATTTCGTGCTTCTGTGATCGTTGCTAGTGTGGTGTGCTGTTTGAATTTGAAGAGAAAAGTGTTGGGACAAACACAAACACAAAGGCTCCGATCCAGAAAAATTAATCAGACGTGATTAAAATCCCTGTCCGCCTCTGTGGTGTAGTGGTTAGCGTGATTAGCTGCCAGCCCCGGAGGTCCGGGTTCGATTCCCGGCTCTGCCACGAAATTTGAAAATTGGTACGAGGGCTGGAACGGGGTCCACTCAGCCTCGGGAGGTCAACTGAGTAGAGGTGGGTTCGATTCCCACCTCAGTCATCCTGGAAGTGGTTTTCCGTGGTTTCCCATTTCTCCTCCAGGCAAAAGCCGGGATGGTATCTAACTTAAAGCCACGGCCGCTTCCTTTCCTCTTCCTTGCCTGTGCCATGCAATCTTCCCATCCCTCCACAAGGCCCCTGTTCAGCATAGCAGGTGAGGCCGCCTGGGCGAGGTACTGGTCATCCTCCCCAGTTGTATCCCCCGACCCAGAGTCTGAAGCTCCAGGACACTGCCGTTGAGGCGGTACAGGTGGGATCCCTCGCTGAGTCCGAGGGAGAAACCGACCCTGGAGGGAAAATAGATTAAGAAAAAGAAGATTAAAATCCCTGACCGGGCCGGGGATCGTACCCGGGACCCCCCTGCACCGAAGGCCTCAACGCTGACCACTTAGCCAAGGAATCGGACACTGTAATTGATTATCATGATATTTTAAATAATGCTGTTAAAATCTAAAAGTTATATGTGGTTAAGTGTGCAGAGCCAAATTGGCCACGTTATAAATAAATAAATAAATAAATAAATAAATAAATAAATAAATAAATAAATAAATAAATAAATAAATACATAAATATAATAAGTGATCTTCACATTCCGGGTACCCAGTCTTCGTGTATTACTATCACAGTGCATCAGGGAAATTTCTACACACCCGCCCCAAGCTGGAGTGAGCGCTAATAACATTATTTACGAGGGCTGTAAGTAAAGAAGTGGCAATATTGATAGAAAGCAATATTTAATTAACTAAAAATTACAATTGCATTACATTCCTTCAATGCAGTGACCCGCAAAGTCTACCTTTTGCTAAATGTCGAGAAGCCGTTTGGGGACCGTTGGCAAGCGTTCTCTGTTTATAACGGCCACAGAGCGCCCTTCTGCGCGGAGTACAGTTGCCTCTACGGATAATTCAATGACAGTCCATCGATGGTCTACGGGAACGAGACCACTCACGATATATTGAGGAATGGACGGCCGACCTGTGCGGTGCAAATCCGCAGTCTTATTCCGACCCGCCTGAAACGCCTTGACCCATCGTGTAACCGTCCTATACGGTAATGAATTCTCGCCACAGGATTCACGTAATCCTTGATAACATTCTGATTTAATTTTGCCACAGGCAACATCGATTTTAATCCACGAACGCTGATCACCCTTTGAACACATGCTTTAGAGCGGTGAAATCGACATTCTTCACTTCAACGCCACACGGCAACAATACTCCTAAATGGATGCCAATGAATTGCACACTACACATCGACAACAGCGCCACCTGACCGCTCCCATATCCTATTTGCGCATGCCCGATCTCCTGCAAGTATCTGGACTACGTTGTCTCTATTTTATTTACCACCATCGTATGTGCGAGACTTGCACTTGGGCGTGTAGGAATTACACACCGAGTTTTTATTAAAGTAATGAAGGACGTTTCTCGTATTGCACTGGATTGTCTGAAAATTACATCTGTGAATTTAGAAAGTTTACATAGCGAAATAGGTAAAACCCTGCCTCGCCCGTGAAGAAAGTTTCATTTAAAACGTGAAGCGCCTGTCGATGAATCTCTCAACCCATCCACAAAACAAAAACTCTTTCGCCTGTTGAATTCTTGAACCACGGTAACCCAATTGTATAGGGTTCAATTGAACTTCTTTCTTTAACGCTGTCCTATTACAGATTCGCAACTCTGTTGCTGACTTGGGCATGGATTTCGTGGGACTCCACCACATTATATCCAATATTTGATCAAGTTTTTGGTGAATATGGTCAGAAACATTCTGTCACACTGTCACAAGTATTTTATTTAAACATACACACACTTCCTTATTCACTGTTTCCAATAACTTTCCCGATACTGTCTAAATTCCACATACCCCTTGCCTTTGCCAATGACTTGGCCTTGCTACTACTATAACTTAATGCCTTCTCCAACAACAGGTGATAACTAGAATCGCTGAGGAGTAAATTCCCTGGCGCATTGAACTACAAATAGTAATAATTCGAAACTTTCTACACCTAATAATATTTTCCCTCACTGTTAAGCTACAGAGCCCCACGGTTTGAGTCCCATTTCAAATTATTTTCAGTTAAAACTTTCGCCTTCAAATTGCAGTTCACAAGCAGTTCAGTGAGTTCGTCTTGAGATTCTTACTTCACTGCTTGAAAATATAAGAAGCCTTACAGGAAGAAAAAGAAAGACAGCACTCCTCACAATTGCTAACAGAAACTTTCCTCGACTTGCGCGCGAGATGTTTCTCAAGAATCTGAGAGTTAAAATGAGTTTTACACAATTACTACAAGGCACAGAACTATCCAAGTATAGACCATTTCTAATTTGTACTTACATAGGCACTGAGTTAAAACACTTTCGAATACTACTTGACAGCTCGTATGATGTTGTTTGTCATCTATATATTTAAAAAAAATAGAAACTGAAGTCAGTCAGTCTGGCCGCTCTACCCTGTAGATTTCCTTCATTCTTTCTTTAACTGAAAGGTATCCATTCACAGATGTGTCATCAGGTACTATAAATATCTTAACTTTCGCCTTCGCAAAATAATTTTATTTTTTGAAATGGTTGTCTCTTCGAAGCAATCATATCCTTGGTTTTAATTAAGGTGCGGACTTTGTTTTGGACTAAGAACATTTAGTTGATCAAGCTCTTTCATTTGAGCTCTTAACTATTCAAATTGGTTGTTTATGAGGAAAGTTACAAGTGCACATTCAATTTGACGTCTCATTTCTTCAACATTTTGTCTCATTGAAGCAATCATATCTTTTGTTCTAATTGAGGTACGCAGTTCGTTTTGGTGTAAAAACACTCAGCGCTTCAAGCGATTTCTTTTAAGGTAATAACTACTTCAATTGATAGATTCTGAGAAAAGTTATGAGTACATTTGTCTCCATGACGATTTTTGAAGGACTTTTTTAACAGTTCGGCGCGTAGTGTTGTTCCAAGGAACGTGTAATTCAATTTCTTTGTGTGATGTATTTTCAAGGTGTTTTGTTGACATAATATTACAGTCTATTACCACAGCAGATCATGTGCTTTATTTCATTAACTCGAAACATTGCAAATAGATCCGTGAGGATAGTAACGAACAACACCATACTTTGTACATTGCCGGCGGAGCCAGCGGGAAACTGCTAGTTACTAACGAAACATTCGTTACGGGAGTTGGAAAATACGCAAGCTTATGATCAGTGGCGGCTCGTGGATATCAGCAGTGGGGGGCGCGATACACACTTCGAACACTATACGGTGCTATGCATATGCAATTGTTTTGATTATTATTATTATTATTATTATTATTATTATTATTATTATTATTATTATTATTATTATTATTATTATTATTATTATTATTATTACATACCTTTGCTGGCAGGACCTAGTGTTTACAGTGCACTATGTCTTCTGGTATGGGCTAGAGCAATTTTGTTTCTTTCATTGATCTGTCTCTGTCTTATTCTTGGCTTTGACAATATGAAAGTGACTTGAGGTATGAGTGATACTAGTAATGCCATTCCTTCTGCAGCCAGTCCCTGTTATGAATGGTGTGAAAACGTTGCTCATAGGGTCGGTTGGTGCATGCATTTCAGTGGGCTTGGCAGACTCATATGTAACAGCAACTTCTGGCTCAGTGAGGAAAGCAACGGAAAACTACCTCACTCCTCATTTCCCTAGTATGCCTCTTCAGTGATGCCTAGGCCATCTATGACCGCTGATGGCAGAGCTGTTGAGGATCCAACCAGCCTTAGGGCTGAAGACTGATCATACATTAACATTATTATTGACATTATTATTATTGAATAATAATAATAATAATAATAATAATAATAATAATAATAATAATAATAATAATAATAATAATAATAATAATAATAATAATAATAATATTTGCCTGTTCTTGTCCACGATCGAGTTATGTTTACGAGTAGTTTCATTGTAGTGATCACTTAAACAAGACACGACATTGACGTCACCAAGCGTTTTAAAGTCCATGGTACTATTGATATCACCCCTGTGGTGATCCATTTATCTCCTTTCCTAGAACGGGAGAATAGCAGGCAAGGAAAGCAGTAAAAGGTTTCTGAGATATCATTTCCACATATCCGTGAGTTCTTGTTATATACGTCAGGAGAATTAATTTTTCTTTGGAAAGCCCTATTTTCATTTTTCTTGGTCTCCGGATTTTTCAACAAGAAGTCTGGTGTCGGCCTAAAACACTCCTTCAGTTCGACTTTCTTCTCGATAGAAAGAGAAGAAAACGTTAGTTCTTTAATATGTTCGGCGGTAATCATACTGTATGAAGTGCAAACATTACACTACGCCTACATATAAATCACAACCTTTCTCCTAATTTCACCTTGTCACAGTCACCTCACAAAATCATTCATCAACACAAAGCTAAACATCGCGCTCTCCAGTGAGTATGGCCAACATGAGTCAAGTGCGATGAGACAGTAGTTACAGTCCTTACTCGTTTCGTTAGTTAATAATCCTAAAAATTACAAGACTATTTTAAATATATACCGGCACATTTAACTCAGGTAAGTGCCTCAGTAAAATAGTTCCTAGTTTTAGGAGAGAAATGGCATAAACTGACCCCTGTTAAATAGAAATCAGATCACCAATGTTTCAGGTAGGTTGGTTGCAACGATAGGCCGCGGCAGAAACGCGCCGGAATCTCCGTAGAACGTGCTGTTCTCTACTGCGCCTCTGATTGGCTCTCTCAAGGCCAGTCAAGCGAGACTCGGAGTATTTGGTCCGCTATGAGAGAGCGCCCTCCTGCGCGGGGCCAGCAGCGCATCGGGCCGCAGTACAGTACAACTCGCGCCCTTGATAATAATCTTATAGTGAAATATTTCCCTTGTTAACATTTGGGATTAAAATTCCCTAATTTAATGGAACCCCGTGGGGGGCGCGCGCCTTAGCGCCTCCCAAACGAGCCGCCACTGCTTATGATACTTTTGAAATAAGTCTTATTAATTAGGAGGTAACCTGATATGGTGTGTGCTTTAAGCTGATGATATGGTAGAAAAGACAAGAAGTGGAATCTTAGCGGAATAGGAGGACACAGTGTAAGGATCAACATTACCTTGACAAGGTTATATCGATTGGGAACAGATCTTCGAGTAAGTCGTTCATTTAACGTACTTATCTTGATTAAAGAACTTACGTTTTCGTGGCTCATTGTGTTTAAACATATAATTATGCTAGCTGGATTAAATCCACTTATACACTGACTGACAGAGCAAATGCAACACCAAGAAGGAGTGGTCAGAACTTTATGCCAATTGCAGGGTAGACTGACGTCACTGAGGTATGCTCATGATGTGAAATGCGCCGCTGTGCTGCGCAAGTAGCGAACGATAAATGGGACACGGCGTTGGCGAATGGCCCACTTCGTACCGTGATTTCTCAGCCGACAGTCATTGTAGAACGTGTTGTCGTGTGCCACAGGACACGTGTATAGCTAAGAATGCCAGGCCGCCGTCAACGGAGGCATTTCCAGCAGACAGACGACTTTACGAGGGGTATGGTGATCGTGCTGAGAAGGGCAGGTTGGTCGCTTCGTCAAATCGCAGCCGATACACATAGGGATGTGTCCACGGTGCAGCGCCTGTGGCGAAGATGGTTGGCGCAGGGACATGTGGCACGTGCGAGGGGTCCAGGCGCAGCCCGAGTGACGTCAGCACGCGAGGATCGGCGCATCCGCCGCCAAGCGGTGGCAGCCCCGCACGCCACGTCAACCGCCATTCTTCAGCATGTGCAAGACACCCTGGCTGTTCCAATATCGACCAGAACAATTTCCCGTCGATTGGTTGAAGGAGGCCTGCACTCCCGGCGTCCGCTCAGAAGACTACCATTGACTCCACAGCATAGACGTGCACGCCTGGTATGGTGCCGGGCTACAGCGACTTGGATGAGGGAATGGCGGAACGTCGTGTTCTCCGATGAGTCACGCTTCTGTTCTGTCAGTGATAGTCACCGCAGACGAGTGTGGCGTCGGCGTGGAGAAAGGTCAAATCCGGCAGTAACTGTGGAGCGCCCTACCGCTAGACAACGCGGCATCATGGTTTGGGGCGCTATTGCGTATGATTCCACGTCACCTCTAGTGCGTATTCAAGGCACGTTAAATGCCCACCGCTAGGTGCAGCATGTGCTGCGGCCGGTGGCACTCCCGTACCTTCAGGGGCTGCCCAATGCTCTGTTTCAGCAGGATAATGCCCGCCCACACAATGCTCGCATCTCCCAACAGGCTCTAGGAGGTGTACAGATGCTTCCGTGGCCAGCGTACTCACCGGATCTCTCACCAATCGAACACGTGTGGGATCTCATTGGACGCCGTTTGCAAACTCTGCCCCAGCCTCGTACGGACGACCAACTGTGGCAAATGGTTGACAGAGAATGGAGAACCATCCCTCAGGACACCATCCGCACTCTTATTGACTCTGTACCTCGACGTGTTTCTGCGTGCATCGCCGCTCGCGGTGGTCCTACATCCTACTGAGTCGATGCCGTGCGCATTGTGTAACCTGCATATCGGTTTGAAATAAACATCAATTATTCGTCCGTGCCGTCTCTGTTTTTTCCCCAACTTTCATCCCTTTCGAACCACTCCTTCTTGGTGTTGCATTTGCTCTGTCAGTCAGTGTATGTAATAAAGCCGAGCTTTTCGCCAAATTACATTTGCCTTCATCAGTGCATGCGAAGGTTTGCCTCCGATAGGGAGCAAAGAAATTCTTGAAAGGAACGTGGAAGTCACGGCCATAGTACCCACGGCCCCCGCATTACCTGGACTCAGGGATTATCGTGCTGTGCTGTGCTGTGCTGTGCTGTGGGAGTTGGGAGGGAAGTTACTGATTCACCGCCAGTTTCTTGAGTGCGTCACGCTGTTCCATGGCGGTGCAATGCATGTCTTTCTGGAGTACAGGTCTCCGTGTATACGATAACATGAAACTGTCTTCCTTGTTGATGTTATTTGGGCGCAGCTATACCTTCATGGATTAACTTATAAGGACACGGAGTCTTGAACTACTTTTCTTTACTATTTAAGGATTTTTGTTTTGTTGAAGTTGGTAACATATGTACATAGCAACAAGCGTGTTAATCTTGTTTAATGATGAGTTGTTAATAGTGTCAGTGTAAACATTTAAAGTAATAAAAGGTCTAAGTGGACATGAATATTATATTGGACCACATCCAGACAATAATATTAGTAGTATAATTGGATGGTTCGGCCGCCACCTCCACCTCCGGCTCTCGGGAGAGGCCTCCACCTCCCGCGGGAAATATGAATTTTGGCGGGAAATTTGAATTTTGGCGGGAGATTTGAATTTGTAAACAAAGCCACGTGCTTTTTGACAGCTGTCATCGACAACAACGCAACGCTAACCTCACTGCTGCCATCTTGACGGGCCTAAACCTCAGTAGTGCCAACTTAACCTAACTAGCATGAGGTAAACAAAGCCACGTGTTTTTTGACAGCCACATGCTTTTTGACAGCTGTCATCGACAACAACGCATCGCAAACCTCAGTACTGCCATCTTGACGGGCCTAAACCTCAGTAGTGCCAACTTAACTTAACTAGCATGAGGTAAACAAAGCCACGTGTTTTTTGGCAGCCACGTGCTTTTTGACAGATTTGTAAACAAAGCCACGTGCTTTTTGACAGACAACAACGCATCGCTAACCTCAGTACTGCCATCTTGACGGACCTAAACCTTAGTGGTACCAACTTAACCTAACTAGCGCGAGAAAACAAAGCCACGTGCTTTTTGACAGCCACGTGCTGTTTTGACAGCTGTCATCCGCCATCTTTGAGCACGGTGCTGCCCTCTTTCGTCACCTATCATCGGCAGTGCTGCCATCTTGACGGGTCTAAACCTTAGTGCTACCAACTTAACCTCACTAGCGTGAGATAAACAAAGCCACGTGCAGCTGTCATCCGCCATCTTTGAGCATCGTGCTACCCTCTTTAGCTACTTACCTTTGAAATGTGGTACGTTATCCGCCATCTTGCATCCGAAACCTCAGTGCTGCCCTCTATGTGGTGGCGGCAAATTCCACGTGCTCTTGTTTGGAAACAAAACCACGTGCAGCTGTCATCCACCATCTTTAATCACCGTGCTGCCCTCTTTAGCTACTTACCTTTGACAGTTGTCATCCGCCATCTTGCATCGCCAACCTCAGTGCCGCACTCTATGTAGTGGCGGCAAATTCCACGTGCTCTTGTTTGGAAACAAATTCACGTGCCATTTTTCTGACAGCTGTCATCCGCCATCTTTGAGCACCGTGCTGCCCTCTTTAGCTACTTACCTTTGAAATGTGGTACGTCACAGCTGTCATCCGCCATCTTTAATCCAGAGAGAACAGTGCTGCAATCTATGTGGTGGCGGCAAATTCCACGTGCTTTACAAATCAACATGCTTTTTTGACAGCTGTCAACCGCCATCTTTAATCACCGTGCTGCCATCTATGTGGTGGCGGTAAATTCCACATGCTTTACAAACCTATATGCTTTTCTGACAGCTGTCATCCGCCATCTTTAATCCAGAGAGAACAGTGCTGCCCTCTATATGGTGGCGGCAAATTCCACGTGGAAACAAGGCCATGTGCAGGCGTCATCCGCCATCTTTGAGCACCGTGCTGCGAGCAATTTCGTCAGTTGTCATCCGCCATCTTTAATCTACAGAACACCGTGCTGCCCTCTTTATGGCTACTACCTTAAGCACGTAGTAGCGGGCAATTTGAAAAGTTCTGTTAGCTATCATCCGCCATCTTTAATCACCGTGCTGCCATCTTTAGCTAGATACCTTTGAAATGTGGCGGCGGATAACTTGAAAAATGCTTTTTGACAGCAGCTATCTTTGAGCACCGTGCTACCCTCTATGTGGTGGCGGCAAATTCTACATGCTTTACAAACCCACGCGCTTTGTGGCGGCAAATTCCACGTGCTCTTGTTTGGAAACAAAGCCACATGCTCTTTTGACAGCTGTCACCCGCCATCTTTAACCAACAGAGCACTATGCTGCGGGCAATTTCGTTAGCTGTCATCCGACATCTTTAATCAACAGAGCACCGTGCTGCCCTCATGCGGGGTAATTTCGTTAGCTGCCATCCGCCATCTTTAAACACCGTGCTGCCCTCTTTATGACTACTACCTTAAACACGTAGTAGCGGGCAATTTCGTTAGCTGTCATCCGCTATCTTTGAGCACCGTGCTGCTCTCTGTAGTAGCGGGTAATTTGAAAAGTTCTGTTAGCTGTCATCCGCCATCTTTGAGCGCCGTGCTGCCCGGTGGCGGCAAATTCCACGTGCTTTACAAACTCACGCGCAGCTGTCATCCACCATCTTACATCGCAAACCTCAGTGCTACACTCTATGTGGTAGCGGATAATTTTAAAAAGAAAAATTCTACAGCAGCCATCTCTCGACGCTAATTGCACAAGATGGTAGCTATACATGACTCCTTAAAGGTGCTCATGCAAGATGATCGCTATACATAGACACCCTTGGGATGCTTGCGCAAGATGGCGGTTATACAAGGCTCCTTATGAGGGATGCTTGCGCGAGATGGTGGTTGCTCTTATGAGGCGGCTCAAGGATCCATGGCTAGAGACGCCCTAAGGATGCTTGCGCAAGATGGCGGATGCAAGATGGCGGCTATACATAGCTCCTTATGAGACAGCCAGTACAACATGTGATCAGAACATTGATTGATGTGTTCAGAACACAAAATAAGTAGAATCGAACACTGTACTCGATACAACATGTGATTAAAACATTGTGTGGTGTGTTCAGAACACTAATCGAACGCTGTATTAGGGGATACCTTTGTTTAGATTGAAACATAACAAGACTAGAATTGAACACTGCACATTGATTGATGTGTTCAGAACTCAAAATAAGTAGAATCGAACACTGTACTCGATACAACATGTGATTAAAACATTGGCTGGTGTGTTCAGAACACTACATAAGTAGAATCGAACGCTGTATTAGGGGATACCTTTGTGAACACTGCACTCGATGTCGTTACATGTGATCAGAACAATGATTGATGTGTTCAGATCACTAAACAAGTAGAATCGAACGCTGTACAACATGTTAGGGGATACCTTTGTTTAGATTGAAGCATAGCAAGCCTAGAATCGAACATTGTAAGAACATTGTTTGATGTGTTCAGTACAACTTCAATGATTTACCTAGTGTAAAACACACACACTGTGCACATATCGCATAGCTATCTCGCCTATCACGAAAATCAAAAAAAAAAAAAAAACACACTGTGCACATATCGCATAGCTAACACTTCAAATGATTTGCTTAGTACGAAAATAAAAAAAATCTATACCGCGTAGCTAACTCGTTCATCGCACTGCTATTTGATGTGTTCAGTACAACTTCAATGATTTACCTAGTGTAAAACACACACACACTGTGCACATATCGCATTGCTATCTCGCCTATCATGAAAATAAAAAAAAAACACACTGTGCACATATCGCATAGCTAACACTTCAAATGATTTGCTTAGTACGAAAATTAAGAAAAATCTATACCGCGTAGCTAACTCGTTAACACTGTAAGAACATTGTTTGATGTGTTCAGTACAACTTCAATGATTTACCTAGTGTAAAACACACACACTGTGCACATATCGCATAGCTATCTCGCCTATCACGAAAATCAAAAAAAAAAAAAAAAACACACTGTGCACATACCGCATAGCTAACACTTCAAATGATTTGCTTAGTACGAAAATTAAAAAAAAATCTATACCGCGTAGCTAACTCGTTCATCGCACTGCTCAGACGCTTAGTAATTGTGAATACACTCATACGAAAATCAAGAAAGCACACTGCGTAGCCAACTCGCTCGGCTCACTCGCTTAGTAATTGCAACACTCACGTATAAGAATGTTCTGAGATACTTACATGTTTTTTAAGGGGGGTGAAAGATCATAAATTATATGTACACATGTTGTCTCCTCCAAGTTGTAAGATGAAATAGACGCAGTACTGCGAGTTTCCGCTCTAGCTGGCGAACGGAAGTAGCATGATATCTCAGCAAAAAATAAAAATACGCGTGAGCTTGCAAGTCAGACACAATGATGGATACCGCGATTCAAATCCTAGCAACTTATGCCGTCGGGAAGGGCATCTAGCTAGATCATGTAATGACGACCGCGCAGGCCCCTCGCCTAGCATTTACGGCTTCTAGTTCGAACCCGCTATCTTCCGAAGTAGCGAGAATGATTGAAGAGTGTTGAGGGTGATTCATTCGTCGGATGGAGGCGTTAAGCTGGCTTCTTCGGTAGGAGAAGGCTATGTCGGGACATCTATTTAAAAATCCTAGTCAGGAAGGGTACGCGATTCAAATCCTAGCAACATATACCGTCGGGAAGGGCATCCGGCTAGATCATGTAATGACGATCGCGCAGGTCCCTCGCCTAGCATTTGCAGCTTCCAGTTCGAACCCGCTATCTTCCGAAGTAGCGAGAATGATTGAAGAGTGTTGAGGGTGATTCATTCGTCGGATGGAGGCGTTAAGCTGGCTTCTTCGGTAGGAGAAGGCTATGTCGGGACATCTAGTTATCGATTTAAAAATCCTAGTCAGGAAGGGTACGCGATTCAAATCCTAGCAACTTATACCGTCGGGAAGGGCATCCGGCTAGATCATGTAATGACGATCGCGCAGGTCCCTCGCCTAGCATTTGCAGCTTCCAGTTCGAACCCGCTATCTTCCGAAGTAGCGAGAATGATTGAAGAGTGTTGAGGGTGATTCATTCGTCGGATGGAGGCGTTAAGCTGGCTTCTTCGGTAGGAGAAGGCTATGTCGGGACATCTATTTAAAAATCCTAGTCAGGAAGGGTACGCGATTCAAATCCTAGCAACTTATACCGTCGGGAAGGGCATCCGGCTAGATCATGTAATGACGATCGCGCAGATCCCTCGCCTAGCATTTGCAGCTTCCAGTTCGAACCCGCTATCTTCCGAAGTAGCGAGAATGATTGAAGAGTGTTGAGGGTGATTCATTCGTCGGATGGAGGCGTTAAGCTGGCTTCTTCGGTAGGAGAAGGCTATGTCGGGACATCTATTTAAAAATCCTAGTCAGGAAGGGTACGCGATTCAAATCCTAGCAACTTATACCGTCGGGAAGGGCATCCGGCTAGATCATGTAATGACGATCGCGCAGGTCCCTCGCCTAGCATTTGCAGCTTCCAGTTCGAACCCGCTATCTTCCGAAGTAGCGAGAATGATTGAAGAGTGTTGAGGGTGATTCATTCGTCGGATGGAGGCGTTAAGCTGGCTTCTTCGGTAGGAGAAGGCTATGTCGGGACATCTAGTTATCGATTTAAAAATCCTAGTCAGGAAGGGTACGCGATTCAAATCCTAGCAACTTATACCGTCGGGAAGGGCATCCGGCTAGATCATGTAATGACGATCGCGCAGGTCCCTCGCCTAGCATTTGCAGCTTCCAGTTCGAACCCGCTATCTTCCGAAGTAGCGAGAATGATTGAAGAGTGTTTGAGGGTGATTCATTTGTTGGATGGAGGTGTTAAGCTGGCTTCTTCTAGTCGGGAGTAGGCTATGTGTCGGTACCGGGATATCTAGTTATAAAACCCGCTACAACAAATTTATCGCGTATACTGCGATTTAAAATCCTAGTCAGGAAGGGCAACCGGCCGTAAAACTATAGTGTGAGGCGGGGTGTGCAAAAAAGCTAGCAATAAGTAAGGGCTGTTGATGAGGACGTTAAACCTTGTGCAGACTCCTTCGAAAATGATTTTTTGAGTACAAGAGTGTTGATGCTGATTCATTTGTCGGATGGAGGCAATAAGCCTTGTGCAGGCTTCTTCTAGTCGGGAGTAGGCTATGTGTCGGTACCGGGATATCTAGTTATAAAACCCGCTACAACAAATTTATCACGTATACTGCGATTTAAAATCCTAGTCAGGAAGGGCAGCCGGTCGTATAAAACTATGGTGTGAGGCGGGGTGTGTGTAAAAGCTAGCAATAAGTAAGGGCTGTTGATGGGGGCGTTAAACCTTGTGCAGACTCCTTCGAAAATGATTTTTTGAGTACATGACTTGACGGTGATTCATTTGTCGGATGAAGGCAATAAGCCTTGTGCAGGCTTCTTCTAGTCGGGAGTAGGCTATGTGTCGGTACCGGGATATCTAGTTATAAAACCCGCTACAACAAATTTATCGCGTATACTGCGATTTAAAATCCTAGTCAGGAAGGGCAGCCGGTCGTATAAAACTATGGTGTGAGGCGGGGTGTGCGAAAAAAAAAAAGCCAGCATTAAGTAAGGGCTGTTGATAGGAGGCGTTAAACTATGTGCAGGCTCCTTCACCAGGAGAAGCCTACATGCCGGTACCTTGCAGGTTCTTTCGATAGGAGTAGGCACTGTGTGTGTTTTAACCTCTCCGTACAATCATGATAGTTTACGTTAGGAACTTACATAGGCTAAATGCTACACATTCCGTGGCAGAGCCGGGAATCGAACTCGGACCTCCGAGGGTAGCAGCTAACTACTGCACTACAGAGGAGGGCTATTTCAGAATATTTTACAACCTTAATTAGTACTGTGTTTTAAGAGCTTACATGGGACTCAGCTGAGAAGACGTTCGCGAGTTACAAGTCGCTTATCAGTGTCCTCGTTCAAGGCCGAGCCGGAAGATACGTGTACAATTTCAGCTAACATACGCATTCCGCTGCTCGCTCTGCGCTGATACGACTTCATGGACTGTAGAACAAATCTATAGCCCACAGTATGCATGCCTCTCACCCAGTAGTCTCGGGTTCGATTCTCTTGGGAATAAAAATGTGTTTAAATCGCATGAATGTGTTGAGTTGTCCTTCCTGATGCAAAACTAGCAGTATCTAACCTCATAGTTTTCAACCGGTTTACCCTTCCTGACAACTCGGATTAAGAATCTGTCGAGAATCGGGGATTTACAGCTAGCTTAGATTTTAAATCACGAACTATTGTTTTACTGCTGGACGCCCTTCCTGACTAGGATTTTAAATCGCAGTATACGCGATAAATTTGTTGTAGCGGGTTTTATAACTAGATATCCCGGTACCGACACATAGCCTACTCCCGACTAGAAGAAGCCAGCTTAACACCTCCATCCAACAAATGAATCACCCTCAAACACTCTTCAATCATTCTCGCTACTTCGGAAGATAGCGGGTTCGAACTGGAAGCTGCAAATGCTAGGCGAGGGACCTGCGCGATCGTCATTACATGATCTAGCCGGATGCCCTTCCCGACGGTATAAGTTGCTAGGATTTGAATCGCGTACCCTTCCTGACTAGGATTTTTAAATCGATAACTAGATGTCCCGACATAGCCTTCTCCTACCGAAGAAGCCAGCTTAACGCCTCCATCCGACGAATGAATCACCCTAAACACTCTTCAATCATTCTCGCTACTTCGGAAGATAGCGGGTTCGAACTGGAAGCTGCAAATGCTAGGCGAGGGACCTGCGCGATCGTCATTACATGATCTAGCCGGATGCCCTTCCCGACGGTATAAGTTGCTAGGATTTGAATCGCGTACCCTTCCTGACTAGGATTTTTAAATAGATGTCCCGACATAGCCTTCTCCTACCGAAGAAGCCAGCTTAACGCCTCCATCCGACGAATGAATCACCCTCAACACTCTTCAATCATTCTCGCTACTTCGGAAGATAGCGGGTTCGAACTAGAAGCCGTAAATGCTAGGCGAGGGGCCTGCGCGATCGTCATTACATGATCTAGCTAGATGCCCTTCCCGACGGCATAAGTTGCTAGGATTTGAATCGCGGTATCCATCATTGTGTCTGACTTGCAAACTCACGCGTATTTTTATTTTTTGCTGAGATATCATGCTACTTCCGTTCGCCAGCTAGAGCGGAAACTCGCAGTACTGCGTCTATTTCATCTTACAACTTGGAGGAGACAACATGTGTACATATAATTTATGATCTTTCACCCCCCTTAAAAAACATGTAAGTATCTCAGAACATTCTTATACGTGAGTGTTGCAATTACTAAGCGAGTGAGCCGAGCGAGTTGGCTACGCAGTGTGCTTTCTTGATTTTCGTATGAGTGTATTCACAATTACTAAGCGTCTGAGCAGTGCGATGAACGAGTTAGCTACGCGGTATAGATTTTTTTTTAATTTTCGTACTAAGCAAATCATTTGAAGTGTTAGCTATGCGGTATGTGCACAGTGTGTTTTTTTTTTTTTTTTTTTGATTTTCGTGATAGGCGAGATAGCTATGCGATATGTGCACAGTGTGTGTGTTTTACACTAGGTAAATCATTGAAGTTGTACTGAACACATCAAACAATGTTCTTACAGTGTTAACGAGTTAGCTACGCGGTATAGATTTTTCTTAATTTTCGTACTAAGCAAATCATTTGAAGTGTTAGCTATGCGATATGTGCACAGTGTGTTTTTTTTTTATTTTCGTGATAGGCGAGATAGCAATGCGATATGTGCACAGTGTGTGTGTGTTTTACACTAGGTAAATCATTGAAGTTGTACTGAACACATCAAATAGCAGTGCGATGAACGAGTTAGCTACGCGGTATAGATTTTTTATTTTCGTACTAAGCAAATCATTTGAAGTGTTAGCTATGCGATATGTGCACAGTGTGTTTTTTTTTTTTTTTTTTTTTTTTTCGTGATAGGCGAGATAGCTATGCGATATGTGCACAGTGTGTGTGTTTTACACTAGGTAAATCATTGAAGTTGTACTGAACACAACAAACAATGTTCTTACAGTGTTCGATTCTAGGCTTGCTATGCTTCAATCTAAACAAAGGTATCCCCTAACATGTTGTACAGCGTTCGATTCTACTTGTTTAGTGATCTGAACACATCAATCATTGTTCTGATCACATGTAACGACATCGAGTGCAGTGTTCACAAAGGTATCCCCTAATACAGCGTTCGATTCTACTTATGTAGTGTTCTGAACACACCAGCCAATGTTTTAATCACATGTTGTATCGAGTACAGTGTTCGATTCTACTTATTTTGAGTTCTGAACACATCAATCAATGTGCAGTGTTCAATTCTAGTCTTGTTATGTTTCAATCTAAACAAAGGTATCCCCTAATACAGCGTTCGATTAGTGTTCTGAACACACCACACAATGTTTTAATCACATGTTGTATCGAGTACAGTGTTCGATTCTACTTATTTTGTGTTCTGAACACATCAATCAATGTTCTGATCACATGTTGTACTGGCTGTCTCATAAGGAGCTATGTATAGCCGCCATCTTGCATCCGCCATCTTGCGCAAGCATCCTTAGGGCGTCTCTAGCCATGGATCCTTGAGCCGCCTCATAAGAGCAACCACCATCTCGCGCAAGCATCCCTCATAAGGAGCCTTGTATAACCGCCATCTTGCGCAAGCATCCCAAGGGTGTCTATGTATAGCGATCATCTTGCATGAGCACCTTTAAGGAGTCATGTATAGCTACCATCTTGTGCAATTAGCGTCGAGAGATGGCTGCTGTAGAATTTTTCTTTTTAAAATTATCCGCTACCACATAGAGTGTAGCACTGAGGTTTGCGATGTAAGATGGTGGATGACAGCTGCGCGTGAGTTTGTAAAGCACGTGGAATTTGCCGCCACCGGGCAGCACGGCGCTCAAAGATGGCGGATGACAGCTAACAGAACTTTTCAAATTACCCGCTACTACAGAGAGCAGCACGGTGCTCAAAGATAGCGGATGACAGCTAACGAAATTGCCCGCTACTACGTGCTTAAGGTAGTAGTCATAAAGAGGGCAGCACGGTGTTTAAAGATGGCGGATGGCAGCTAACGAAATTACCCCGCATGAGGGCAGCACGGTGCTCTGTTGATTAAAGATGTCGGATGACAGCTAACGAAATTGCCCGCAGCATAGTGCTCTGTTGGTTAAAGATGGCGGGTGACAGCTGTCAAAAGAGCATGTGGCTTTGTTTCCAAACAAGAGCACGTGGAATTTGCCGCCACAAAGCGCGTGGGTTTGTAAAGCATGTAGAATTTGCCGCCACCACATAGAGGGTAGCACGGTGCTCAAAGATAGCTGCTGTCAAAAAGCATTTTTCAAGTTATCCGCCGCCACATTTCAAAGGTATCTAGCTAAAGATGGCAGCACGGTGATTAAAGATGGCGGATGATAGCTAACAGAACTTTTCAAATTGCCCGCTACTACGTGCTTAAGGTAGTAGCCATAAAGAGGGCAGCACGGTGTTCTGTAGATTAAAGATGGCGGATGACAACTGACGAAATTGCTCGCAGCACGGTGCTCAAAGATGGCGGATGACGCCTGCACATGGCCTTGTTTCCACGTGGAATTTGCCGCCACCATATAGAGGGCAGCACTGTTCTCTCTGGATTAAAGATGGCGGATGACAGCTGTCAGAAAAGCATATAGGTTTGTAAAGCATGTGGAATTTACCGCCACCACATAGATGGCAGCACGGTGATTAAAGATGGCGGTTGACAGCTGTCAAAAAAGCATGTTGATTTGTAAAGCACGTGGAATTTGCCGCCACCACATAGATTGCAGCACTGTTCTCTCTTGATTAAAGATGGCGGATGACAGCTGTGACGTACCACATTTCAAAGGTAAGTAGCTAAAGAGGGCAGCACGGTGCTCAAAGATGGCGGATGACAGCTGTCAGAAAAATAGCACGTGAATTTGTTTCCAAACAAGAGCACGTGGAATTTGCCGCCACTACATAGAGTGCGGCACTGAGGTTGGCGATGCAAGATGGCGGATGACAACTGTCAAAGGTAAGTAGCTAAAGAGGGCAGCACGGTGATTAAAGATGGTGGATGACAGCTGCACGTGGCTTTGTTTCCAAACAAGAGCACGTGGAATTTGCCGCCACCACATAGAGGGCAGCACTGAGGTTTCGGATGCAAGATGGCGGATAACGTACCACATTTCAAAGGTAAGTAGCTAAAGAGGGTAGCACGATGCTCAAAGATGGCGGATGACAGCTGCACGTGGCTTTGTTTATCTCACGCTAGTGAGGTTAAGTTGGTAGCACTAAGGTTTAGACCCGTCAAGATGGCAGCACTGCCGATGATAGGTGACGAAAGAGGGCAGCACCGTGCTCAAAGATGGCGGATGACAGCTGTCAAAACAGCACGTGGCTGTCAAAAAGCACGTGGCTTTGTTTACCTCGCGCTAGTTAGGTTAAGTTGGTACCACTAAGGTTTAGGTCCGTCAAGATGGCAGTACTGAGGTTAGCGATGCGTTGTTGTCTGTCAAAAAGCACGTGGCTTTGTTTACAAATCTGTCAAAAAGCACGTGGCTGCCAAAAAACACGTGGCTTTGTTTACCTCATGCTAGTTAGGTTAAGTTGGCACTACTGAGGTTTAGGCCCGTCAAGATGGCAGTACTGAGGTTTGCGATGCGTTGTTGTCGATGACAGCTGTCAAAAAGCATGTGGCTGTCAAAAAACACGTGGCTTTGTTTACCTCATGCTAGTTAGGTTAAGTTGGCACTACTGAGGTTTAGGCCCGTCAAGATGGCAGCAGTGAGGTTAGCGTTGCGTTGTTGTCGATGACAGCTGTCAAAAAGCACGTGGCTTTGTTTACAAATTCAAATCTCCCGCCAAAATTCAAATTTCCCGCCAAAATTCAAATTTCCCGCGGGAGGTGGAGGCCTCTCCCGAGAGCCGGAGGTGGAGGTGGCGGCCGAACCATCCAATTATACTACTAATATTAACAAGAGTGGTACATATTGGTGACCCCGACGTGATCTAGAGAAGATATGGCGAATAACGAAAGCGTACCCGAAGATCGACCAGAAGCAAATAAGGTTAATGTAAAAATTCCACCTTTTTGGACAGAGAGACCGGAAATTTGGTTTTATCAAGTGGAGGCTCAGTTTAGTATTTGTAAAATTAAGGCAGAAGAAACTAAATTTAACCATTTAGTGTCTCAACTAGATGCTAAATATATAGAAAATATATGGGACATTATTAAGGTTAGTGGTGTGAACAGATACTCGTTGGCTAAGGAACGACTATTAAATATATTTAAGGAAAGTGAGGATAAACGCATTAAGAGACTAGATACTGGAATTGAGTTAGGAGACCAGAAGCCTAGTCAGTTATTGCGCAAAATGCAAGCTTTAGCCGGAGTAGATGTGTCGGATAAGGTCTTAAAAACTCTGTGGTTAGAGAAACTCCCTGATTCCATTAAGAACATTTTGATTGTTAGTGATGAAGGACTTGATAAAGTGGTTATCATGGCCGATAAAATAATGGAAATGAATCCCCGTCATGAATCATATTCAGTTAAACATGGTGACCGGGAACAACACCCTGCCTTCCCTGTTACGATGGACGACATCATGGCTCGAATTTCGGGACTGGAGGAACAAATATCTTCATTATCCATCGGTCATCAGAGTAGATCTCAGCATAGGGGTGAACATCGCCGTCGTAGCAATAGCCGTAGTAAATCCAGGAAGAGGTTTAACCCCGGAGGCAAATATTGCTACTACCATTTTCGATTTGGACGCCACTGTAAACCAGAAAAATGTACTCCTCCATGTAGTTGGTCAGCTCAGGGAAACGGGAAACCGCAGCTGAATTAGCGGCGAATTCCGCTGCTCAAGTCAATAGTCGCAAAACTCGCCTATTTGTCACGGACAAAAAATCGGGATTGCAATTTTTAGTGGACAGTGGGGCTGATGTCTCACTGGTACCAGCTACACCGAAATCTAAAATTGATTTAACTTATAAATTATGTGCTGCTAACGGCACCGAAATTCCTACATTCGGAATTGAACTACGTACTATTGATTTAGGACTTCGACGCAATTTCCAGTGGCCATTTATTGTAGCAAAGGTCAATAAGGCCATATTGGGAGCTGATTTTCTGAGTAAATTCCAGTTATTAGTGGACGTGCGCAACAAGAGATTGATAGATGGTGTAACCAAGCTCTGCACTGAGGGTGAAGTTATGCCAATCTCAGAAGAAAATGCTGTCAGTTCTATGAGTCAAAACATTAAATTTTCAGACCTATTGTTGCAGTACCCAGATATAGCTAAGCCGGATTTAATTCCTGGTGAAATTAAGCATGATATCAAACATCATATTACCACTGAAGGTTCACGCGTGTTTTCTAGGGCTAGACAGCTAGATCCAAGACGTATGGAAGAGGCAAAACAAGAATTCAAATTCATGATAGACAATGGAATTATTAGGCCATCTAAATCCTCATGGGCTAGTCCTCTTCACATGGTTCCCAAAAAGGACGGCACAGTACGCCCATGTGGTGATTATAGGCGATTAAATGCAAGAACAGTTCCAGACCGTTACCCTGTTCCCAGGATAGAAGATTTCCACTGTATCCTGCAAGGCAAGAAATATTTTCCAAAATTGATCTATTCAAAGCATACTTTCAGATACCTATAGCTGAAGAAGATAAGCCTAAGACTGCTATCATCACACCGTTTGGACTATATGAATTTAACGTTATGAGTTTTGGCCTTCGAAATGCACCTTCAACATTTCAGCGATTTATAAATGAAGTTCTGTATGGACTGGATTTCGTGCTCCCGTACTTGGATGATATTTTAATTGCATCAACCAGTATAGAAGAGCATAAGTCACATCTACAACTAGTCCTGGAACGACTTTCTAGGTATGGACTTCGTATCAATATCTCAAAGTCAGTATTTGGAGTAAATGAATTAGGCTTCCTTGGATATTGGACAACACCAGAGGGCTCTCGTCCCCTACCTCAGAAAGTGCAAGAAATTCTAGATTACAAGTTACCTGACAAAATCCATGAGCTCCGTACGTTTCTTCGTGTCGTCAACTACTACAGACGTTACCTGCAAGACGCTGCACAAACTCAAGCCGTTCTGCAGGACTACCTTAAGGGAGCAAGAAAGGACAATAGACCTATTCAGTGGACTGAGGAAGCGAAGAAAATGTTTGAAAAGTGTAAATATGATATCGCAAATGCAGCATTATTAGCTTTTCCTAACCCTGACCTGCCGCTAGCACTGTTCACTGATGCATCAGATTTTGCGGTTGGTTCTGTACTCCAGCAATTGGAAAATGGAAGTTGGAGACCGATTTCATTCTTTTCACAGAAGCTGGGTCAGTCACAGAAGGTTTATAGTACCTACGACCGAGAATTGTTGGGAATTTATCTTTCTGTAAAGAAGTTCAAACATCTGCTGGAGGGTAGAAACTTTATTATCTTCACTGACCACAAGCCGCTCATGTTTGCTTTCAAGCAAAGAAACGAAAAGGAATCTCCTAGACAGATGAGACAACTGCAGTACATATCGCAGTTTTCAACCGATATTCGTCATGTCAGTGGTCAAGACAACATTGTTGCTGACGCATTATCTAGAGTTGATGAAGTATCAATAATGGACTATGACAACATTGCTAAAAGCCAGCTTCAAGATGAAGAATTGCAGCAACTTCGGAATGACAATAAATCCCTACATTTTAAGCAATATCAGCTTCCATCAGGAGCAAAGCTTTGGTGCGACACTTCCACTGCAAATATCAGACCTTACCATTTCGTCGCCAAATATTTCTGCATTTACATGGTTTCGCTCATCCTGGAATAAAGACTATAGTGAAGATGCTAACTACTCGATTTATTTGGCCTAGCATAAGAAGTGATGCACGACAATGAGCTAGATCCTGTATCAGCTGCCAGAAAACAAAGACCACTCGACATACTAAATCGCAACTTGAAGAATATGGGGAGCCTGATGATCGCTTCTGTGTTGTACACATTGATCTCATCGGACCACTGCCACCCTCCAATGGCATGACCTACTGTTTAACCTGTATTGACCACTTCACTTCCTGGATGGAAGTTATCCCCCTTGAAGATGCAACAGCGGAAAAAGTGTCAAAAGCGTTCTACCATCACTGGATTGCAAGATTCGGCGTTCCGTTACGTGTAATCACTGATCGAGGAGCACAGTTCAGATCTCAATTGTTTCAAAACTTGGCTATAATTTGTGGGACAAAACTTCAGCTTACTACACCATATCATCCCCAGTGTAATGAGAGACTGCATAGGACTCTGAAGTCAGCTATCAAGGCCCATAATACCGCTAAATGGACAGAAATCTTACCTACTGTCTCACTAGGATTGCGGACGGCGCTTCGAGAAACGTCAAGCCACTCAATTGCACAGATGGTATATGGGAAAACTATCAAACTTCCAGGTGAATTTTTTGAGGAACCAACAGCCAAAATTGAACCTGATACGTTTGCATCTGATTTACAAGAGCAAATGCTAAAGCTAAAACCCAGTACACATACATGCACCACATCAAGATCAGTGTTTGTTCCAAAAGATCTACAGACCTGTACTCATGTATTTCTAAGATGTGACAGGGTCAGAAAACCCTTAGAACCCACTTATGAGGGCCCTTTCCTTGTTATAACACGGCACGACAAATATTTCACCATTAAGATCAAGGGAAAACTTGCTAATCTATCAGTGGACAGACTGAAACCAGCTTTCCTGTTGCAGGAACAAGATGGTTCATCTGAGAGCAACCCTATACATTTTCCAAAGGACACCCAACCTCAACACACTGTTGATAAGTCAGCATCAACCACCAGAGTGTCAAAGTCAGGCAGAACAATAAAATTTCCTGCTCGCTTCTTAGAGCAAGTTGTTCATTTTAAGAATTAGTGACTAGTATCATCAAGAATTTATTTTTTAAAAACATTATTGTGTTATGTGTATTTATTTTTGTGTTTTTTACAGACACTCTCCTCACTATCATGAACTATAATTTGTTCGTAACACAGTTACTGGAGGGGGAGTAGTGTAAGAACACGGAGTCTTGAACTACTTTTCTTTACTATTTAAGGTTTTTGTTTTGTTGAAGTTGGTAACATATGTACATAGCAACAAGCGTGTTAATCTTGTTTAATGATGAGTTGTTAATAGTGTCAGTGTAAACATTTAAAGTAATAAAAGGTCTAGTTGGACGTGAATATTATATTGGACCACATCCAGACAATAATATTAACAAGAGTGGTACAAACTTACAAGTCTAGCATAAAAGTCTTTTACAGGCGCGATGACCTTTGCCTGGTCAAAGAGGATTTGATGGTCTGTACTGCAGAAGTATTCTTCTGTGGCACACTGGCTTATAGCATTTTTCCGTGGATGATGAAAGAGTGACATTCTTGACTGCCCTGATGTATTCTGCTTAGAAAGTGCATGTCGGAACTAGACTTAAGGCATGTATTTGAAGATTTCAAGAGAGTGTAGGAAAACCTACCGGTCGAGTTGGCCGTGCGGTTAAGAGCGCGCAGCTGTGAGATTGTGGGTTCGAATCCCACTGTCGGCAGCCCTGAAATTGGTTTTCCGTGGTATCCAATTTTCACACCAGGCAAATGCTGGGGCTGTACCTTAATTAAGGCCACGGCCGCTTCCTTACCATTCCTAGGCCTTTCCTCTCCCATCGTCGCCATGTGTCGGTGCGACGTAAAGCAAAATAGCAAAAAGAGGGAAAACCTATCGAAGACGGTTATTCGCTGAAACTTGTTTAGGGTAGGAATCAACATCGAGCACAACTCATCCTTTCACGTCCATCACGCGTTCCTGACGTTTTTGGTACACTGTCAGAAATATGCACATGCAGAAAAGGTTCCCGTGAATTTACAGCTTATTTGGTGCATACCCCATCTTGCAACTAAGAAAATCATTGTAATGGACTTCCTGTCCGTCCTTGCAACAATCAAGTTGGTGGACTTGATCGTAACTTAGTAGTATAGTACTTGAAGGTACTTGGTGATAAATTTATTAGCATGTGAAGAACTACCATAGGACAATATTTTCTATATTTCGGTGTCTCTGAGAACAGCAAAAGTAGTTAGACCGAAGTAAATGCTTGTAGTGGTGTCTCAACGGCGTATCATCGACCCAGGAACCCTCAACACACCCTCCTTCCCGCCCAACCAAACTAGAACCACCCTCCTCCACACACTACTACCAAAGGTCCTCTTGACACAATACAGACCGCCACCACAACCCTAACAAACGAATATCCCATCGAACAGGCCTAACCATACCCCTCCCACCCCCGCCCAAAAAAGTTGGACCAGCCACAGCAAGACATCACCGCAGAATAACCTCTCACTTCCTTAACTGCTTAAATCCACCGAAGCACTGGAATATCGGGCGTAGCACAGGCGGAATGCTACAAAGACTGCCAAACTAAAATGCTGCTTTTCCTAAATCCCACCTGCAAATATTTGTTAAACACACAATTAACAAGTAGCGCTAAATACTACGGTGTAGCCATTGTATCTTCAAAAGCAACATATGGCTTGGTCAGTACCTGGATGGGTCACCGTCCGGTACTACCACACCGTAACACTATTTTTACTGTGTCAGCCGTACAATGGAATAACGGCCCCCCTGGCACCATACACACATTATGAAAACACACCGCAAGCACACTACACCACACAAACTTTTTTTCCTTCTTCCTTAATCAGCTTACCCTCCAGGGTTGGTGTTTCCCTCCGACTCAGCGAGGGATTCCACCTCTGCCGCCTCAAGGGCCGTGTCCTAGAGCGTGAGACTTTGGGTCGGAGAGATACAACTGAGAAAGAGGAGCAGTACCTCACCCAGGCGGCCTCAACTACTATACTGACAGGGCCCTTATGGGGGTTTGGGAAGATTGGAAGGGAAAAACAAGGAAGAGAGAAGGAAGCGGCCGTGGTCTAAAGTTAGGTACCATCCCGGCATTTGCTTGGAGAAGAAGTGGGAAACCACGGAAAAGCACTTCGAGGATCGCTGAGGAGGGAATCAAAACCCGCTCTACTCAGTTGACCCCCCGACGCTGAGTGGACCCCGTTTCAGCCGTTGTACCACACTTCAAATTTCGTGGTAGAGCCGGGAATCGAACTCGGGCCTCCGGAGGTGGCAGGTAATCACACTAACAACTACACCACTGAGGTGGACACCACACACACTACAAAAACGTAATAACCAACTACATTTAAACAGCTACACCAACCTTAAACTGAAAATATACACAAAAATACCGACAGAGGAGCGCCAAGGCTGCACCGGCATCGGCACCACTCATGCCACCTACCTCTTCGGAGATTGGTGCACATACGGATCACCAGAGAAATCTCAACGATGCACTAACCACCAGCGTCTTCGAAAGGTGTAGTAATCCAACTGACGAGCTCGCTGCTACAATGGGGCGAAACGCTGGTAATTTCACGATTGGATAGCCCTAAAGTGCTTAAATTTATTATTATTATTATTATTATTATTATTATTATTATTATTATTATTATTATTATTATATTGGCACAACATCTTGGAATTATTGTATATATGATATATTCCGAGGCTTAAGTATTTCTGTGAACTTAAACCTTCCTATCGCAGAGAGTTTAGGTGATAACTCACGGTGTCTGCACTGTGCGTGACCACACTGAGCAAACAATTAGGATAGGTTCTTCCTGATCTGAGAGCAGCCTTCAACCACTTCCTTCGGCGAGATCGTATCTCGGTTGCATGCACATTGTAGAAGACACGACACTTCCGAGAGGAAAGGATGTAGTATACTCTCTCTCCTATTGGGGTAGTTTCACACCCCTTCCGCTTGAGCCAATGAAATAACACTGTAATTTTACGTCTACAGCCATGTTGGTACTCAACAAGTTAATCGCCTCCACTCGCGGTTATAGTCAGAGCATTTAAGTCTCCTCCACCGTATTTAGTCATATCTCAAGCTGTTAAATGTCTAAAAAGGGAGAAATAAATTTACCATATGTTGATCTTGTTCTTTGTATCAGATAACGTCTGCCCCACGTCTGCTACCAATATGCTATGTTCACAGTTATCTACGATCAGCCCAGCTGTTCCGTTCCGTAACATTAATACAATATTTCACATGACAATATGTCCAGAAATATTATTTCTTCTTTGAAGCTTAGGAATGCAAGAAATGTTTAAATGGCATTCTGAAGCCAAAAGTATTTGAGTAATATTCGTATGTTACCATACCTTTGTATGAATCGTTTCTCCTCTACATTCGTACAACTAATAACAATATTTGCATTGGTTCACCAAGATCTGTAAAAGGGCTGTATTTCCTTTAATTGTTTAATGAAATCAAGTTCAAATTATCGTTGAATTTTTATTAGGGCCTGTCTGGTTCGAATCCCCGTCAGGAAGTCGTAAAATTTAAGAAACCAGATTTCCACTTCCGGAGATGCATATGGCCCTGAGGTTCACTCAGCCTACACCAAAAATGAGTACTAGGTTAATTCCTGGGGGCAAAGGCGACCGGGCGTGGAGCTTACCATTCTACCCCATCACGTGCCGAGGTTAACAATGGTGGAAGCCTCTAACTTCCACTCCTCCAAGGGCCTTAATGGCCTGTACGGAGGTGACTTTGCTTTGCTTTTGTATTTTTATTATATCAACGGGAAATTATATCTGGAAAATATATACAGTATTCTGAAAAAAGTACACCAAACTTAAAAGATACATTGTTTGAGCGATATGAATTAAACTGTATTACTATATGAAAAAATTCAATTTTTATCTATCATTGATATGGAAACAAAATATTGCCTTCAACAACGAAATTAACCCCTATGCACCCGTAAGCGGACTGGTTCGCTCTCGAGCGGCTGGGCCGTGACTCCAAAAGCGGACTGGTACGCCGGGATGCAAGGTCGCATATTGGAGACATTTGTGACATCTGTTGGCTTTTTCCGGAAACATTTCTCATTGAAATCTGTTCTTGGTGTCTTAAAAGTGTCACCAGAGTGCTCTGGTATGCTTCTTTGGCAAAGAGAATTGATTAAAATATCGATCAAGAAATCTGTATTCTGTTTTTGACAAGATGGCTGAGAAGGAAGTTGCTTGCTCGCGCGAAATGCTCAGTAATAGCGAAATTCAAAGTATATTTGATGTTTTAGACCCTGATTTCAGAAGTGTTAGTGAGGAAGAAGTTATTAGTGATCCTGTGCATGAATGAACACGAAATATATCACCAGAGATCTTTCGCGTATCAAAATCCCACCCCCTCCCATCACAGGTAAAGCAACCCCAACACCCTAAGAACCCCTGGCGACCTCCCCCCCCCCAACATCAGGATATATGTTAAATGTATTAACGAAACCCTTCTATGTTTCAGAAGCAGTGCCTTCCAACCACAACCAAGATAATATTGTAAATCATCAAGCAACAACAAACGTAAATCTGCTAACCAACAACTGTAAATACCCAGATCAACGTGTAAATAACTCCATTTTGGACTACAAATAATTATGTAAAGCAAGACAATGTACTGTAAATAACAACGTATTGTAAACATCAAGCACTGTAATAATCAAGTGTAAATATCCAAGTTCTGTAAATAGCCAAGCTCTGTAAATAACCAAGTGTAGATAGTCCATAGTTTAACAGATGTAAATATCCTAATAACCCCCCAATAAAATAAAAAATAAAAAAATAAAAAAAAGAGAGGGGGGGGAAGGGATATATTAAATACACAGTAGGCAAAACAATAAACAAGTAAATGTTACAAGAAAAACAATCTTAATGTAAAAACCCAAAATTGTAAAAATGTAAAATGAATACTGTACATATGGAAGAAATCAATAAAGACTTAGTCAAGAGGTCGAGACCCCCCCCCCCAACTCCTTCAACTTAGCAAAGCTTCATCCTTCTCTACCAATCCCACCAAATCCCCAAACCCCGCCAAATCTCCTGGCCAGAGAGAAGGCGTAACCTTCTAGGTGGCCCGCCCCTCCCCTTCGGGGAGGGGAATGAAAACATCCCCCTTGGTCCTTAGTAATATCGCATCGCTTCTCGGGGAACCGATCTACGTCACTTTTATTACGGCTAGGGAACACTCCAGCTTTAACTCAGTGCCCTAGCCCTGACAACAAAGCAAAACTGGGCCTGACACCAAACAGGAAGTCGGCCTCCCTCACAATGCCCAACATAATCCTCAATGACGTAGATCCCACAGCCACAGACGAGATAATCCTTCGTCTGCTCCGCAGACACGGAATAGCAGCCACCAACGCCACCAGACTATTGGAGAACGGCCTACCAACAGATAAATTCCTAATTGAACTAGCCACGCCACAAGAAGTCCACCAGGCACTGATCAATGGAATTTACATCTCCGGGAAATATTTCACCACAGATCCATGCCCAGCTCATCTGGAAAAAGAGTTCGAACGAGAACGGAAACCGGGAACCCAGCCACCTCGCCAGCCACCACCAATAAGAACACCGCAGTACATCCCACCTCCCCAACCTTCAACCCATCCGCTCACCACCTCAGTCACTACCATTACCACCACAATGGCTACCACTCCCGCCCGCAGCTCTCCCTATACCCCTATAACCATCACCACCATGGCCCACTCCACTCCCATCATGATGTCCCCCACCACCCTCCCCAGTCCTACCCGGCCAACGACAAATGAAGAAACTCACAACAAGACCATGGAAACAAGCAGACCAAATACACCAGTTCCCGAGCCCGAGACCAACGAAGCACCGCCACCAGCACCAGATCCCAGCACCAACAACAACAACCCCAGCTGCGTCATCAGAGGCGTGAACTCAGCCATCCCAACAGAACTGGTAATCCAAGAACTACGGCGAACGGGCCTTCAGCTGAACAAAGCCACCAGGATCCACAGCACAGGCGGGCCAACCTTCATGATACGCCTCCAACCCCAGCTTCCCGAAGAAACGCAACGCCTCATTCAACAAGGGATACAACTCTTCGGGAAGCACCACCGGGTGGAACCTTCACGATCTCCTCCTCAACAACCCACCCGCTCCCAACCTAACCCAACCCAAAACCATACCTTCCCCACCCATCCTCCTAACTCACATCAAAACTCCCAGCTCCTTCTACTCCTTCTCATCGCCTTAGCCAACATCACCTCCTTCTCTCAACAAATCGCCCCACTATTCCTCCCCAACAACCGCAACCACCATTAGAAGATAAGCCTTTATATGTAAACCAATTAATGATTGTAAACCATTGTAAAAACCATGTAATGTATGTAACACTAAGAAATCAATAAAAAGCAAAAGGACGGACACTGCACCTTAGCCAAGAGGCCAAACACACCTACTCCACTAAATCCAAAGCTTCTTCCCTTTAACATCAAACCTCTCCAAATCCCCAAACCCCGCCAAATCTCCTGGCCAGAGAGAAGGCGTAACCTTCTAGGTGGCCCGCCCCTTCCCTTCGGGAAGGGGAATGAAAACTTCCCCCTTGGTCCTTAGTAATATCGTACGACATGGAATGCCGAATGAACTTTCTCCCGCCCCTCAAGATCCGATTGCGACTGCCGGATTTGAACCTACGATCTTGGTACCTGGATGTGAATACTTTACCACTAATCCTCAGACTGAATCTTAATAATAATAATAATACACCGAGTGAGATATACGGCTGTAAGTTCGTATGTGGGATATAGGTTCGAATCTCATCATTCGCTTACTCGTGATTTGTTTCCCATTAGTTCATTATTTCCAAATCAGGCAAATGTTAGGCTCATGAATTGGTTTCCTATTATTTCCTTATTTCAAAATCAGGAAAATGTTAGGCTTATGTCGTATAATTAAGGCCATAACACACACTAAAGAACTTCTGAGGTGAGATAAGGTAATGAAAAATTTAAGATTTCGAAGGTATTTTTTATGTGTTATATTTCTGTACTGTTCTGTTTTTTTGTGTCATGAGCAATAGTGTGGAATTTCTCAATAATATAAAACAGGTCCCGTGATAATATGCGCAGTCGATCACCCACTATACTGTTTTAACCGAAAGCTTGCAACACCCAGGTTGCATACTAAAAAGTTGGCGGATTCCTAGCAATGTCAGAGCAAAGGGCATACGGGTTAATACTGAACAACTATTAAAAAGTAAAAGGAATAAAATATGCCCATGTTAAATTATAGTAAACTTTCAAAACGTCTGGATATAGTCATCAGAAATACACTTGAATTCAGTAACGGGATTGCTTTTAAAATATTTAGCGCCTATTCAACACGGTTTGCACATAAGTTATCCCGATGTTCCAAGCAGTAAGGTTTGGCGTTGGAATATTTACCACAGATATTATATAAATGTGATATTCTTGTATTTGCATAGAGGTACAAGATAATTTTTTTCTCTTTATCCCCTCTGGTGCTGAAGTTTTTAAGAGTTGTGTCAGTAGTGGAAGAATATTTTTCAAGAATCAGACGAGTTTTGTTTTTCACTTGCTGTTGTATTCCAGGCATATTCAGTCTGCTTTCTAGATAATTGAGGGAAACAGACAGGAGACTGTGAAACTACGACGGATGAATTAATAAATTATCTAGAGCAGCGATGGCGAACCTATGCCACGCGTGTCACTAGGTGACATTCAATCACGATTTCGGTGGCACACCACATGCACATATTAACGTGTTTATATACGTTTTATGCTATTGACTATACATATCTCGTGCATCTATAGTCATTGTGTTTCAGGTTTAAGAAATAAATACCGAAAATCTAAGTTCTAGGTCCGTTTGGAAGTGCATTAAGGCAACATTGCAACACTGATAGGCCTAAAAGTCAAGTGAGATAAATGTCATATGCGGCCGGCGAGCCGTTCGATCACCCACATCAGTCATTTAGTGAAGTTTGGCTGTGTGTGGTTGTCAGCAGCGAGTAAGTTTAATTACTGTGTAAATGTTTATTGTTTTGAAAATTTTAAGACTAATAGTTGTCAAGAGGTTACCCCAATTTCGAGATATGGAGAAATTATCGCACTTAATTTCAAAACCTCATATTGCAAAAATAAATTATATTACGGTCCTTTTTCTTTTAGTGGTTGGATATTGACAGTTCAGAAAGCACTACATGGGTGAACAAATTCGTACAACCTGGTGAAGCATTTTTTTAAATCGAGTGTGCTATTTATGATGAATACTCCCTCCAGAAGCCGGAGAACTTAATAGGTACTTAACCAGTGGAACTTGCTACAGAGCTATTTATCCATACGCCTGCGAGCAACTATTTTCTACAATGAACGTTGTGAAGTCAACAGTTGGAAACCGTCTTGGTTCAGGCCTAAGTGCCTCTTGTATGTTATTGAAGCCAAGAAGTTGTGAACCTAACATAAATGACATGTTCCCTACGATTCAGCAACAAGTTTCACAATAAATTTGAGAACGAGATTTTACTTACAGTCCTTTAGCAATATTAGTATTTTTGATTTCCATATTTAATAATGCTTTATTACGAAGTGTGCTACAATGGGTGATTATTATATTGTTTAACAAATAATGTTAGGTATTCTTAGAACATACTTGTTTAAAAATGTATTTTTGCGGTATTGGAAAAATGCAACCACGGAACATGCAATCAAATGTATTATTTTACAATACATTGCACCCATAAGGCGGGCAGCAAAAGGGTACAATATATGTAATAACATGTTATGAAACATAATTTGGAATTGAGATGCATGGTGGGGGGGGGGGGGTTGTTGTAGCCAAGTGGCACAGTAGACAGTTGATAATAATAAACCAGACTTAAAATGGCACACTAGTTGGAAAAGGTTCGCCATCCCTTCTCTAGAGTATGATGAGATGAGGCCTCTCTGATAAAAGAGCTCAGTTTTGGCCATCCATCGATACTCAACATCAGAGTCTGCATGGTTGCTAGGTAACATCGTGTCACACATGTTATGGTACCACTAATCATCGTGACGCAAATGTTCAGATGAGTCCCAGCCATAAAATATATTTATATCGAAATAATAATTAAATCAGTCACTCACCATGTCGCAACTACAGGTGGATGAAATACTGAACTTACCTAGAACAACCAGAGAAACCAGAATTACAAGTTATCCTAAATTAAATACAATCACAGTCAAAATGCATGAATACCTCAAAGCAAGTAAGCAAACATTTAGTTGTATGTTACTCTTATAATAATAATAATAATAATAATAATAATAATAATAATAATAATAACAATAATAATAATAATAATAATAATAATAATAATAATAATAACAGCCTCCGTGGCTCAGGCGGCAGCGCGCGAGCCTCTCACCACTGGATACCGTGGTTCAAATCCCGGTCTTTCCATGTGAGATTTGTGCTGGATAAAGCGGAGGCGGGACAGGATTTTCTCCGGGCACTCCTGTTTTCCCTGTCATTTTTCTTTGCTAGTTGCTTTACGTCGCACCGACACAGATAGGTATTATGGCGAGGATGGGACAGGAAGGAGCTAGGAGTGGGAAGGAAGCGGCCGTGGCCTTAATTAAGGTGCAGCCCCAGCATATGCCTGGTGTGAGAATGGCAAACCACGGCAAACCATCTTCAGGGCTGCCGACAGTGGGTCATCTTTCATTCCAGCAACACTCTCCATTAACATTTCATGTCATCTGTCAGTCATTAATCATTGTCCCAGAGGAGTCTGCAAACGGCACAGTTCCTATCCTCGGCGCTAGATGGGGGCTTCATTCATTCCATCCCTGACCCGGTCGAATGACTGGAAACAGACTGTTGATTTTCATTTTCAATAATAATAATAATAATAATAATAATAATAATAATAATAATAATAATAATAATAATAATAATAATAATAATAATAATAATAATCACTATCACCTATGCCATCAGCTACCGTGTGGAGGCATTTTGGATCAACATCATCTACACTGACTGCATGTCAATTTTGACATTCCTTTTTTCTCTATCAGATGACAGGGATAGCACCCCTGTTGTGCCATCTATGGTTGACTTTTTCATTCATTTTGTCGAGCAAACACTCAATGTGTCACCAGATATCTTTTTACATGCCGACATCTTACAACGTGGAATGACGAATATAATTTCTTCCTTCTTCAAATATCGTGCGGTGGTTTTGAACCCGCCATCTTCGGATCCGGAGGCCTACACTGGGGACGCTGTATTTTTGCTAACGTCGTGGATATAATCAGAAGACCTCCAAATCATGCTCGGCTCCTTGGCTGAATTGTCAGCGCAGTGCTCTTCGGTTCAGAGGGCCCCGGGTTGGATTCCCGGCCGGGTCGGAGATTTTAACCCTTTATAGGCCAATGGCTAAATATGTAGGCCCTTAGCCACTGTTCATTTCTACTGACAATAGGCCAGTGGCTAAATATGTGCACTGTTAGCTATTAGCTTCACATGGATTATTGACAATATTTAAACATAATTATACTTATTTGAATTTATGAATATCGGGATTTAATATAGCAATCACTCCAGAAACACTCAATATATAGCAACAAACTGATAATATACACAACATGTGATACCGCTAGGTATGCAAGAACTCAGTGTCTAAATATTTAGCCACTTTCGTCCCAAATGGCAGCACAGTGCAGGAAATGACACGCAGAACAGAAAGTGGCCAAATATTAAGCCACTGAATGTGTGCAGACACCACCAAATTCCATAAGGCAATATTGTTTTGTGAACAGTACCGTATGTGGAATATTGTGGTGTATAAAATAGTAGTGACATTGGTGGTGGTGGTGGTGGTTGATAGTGTGATGTTCACTTTAAGAAGACCATTCCTCTAAAAGACTGATTTTTGATCAATCAATCAATCAATCAATCAATCAATCAATCAATCAATCAATCAATCAATCAATCAATCAATCAATCAATCAATCAATCAATCAATCAATCAATCAATCAATCAATCAATCAATCAATCAATCAATCAATCAATCAATCAATCAATCAATCAATCAATCAATCAATCAATCAATCAATCAATCAATCAATCAATCAATCAATCAATCAATCAATCAATCAATCAATCAATCAATCAATCAATCAATCAATCAATCAATCAATCAATCAATCAATCAATCAATCAATCAATCAATCAATCAATCAATCAATCAATCAATCAATCAATCAATCAATCAATCAATCAATCAATCAATCAATCAATCAATCAATCAATCAATCAATCAATCAATCAATCAATCAATCAATCAATCAATCAATCAATCAATCAATCAATCAATCAATCAATCAATCAATCAATCAATCAATCAATCAATCAATCAATCAATCAATCAATCAATCAATCAATACTGATCTGCACATAGGGCAGTCACCCAGGTGACAGATTACCTATCTGTTGTTTTCCTATGCTTTTCTTAAGTGATTTCAAAGAAATTGGAAATTTATTGAACATCTCCTTTGGTAAGTTATTCCAATCCCTAACCTCGCTTCCTCTAAACGAATATTTGCACCAATTTGTCCTCTTGGAATTAAAACTTTATCTTCATATTGTGATCTTCCCTACTTTTAAAGACACCACTCAAACTTATTCGTCTACTAATGTCATTCCACGCCATCTCTCCGCTGACAGCTGGGAACATACCACTTAGTCGAGTAGCTCGCCTTCATTGTTCCAATTCTTCCCAGCCCAAACTTTGCAACATTTTTGTAACGCTACTCTTTTGTCGGAAATCACCCAGAACAAAACGAGCTGCTTTTCTTTGGATTTTTCCAGTTCTTGTATCAGGTAATCCTGGTGAGAGCCCCATACACTGGAACTATACTCTAGTTGGGGTCTTACCCGAGACTTATATGCCCTCTCTGTTATATCCTTACTACAGCCCCTAAACACGCACATAACCATGTGCCGAAATCTGTACCCTTTATTTTCAATCTTATTTATGTTATTACCCCAGTGAAGATCTTTCCTTATATTAACACGTAGGTACTTACAGCGATCCCCATAAGGAACTTTCATTCCATCAATGCAGTAATGAAAACTTAGAGGACTTTTCCTATTTTTGAAACTAACAACCTGACTTTTAACCCCGTTTATCATCATACCATTGCCTGCTGTCCATATCACAACATTATCGAGGTCATTTTGCAGTTGCTCACAATCTTGTAACTTATTTATTACTCTATGTAGAATAACATCATCCACAAGAAGCCTTTTCTCTGAATCCACTTCTTTACTCATATCATTTATATATAGAAGGAAACATAAAGATCCAATAATACTGCCTTGAGGAATTCCCCTCTTAATCATTACAGGGTCACATAAAATTTCGCCTACTCTCATTCTCTGAGATCTATTTTCTAGAAGTATAGAAGCCAATTCAGTCATGGGAATCGAACATGGGGCCCTCTGAACCGAAGGCCTCAATGCTGACCATTCAGCCAGGGAGTCGGACAGACAAATGCAAATATGTATATTTTTATTTCCTAAATCCCTAGAATGATCTTTGTGCTATGATGGTTCAACTTTCTTCTTTTAACATTTAATACATTTACTTTGGTATAGACTATGCAATAATATTCTCCCAATCTTGCAATTCTTTTATAGTGACATGTTATATGATTGATGTACATAATTTTTCAAACACTTTTATTATTAGGAGTACAGAATTGTTAAAGAAGTTTTAATGAAAATTAAGGTAATGACGGGGTTTTCATTATTCAGACAAGTATATGGGCGTTGAGGACCAGCTCGAATTTACATCACACCGACACAGATAGGTCTTATGACAATGAAAGGCCCAGGAGTGGAAAGGAAGCGACCGTGGCCTTAATTAAGGTACACCCCAAACGTTTGCCTGGTGTGAAATTGGGATACCACGGAAAGCCATCTTTAGGGCTGTCGACAGTGGGGGTTCGACCCACTATGTCCAAACCACGCCGCTACTTTCTCGGTGTGGACTATTTCTAGAAACTGAAGACCCAGACTGACAGCCAGTGTGGGTTCACTTTGAACGAAAGCCAGGCTGCTAGCCCATGGACTGTGGACATTCACACCCACACTCCACTGTATTGTGTCGCAGGCAGGCTGAACAGACTTACTGTAAAGTGGACATCAAACGGTCAGCCCAAATGCTGCATGCGCACGCATCTCGATGTATTCGCTACTGTGTACACTGTGGTGGTGTGTAGTGTGGTATGTTGTATATAGATAAGAGGCGTGTATTGCGACAAACACCTAATAACAGTGTCAGAAAAATGAACTAAACGCGGCTAAAATACCCGAACCGCCCCAGAATCTGACCTGGGACCCTCTGAGCCGAATGTCAGAATGGTGATTATGTAGCTAAGAAGCAGGAACCAATGAGAGCCTACAGTGAAATTCAATGAACGAGAGCATAAATTTAGGATAAACAGCCTTATATTATTATATCCCTTTCAGACCTGAAAGAAAACTGGAGGTGTGATTTTTTGTTTGTACGTCAAGAACTGACTAAAATGCTCCTCAATACACATATTAATAGTTTATTTTACAAAATAAAAACTAACATCCGAAAAACAGGACCCACACAATTGTGCTTAACAAAATTCAAAACCTCGTTGTATCACGTACCATGGTGTAGCTTCAAAATTTACGTTCACTAACCAAAGTACACACTTCATTGAATATATTCCGGTATTCAGTAAAGCTTCTAGATTAATATAAACGCAGTAAATAAATACTTACTTTCGGCACTACTGCTTCCTGCCATCTCGCCGATCAACTGTGCTTTTTAAACTCTTCTTCCTTCGCCCTGGCGGTCAAGCGCATACTAAAATCAATTGAAATACACGCCACGTGTCCTACACAATCACTGAAGTCCGGTGTAGCGCCGAAAAAACATCAAATACGGTCAGGGATAACTAAAATACGAACCCGCACAATTGTGCGTACTCGGTCTGAAAGGGATATGCTAGCTGTTGCCGTTCCTTGATGGATACAGTACTTTTGCATCCATCTCTTGGCACAGGCCAGAGTAAAGTGTAGTTTCCACCGAAGTCCTAATCTCATCCATGGCTATAACAATATGGAAGCTGCTGGGGTATGGGTGGTGCTGAGTAATGACATTCAGAGCACGACTAGTGCATCTGAGTGTTATGAAAGGTGTTACTCATAGGGTCAGTCGTGCTGCAATAGCGCTTTATGACCCAGTGAGGAAAGCAATGGCAAACTACCTCACTACTCGTCTTGCCTGGTACGCCTCATTTTGGTGCTGCCGATGGTTTTTGCGGTTTCCTTATAAACACATAATTTTTGGTGGTGCTATTTGAGGATCCAACCAGCCTCTGAGCTGATGACCTAACAGATGCTAGCTGATGTACCAGTACTTCGCTACGTAAATCTCAGAAAGACTGTCTTTGTGGTTTTCCGAACTGAAGTTAACACACAGTAGGTCATTACAATGACATCATTAGGAATGTAGCGATTAAGAGCAATGTTATAATATAAAATACTATATCAAATGAAAATGCGCACGTTATCCCTCTCTTAACGAACAGTACTACGGTGCCGATCTAACAATCCAAAATTCCAGTGCTGGAATGACCAGGCCGCACACAGCCGCGAACACTCCTTTGCCGTTATTCCGTTATATATGCAAACTACTCATTCTAATCAGCGCCTCAGAGTAGGGATTGAATAGCTGGAATGCTATAATGAACCAGTGAGTTACGTACCAGTAGTATCAGAAAATTTGTGAACCAGAGGAATAGCATGCTAAAGAAGAGAGAGAGGTCTAATTCCCCAGCTACTTCCCGCCAATATTCAGGCAGGCTGTTATACGCGGTGCGCACCAGTAATCCCGTCTATGGGAGATGAGTGGCAGCAGAAGACAGAAAGCACATCACAACAATTATTGTCAATGTAATGTTATTGTTAATGAATTTTATGAGTTTTCTATATTGTAGGCCTTCACATTTAGTTTTCTTCCAACTTTGTGATATTAGGTAATCTTATAAAATTATTTATAGCGTAGACTGTACTTCTTTATTCCCCGACATACCGACTTTTATTAAAATCTCTTTACCCATTTCCTCGTGACTTGGCGCTGCTATGGACTTAGGAACAAAAATCCAAATTCATGAATATCTCTGTTATCATAGCCGGTACTATAAAAATGTATAAGACATAAATGATTGGAAATTTAATACTATATAACTTTAGTTATGTAGTATTTATCGATAGGCTCACTAATTTAACATAAGCATTTGAGAATTAAATTTTAGGCCTTCCCCTAAGGTACCATTTCACTCAGCTTGATAAAAATTATTTATGGCCTAGATTGTAGTGGCTTATTCCCCGACTTTACATACCGATTTTCATTAAATTCTCCTAAGCCGTTTTCTAGTGATACGCGTACATACATACATACATACATACATACATACATACATACATACATACACACATACATACATACATACAGAAGAGAGAAATTACGGAAAATTAAAAAGTACCTTTCCTTGTTACTGTGGACCCGACCGGTACAGAAATACCATTATTTTAAAACTCTGAGCAATGTACGGACAAATCTCTTATTTTTATATAGTATCTCTCTCTCTCTATATATATATAGATTAGATTACTAAATGGAAGTGAAAAGGCTAAACCATTGCTAGCCAGAATCAATCACATGACATTTCGTGATTTAACGTGAAAAAGGCAGAGCTCCCAGTAACATTATCTCACACGCAAACTTAGTTGAACGAAAAATAAAACACGTCTCTCTTAGGACAGACGTAGATGGCAATTGTAGTCTGATGGTAGCAATTACATCGACGCGTTGGAACTGGTCGGGTGGGAGCGATATTGGGCGAATGTAATCCGCATTACAAGTGCAGCAGGCAGTTGTGGCCCGTGATGAATGGCCGATCACCACAATGCAGCAGGTCAAGAGCGAACTGGGATTACAGGCTCACACTCAATTCATCAGCACTGTCACAAGATAATTATCATTTGTTAGATTTATAATTCAATTTACTCATCAAATTATCTTAGTACGGGCGTTAATTAAGGAGGCTATTATATGTAATATACACGAGATGATAGCAACTCTTTCAAAGCACCTGAAAACAAGTAAAGTCATCTTTAGGAAACAATACTAAGGTTCCCTATTCTATTGCTCAAAAGCAAAGGAACAGAGCTCTTTCTGACTTACGTCGGGTGCACACAAGTTCGTAACCGCAACATTGGAACAGCAACAGTTGCAAAACAGCGAAGTTGCCGAATGGGTCGTCAAGAAAGAGGTTCAACAGAGTAATCTGTTTTACACTTTTCGGGCAAAGACGCGGAACGTATCAGTAACCACTGCAGGGTTGTGTCTCTCCAACAAGTGTGGAATATCTGCGGAAGGATGCTGCTGGAGTGCTGAATGCTACAGCATTAACTCCGCAGGGCATGTAACTCTCCATATACATCAAATAAGTAATTACTCAATTAACTCATGAAGGCATGTAGCTCTCTCTATACATCAAAAGTCTATAAAATAATTACCCAATTAACTCCGAAAGGCATGTAGCTTTCTATACATCAAATCTCTACATACAGAATTTTGTCTGTACATTGCTCAGAATTTTAAAATAATGGCATTTCTGAATTGGTTGTATCCGCAGTAACAAGGAAATGCACTTTCTAATTTTCCGTAATTTCTGTTTGTCTGTCTGTCTGTGTGTATGTACATGCATAACGAGAAAACGGCTGAAGAGAATTTAATGAACATCGGTATGTAAAGTCGGGGTATTAGCCACTACAATCTAGGCTGTAAATCATTTTATTCACTCTCAGGGAAATGGTACCTAGTATAGGGGAAGGCCTAACAATTAATTCTTAAATATTCACGTTATTAGTGGTCCTACCATTAAATAATGCATAACTAAAGTTGTATAGAATTAAATTTCCGATCATTTATGTCTTATACATTTTTACCGTACCGGCTATAACAACAAAGGTATTCATGAATTTGTATTTTTGTTGCTAAGTCCATATCAACGCCGAGCCACGAGAAAATGGGTTAACGGAATTTAATGAAAATCAGCATATAGTCGGGGAAGAGGAAAGTACAGTCTAAGCTATAAACAATTTTATTCACCCTGGATAAAATGGTAGTTTAGGGGAAGGAGCCAAAAATTTAATTTTTAAATTCATTACCTATGTTATTGGTTCTATCGAAAAGTACTACAGTACATAATTTGGAGAGAATACAATTTCCGATCATGTATGTTTTATTCAGTTTCACCGTACCGACTATGATTAGAGTGGTATTTCAGAGTCGGAAGAAAAATAAATGTGTAGGCCTACAATATAGAATGCTCATAAAATTGATTAACAGTAACACTACCTTGAACATTGTTTGTTGTGATGTTCTTTGTCTCTTATGCTGCCACTCATCTGCGATAGATGGGACTACACCTGCGTACCAAGTATAAGAGCCTGCCTGAATATTGGCGGGAAGTGGCTGGGAAATTAGACAACTTTCTTCTCTAGCATGCCATTCCACTGGTTCATACATTTTCTGATACTGATGGTACATAATACCCTGGTATCATGGCATAATTACAGCTATTCAGTCCCTACTCTGAGGCACTATTTGGAATGAGCAGTGTGCACATTTAACGAAGTAATGACAGAGGAGTGTTCACGGTTGTCTGCGGCCTGGTCATTCCAGCTCTGGAACTTTGGACTGTTAGATCGGCAGCGTACTACTCTTCGTTAAAAGTGAGAAAATGTGTGGTTTTTCATTTGATCGAGTATTTCATATAATAGCATTGCTTTTAATCGCGACATTCCTACTGGTGTCATTATAATGACCTATGTTGATTTCAGTTCAGAAAACCACTAAGGCAGTCTTTCTGAGGATGAAAAGAGGCAGGTGGAGAGTGAGAGAGTGCCATTATAATGAAAATTCCCCAACTTGATTGTGGCTGATGGTAGGCAAGAGGCCAACCATTTCAATGAAAATTCCTTACCCAAGTCTTCACATAATAAAAAACGTTTGGTGACTCCCCCGTCCCGTTTCTAGGATAACGTTAAGAGCTACCGGTATGCAATTTGATACAATCTTACTCATAACGTGTACACTATCTAACCTAGAATTCTGTATACAATGTGGAATTCCGTAGCGAACACGGTTACATCAGCTAAAGTAATGACCCAGTTAACTCCGGAAGGCATGTAGCTCTCTCTATTCACCATATAAGCCTATAAATAATTACCCAGTTAACTCCGGAAGGCATTTAGCAAATACGCCTATAAAATAATTATCCAATTAACACCGGAAGGCATAGGTCTCTCTATACACCACATAAGCCTATAAATAATTTCCCAGTTAACTCCGGAAGGCATGTAGCTCTCTCTCTATATACAATTACTCAGTTAACTCCGGAAGGCATGTAGCTCTCTCTATACACCAAATAAGCCTATAAAATAATTACCCAAACACAATAGGGAACATGTTCTGGTAATTGTACCAAGTCAGTTATAGCTGTTGCTGCTGCATCATTGAAATGATTGAAACGACGTAGTCAACAGCTCAAAGTAAAATGTGCATTTAGCGTAATAACCTGCATTTGGTGGTGTCTATACAGATACGTGTAGTTGATGCTAGAAGTGAGAAGGATGGCAGAGATTTGTATATTAGGTGCCACTCTGAAATGCCTCTGCTGCTGTTATGCTGTAAAAGAAGGAAGCAATGGAGGAATTACTTCTCGGGTAGTCAAAAGAGCGATTTTAATTATGATATTTCCTAGTTTTGAGTGCATCCCATTCCAGTCACTGAAACTGATCTAAAACCTATGACGGGGCGAGTTGGCCGTGCGGTTAGAGGCGCGCGGCTGTGAGCTTGCATCCAGGAGATAGTGGGTTCGAATCCCACTATCGGTAGCCCTGAATATGGTTTCCCGTGGTTTCCCATTTTCACAGCAGGCTAATGCTAGGGCTGTACCTAAAATTAAGGCCATGTCCGCTTCCTTCCAACTCCTAGGCCGTTCCTAGCTCATCGTCGCCATAAGACCTATCTGTGTCGGTGAGACATAAAGCCACTAGCAAAAACAAAAATAAATAAATAAAACCTATGACAGAGTCGAATACTCAAAGTTTAGATCACGATGGCTGCTCGATGTTATCAAAATATTCGTATCAACAGAACATACAGTATCTTTGACACTGCTCAAGGATATAAGCTTGTTAATTGCATAGCATAGCTTTGCTTTTAACCACAAAGCTAACATCAAACTCAAACAACTGAGCTCGCAGCCTTTGTTTGTCTTTAATTACAATTGCTCCTCAGGGTAAGTCAACGACTTTTAAGTTATATTTGTTAACAAATACACAGGCTTCGGAAAGAGGTATCAGTTACCTTATTCTAGGTTTGCAAACGCTGAAAGCTTTAATGGCATTACAGGCAAGGAAATGACTGTTGACCTCACTTTATGAAAGGTAAAATATTTATTTTCTTCAAAGAGAAATCTTAAACCGGTGCATATTTACATTTTGCATGTAGGAAGAAATTTGTGCAGTGGCGTATACTGAGCGCTCTCGGTGAAGCCCAAATCTCAATTGAGATCGATGGAAGTTTAAAGCACAGTATAATGTAAGCATCTGACACATTGTTCCATTTTCAAAATGTGAAAGCAGTGAGAAAAAACGTCGCACGTATTTCTGAGAGCAACGCATCGGGGACATCGCAGCCCAGTCTTTCGTCCCTCTCCCGTCTTCTCACCCATAGAGACTTGTTGCTGGATATTGGATAGGAGCGGGGACCGGGGGGATAGGTGTGCAAGGCTTCGGCCCGTCAGATCGCCACTACTAACTATCAATCATGCGTTACTCATCGTATATATTTCCTGGTCTCATAGTACTGACTTAATCATATAGATAACAGAGTGCTGGTATTTCATTCCCGTTTCTTTCTACATCCTTGTAGGAAAACACTGCATGGCTGCTGCTATAGGAGCAATAGAGTTTTATTTTTATAGGTACAACTGCTAAAATGAAATGCAATCATTCAAGTTCTCTTTTGTTGGTTGGAATCGAACCCGTGATCATGGGTCGGACACCAGCACTGATCTCCCGAGGAAGCTAATAAACCAGTGAACGATGGGTGCGACCGCTGTAAAATTCAGCACTTGTATTTAATAATAATAATAATAATAATAATAATAATAATAATAATAATAATAATAATAATAATAATAATAATAATAATAATAATAATAATAATAATAATGGTGCATGGCATCTGTGTAGGGTTGTTGGTGTCCTAATGCGGATAAAATGAATGGCGAAGACGTCATAAACACCCAGTCACCAAGCCAGGGGAATTAACAGTATGAGAAGGTTGATTTTGAAAATTGATCCGGGGCTATCGGACCAAAGACAAGCATTCTATCCATTTAGCCACAAAGCCGGACTTTAATTTGCTAACCCTTAGGGTACCATCTCCACTGATCAGGGCTTGAGCATTGGCAGCATCAGAGGCTAGGGCAATTGCTTGTGAAGCAGATTTCACAACGCAAGCAGGCTTCTCCGTTGGCTATTGGCTGCAGCTCAAAACGCTGAAGGCTTGCCGTTCACTAAACCTACCATCGAAAAGGGTTACGTAAGTCTACTGGTACCCCACGTCTTGATCCCAGCATCGATCAATCAATCAATCAATCAATCAATCAATCAATCAATCAATCAATCAATCAATCAATCAATCAATCAATCAATCAATCAATCAATCAATCAATCAATCAATCAATCAATCAATCAATCAATCAATCAATCAATCAATCAATCAATCAATCAATCAATCAATCACCACGGATCTACATTTAGGGTAGTCGTCCAGGTGGCACATCCCCTAGTCTTTTCTTAAATAATTGCAAATAATTTGGAAATTTATTGAACATCTTTCTTGGTAAATTATTCGAATCCCTAACACCTCTTCCTATAAACGAATATTTGCCCCGATTTTTCCTCTTGAATTCCAACTTTATCTTCATACTTCTTTCCTACTTTTAAAAACACCACTCAAGCTTATTCGTCTACTTATATCATTCCACGCGAACTCACCACTGACAGCTCGAAACATACCACATAGTCGAGCATCTCGTCTTCTTACACCCAAGTCTTCCCAGCCCAAAGTTTGTAACATTATTGTAACACTACACCCTTGTCGGAAAACACCCCGAACAACCCGTGCTGCTTTCCTTTGAATTATTTCCAGTTCTCGTATCAAGTAGTCCTGGTGAGGGTCCCATACACTGAGGTCTTACGAGCGTGGGTTGGAGACCACGGGGTCTTTAGCTGAACCCTGGCATTGCTTGTGCCAGGCTCCTCACTTTCATCTGTCCTACCCGACCTCAGTTGATTAACGCTTGTTCATTTCAGAACCCGACGGTATTAGGTCACGAAGCCTAGGGAGTCTTTCATTTTAATGCCCGTAGTGGAATTTGTCTTTCTTTGGCCGATACCTTCCTTTATCTAATTGTCGGATCCCTTCTACCCCCCCCCCCCTTCCTCTGATTAGTGTTATCGGAGGATGATTGCCCAATTGTACATCCTTTTAAAACAACATTCACCACCACCGCTGTGATAACAATGGTGCGGCACTACATTCTCTATGCGGTCCGTCCTTAATGTTATAAGTGGCGGCTGCAATAATATCCTACTTTGAAGGGGGTATGCGAAGTAGCTTCTTTGGGAAGAGCTTTCGCATTACTGGCCATCCGCATGGGCGTTTGCAAGACTACTTTTTATTTCCTTATTCTCTCTCGACCGCGCGTCAGTATTTCTTTTTTATTTATTTTCTCCATTTTCTACCTTGAAAGCCTTGCAGGCGGCCATGGACCGGGGGTGACAGTGGCTCTTGAGCGGCAGTGGTCTAGTGCCGGGGATGTCTTGGTACGACCGCGACAGAGTAACCAGTGCCGAAAGGAGATATGGGATTGCCTGGTGGGTTTAGGGAGGTTTCTCATAACTTCTCCTTTACGGAGGGGTGGAAGTAGCTGGCAGAAGACTAGCCTTTGCACCTCAAGTTATTCTGTACTCTTGTACTAGGCTATGTTCCTGCGTTAGTACTCGCTTGTCGGTCATTTGTCCAAACAGGTAGGTCACCACGGGCTGTGAGGCGGGGCGGAGCCTCACGGCATCCGCCCCCCCCCCCCCCAAAAAAAAGACACATACTAACACAGCTCTCTTCTCTTTATCTCGCCTAGAAAAAGGCAAACCTTGTGGAGCTACTACTATGTATTCTTTTATCTGCCTGTAAAATAAAGTTTCTCCGTGCAATATCATGTTTCCTTATTTTTTTAAAGGTACATTGTACTTATAACGCATGGTGTCCGTCATCGCTGAAGAGTCCGCCTTACAAAGGCTGCACCACTCTTAGTAATAAGCCATACAAAATACACCCTGGGGTATGTAAAATTCCCTGCACTTGCGGCAAGGTATACATTGGCCAAACATTCCGGTTCCATTGGTACTCGTATCAAGGAACACCAACGTAATAGCCGTCTCAACCAGCCAGACAAATCAGCAATAGCTGAGCGCGCCCTATCAATAGGTCATGATGTCGCGTTCCAAGAAGTTCGATTACTTCTAACATGTTTTCATTCATTCCTTGAAGAAGGAGGTGAGTCTCTTAGACGGTCACTCTGTCTCTCAGACCAGATACTTGGAGAAAGTGAGGGGTAGGCGTTCGTTGCCTATACTAGGACCTGTCTCGGCATTCACCTTAGTGCAGGAGAATGGAAAACCACGGGAAACAATTTTCAAGACAGCTGAAGGTGGGGACCAGCCCCTTTCCGTCTCCCGAATTCATAGGCTTAGAGCCGTGGCCATCCCTCCTCTGCTCAGTTGGCCAGTCGGAATGCAGAGCTGTCGGAACACGGACCAGCCGTGGCCAGTTGTGGACACAGACTCACCCTGCATCCGCCGACCAGATGTTCGAGCTCTTACCCAAACTAAACACCCAAAGGTCTGGGATTATACGGGAAACTGTGGTAATACGTAAAAATCCTGACAATTTCAACAGGGACACTCTCTGTTACTTAATAAATACGTGGTTGCCAGCCGTTAAGGATGTTTATAGGTAGTTCTCTTCCCTGTCCTTTCAATATTATTATTTCTTTACGATTTTTTCCTAGTTCGTAATCTCCTCATCACGAGATGTTTCACACTGCGTACAGGGAGCCATCTAGTGGCGAACGAAAGTACCACTTACTATAGACAGCGGTAAAGCATTTCTTAAGTTCAAGTGATTCAAACCTTCATTCATTTTTAGAGAAGTATTGCTCGTAAACAGACGAGGTTATCTTTTGAAGACGCAGAGCAAAGTTCTCTGTGAAAAAAGATTATCGTATCTACATACAAACTATTATTATATGTGTGTTTGTTGGTTACTTACACTAAAGCCTGTGTTTCATGTACATCATCCTTTAATTGGTCAGTTTAATTTGTAAATGGTCTGAAAGAATGCAGTGTATCTATTCACTCAAGGGGAAGTATAACTGGGCAACCACCCTAGGCAAAATTTGAAAAGTTCCAAAAATTCTTAGAATGAATATATTGTTCAAAGAAATACAAGCACCATAAAGGGCTTGACGATGAAAGACTCCCCAGGCCTCGGAAACCTAACAGCGTCGGGGCAGAAAAAGAACAACAGTTGACCAAGGGAGGTCGGATAAGAAATATGAAAGCGAGTAGCCTGACACAAATAACTGGAAGCAATAACAGGCTCAAAAAGGCTACAAAAATGAAAGCCTCTAAGAACCCTTTTAGTCGTCTTTTAAGGCAGGCTAGAGATACGGGACTATATTCTACCGGCCCCACCCACAGGGGGAATGTAACATTATTATTGCTATTATTATTCCTGTCCTATTACTAAATTCATCAGTCAGCCCGTACCGTAGGTAGGTCTAGTTTTACGGCTGAATACCCTTTCTGACGCCAACGCTGTGTGGTGGGACGTCATCGGTATTACGTGTTTCTGTGGTAGATGGAAGTGTGATGTGTTTAGTGCATATGAAGATAATAATAATAATAATAATAATAATAATAATAATAATAATAATAATAATAATAACACCAGGGGTTCCCGGGTATTTAAACTACGCGTCTTCTCTAAGGCCATCTTTGCCAACGGACTTGCACTTGTAAACATCCGAAGAATTTCGCCTTCTACAGTTAGATGACTCTAACATCTAACTCATGCACTAAAAACGAAACTAGAACTTAGGAAATTAGATATAAGCAAATAACTATCAGATGCTTGTAAATATGTTCTCTAGCTAATCAAAACCGGGGTTGTGTACAGGAATCCAGCTTATCAGCAAAGTGTAGTTCAATTTAATCGGGAAGCTTCCCCTTACAGAACTACATAAGCAGGGCACTTCAGGGCCGTCTGGTCTGAATTGCTCCACTGCCTGGGAGTGTGACTTGTCGGAGGCCAAGGAGGCAGGGGTGCGACCTGCTTGAAGAATATCCAGCGATACAAGATAATGGCTGAATTTTACTAAACATGTGATAGCGCTTGCGGGTAGTTTGAGGGGAAGGTTTTAGCCGTTTTCTTTTAATGTAATTTTGTAAGCTGGTGGTTTAAATGTAGGATTTTAGGTGAAGTCTGAGGACTCTGTTTCTATTCCCTACCGGGAAATATGTAATGTAAGGGAAAGAAGGGCGGTGACCCTCTGTCGTGTCCCATTCAACCTTGCAATTGGGTGACTAAAGTTTTCAAAGTCAAAATTTTGTAAATCTCGTCTTGGCTTTAAAGGTTCCTCCTTTAGTCACCCTCTTCTAGAATGGGATTGACCTCTGTATCTTTGGGCCGTAAGCCCACTTAGGTTTTTAGTAATTTCTATAAGGAGTGTTGGAGTTTCGCCTCCTTGCCTTTTGTTAATGGCCAGTTAAGTGCAACGTTTCCTCTTTTACTCTTAAGGCCATGTAGTATGGGTAATTATGTCCCTGTTTTTCCTGTATTATCCGTAAGGCAACTGTTCTTCGTTGCAGCTCAAAACGCTTAAAATGCTTGACATTCGCTAAACCAACCATCGCAAAGGTGTAACCTAAGTCTAGTGGTAGGCCACGTCTTGGACTCAGCATACGCCACTGAATTTGTGCTATTGTACGGCTAAGAATCTTGGACAAGTAGAAATCAGGACTGGAAACGATTGGAAGCCTTAGAGATGTGGGTTTGGAGCCGAATGCTAAGGATTAAATGGATTGAAAAGAGAAGAAACAAAAGCGTTCTGCAAAGATTCAAGGGAAAGGAGAACTGTTGTTAACGATACAAGGAGAAGAGCTAAATTCACTGGCCACATAAAGCGACAGAATACCTTTCTTACCAATCTGCTGGAAGTAAAAATCACTGGGAAGGAAGATCGACGAAGACCGAGGAAACAATTTCTTTAAGACTTGACACACAATCTTTACAATGGTTCTTATTATGAAAGGAAACGACGAGCTGAGGGCAGAAAACAATGGTTGCATAGACACTGATGATGATAATATTAATGTGTTAAGAAATAATAATAGTTTATTATTATTATTATTATTATTATTATTATTATTATTATTATTATTATTATTATTATTATTATTATTACTAAACCGGATGAATTGGCTGCGCAGTATGGACCGTGTTGTTGTTAGCTTGGATTCGGAAGATAATGGGTTTCAGCCAAACTATCACCAGCTCTGAAGATGGTTATCTGTGGTTCCTCATTTTCAAACCAGGCCAATTAGCCCTATACAAATAATCATAGGAGGCAAGATAGAAAGGAATCATGCACGTGGGTGGATACAATTAGGATGAGTCATGACTGAAAGTTGGAACTTCTGCAACTTGAAACTTATCAAACTAAAAAAAAAAAAAAAAGAATATACGAGTATATTACTAGCAAGATACCCGTGCTTCGCTACGGTATTATAATGAAATTTCTAATTGAATGCTTAACGCTTTATACATAATCAGCCAAAATTCTAGATATGACTCGTTTTCTGAGAGAATCCGCCAAATTTCGTGACCTGACTCGTTTTCTGAGAGATTACGACAAAATTCCTTCCTTTTTCTTCAATCTTCCTTTCCAACAATCGATTTCTTACTTCCCGGGCTAGGTCCAGGTATTCCGCCCGGTCAGTTGGGTTCCTAAATCTTTGCCAACTTTTCCTATAAGAATTTTTAATATGGATAAAATCCTTGAGGAGATCCAGCGTGGTGACGTCTTGGATGCCTTGGCGGTACTGAAACCGCGGCCAGACTGCGTTCGTCGTCATTACCTGGACAGGACCCGTTTCCAGAGTGGTACGCACATTCTGACGACGGTCAATAACATTATTATTATTATTATTATTATTATTATTATTATTATTATTATTATTATTATTATTATTATTATTATTATTATTATTATTATTATTATTATTATTATTATTATTATTATTCCTTTGCTGGCAGGACCTACTGTTGACAGTGCACTACGTCTTCTGGTGTGGGGTAGAGCAATCTTGTTACTTTCATTGATCTGTCTCAGCTTTATCCTTGGCTTTGACAAAATGAAAGTGACTGAGGTATGAGTGATGCTAGTAATGCCATTTCTTCTGCAGCCAGTCCCTGCTATGAATGGTATGAAAATATTGCTCATAGGGTCGGTTGGTGCATGCATTTCAGTGGGCTTGTCAGACTGATATGTAATAGCAACTTCTGGCTCAGTGAGGAAAGCAACGGGAAACTACCTCACTCCTCATTTCCCTAGTACACCTCTTCAGTGATGCCTAGGCCATCTATGACAGCTGATGGCGGAGCTGTTGAGGATCCAACCAGCCTTCGGGCTGAGGACTAAACATACATCATACATTATTATTATTATTATTATTATTATTATTATTATTATTATTATTATTATTATTATTATTATTATTATTGCCGGGGTTTGGTGGATCGCAGAGAGGTCATAGAAGGTGCTAGGGTGAATGGGTCTATCTACAATATCAAAATTATTTTAAAACTTGAACTGAAGGTTGTATTTCTTCAAAACAACAAACTTAACTAATTTTTACTAGGTGACAATAACAATGATATCTCAGGTACAATGACAAACAAAGGTGGAACACCCCAGAATAGGAAATTTTAAAAATTTTGGGCTTCAAGCCCTCGATTTACAATTTCCCTCCTACGAGCTCAAGTTTACGAAATTCTCAAATGAGGAATAATTTAGGCAAGGGCAGAAATCCCCTAATTCAAGAACAGTTTCTCCCAAAATTGCAATATCTAGCCTTCCAGAGGCACCCTTCACTATTACAAAATCTTGAAAAGAGATTACATGTTCTAGATTTCTTACAGCCTACTCAAGGCAACATCACATCACAATCTTACACACTCTGGCCTCATAAGGTACGAATTGAAATGGAAATAGTTTTACTCAGGGGTATCTAGTACCCAACCTACTGGGCCTTTGCGGAAAATAACAGGTTAAATAAATGGCCCTAACACAACCTGAATGGAGGCGTACACTACGCTCCCAGATAAAGAAATATTTAAAAGCTACAGGGCTCTCGGCCGATGAAACTGGGGCTAGTCCCAAACTACTGAGGTGGCTCGCATGGAAATAACTTGAATATATTACAGGAAAAAAAAAGATGCGAAATCGTAGTCACCTCAAACCAAGATGAAGGGGAGCTCGAGGGAGTAACTCACTCTCTACCCCCGATTTAATGTTAAAGACTTTATGAAATTTTACATGCAAAGGAAGAAGTTTACATTAAAACGGTTACATACCGGTAGTTGGAAATTCGGACCTTCCCCTCGGATAAGTATGCGGAAACAGCAAAAAAGATTGAATTTACGTGGCCATTACCTGGTAGATGTTCTGTCGGCCGAAGAAAGAGGTGCCCCGCGTCCTGCCTTAACACACACGCTTAGAAAGACGACGATCAATAGGCAAGGAAACTCGAAAAGCCGCAACTTATGTGCCCTCAGGGAAGGTTCGAGAGGATTCTCGGCTAATCCGTACACGCCCTCTCATTTTTATTGGTTGAACTCAAAAGTTACATTCAAAACCGAACAAGAAGCCTTTGGTAGGCTGAAAATTAATTACAGAAAATTTTCATTGGCCAGATTCAAAACTGGAGGAATGAGGCAGAAGTGTTGCAAACCTAGAATTACATTTGAAAAAAAAAATGAAAGTTGAGAAAACCTATAAACACAAAATTTCTTTCAATAACCCTTCCTTTACCTTGCACCAGAGTGCGTTACTATAGTTTTTTGGTAGTGACATATGTGGAAAAACGGTTCAAAATTCTTGATGTAAACAAACACACACCAAATAAAACCAGTCAGTTTAGGCAAATTCAGAATAAAAGTCTCAAATTTATGTAGTAGCAATTTCACATTTTGGTCGATAGAGGAGTTCATTAAGGCGCTTATTTAGAATGAGGAGTGTTGAGGTGTACCTCCCGGTACAATTATTATTATTATTATTATTATTATTATTATTATTATTATTATTATTATTATTATTATTATTATTATTATTGTACCGGGAGGTACACCCCAACGCCGCGCATTCAAATTCTGCGCCTAAATGAACTCCTCTATTGGTAAAATAGTGAAACTGAAACTACACCAACTTAGAAATTTAATCAGAAGATGTCACCACTAAAAATATTATGTAATTTTGTTATTATGTAGTTTCCTAACCTGAGTGAATTTCTACTTGTTTTGTTTCACATTCATCAAGAAGTTTGGACATTCTTCCACAGATGACACCACTAACAACTATGATCATGCACCCTAGTGCGAAGTGAAAGAACCTATAATTTAAAGTTTTGTATTTCAAGGTTTTTTAACTAATTGATGTTCATTTATTTTTGGGTTGGCAATATTTACCTTTTCTTTCCGCCAGTTTTGAATCCAACCAATCACTAATTTCTGTAATTAATTTTCCACCGATTCTCCGATTCTGAGTGTTACTTTTAAACCTAACAATAAAATTCAGAGGGTGTGTCTTGATTAATCGTGATTGATCTCGAACCTTCTCTGAGGGTTTATAAACTGCGGCTTTTCTCGTTTCTTGGCCAATTGATCGTCATCTTACTAAGTGTATGTGTGTCAAAGCAGGAGGCAGGCGGCCTCTTTCGTCGGTCAGCAGTACATCTACAAGGTAATAGCGACATAACATCTTTCTTTCTTGCTAACTCCGCAGTTTAACCCGAGGGAAAAGTCCGAATCATGAACTATGTAACCTACTTTTCTAAAAATGTAACTTTCTGCCGGATAATGCAAAAACTTCATACAATCTTTAACTGTAAATAGGGGATAGAGAGTGATGTACCCTCTCGAGCTCCCTTTCACCTTGGTTTGAGGTGACTACGTTTCATAACTGTTTTTCATTCTGTAACGTGATAATTTAATTTCTATACTAGTCACCTCAGTAGTTTGGGAATAGCCCCTGTTTCATCGGCCTAGAGCCCTTTATGTTTTTAGTGTTTATTATCCTGGAGTGCAGGGTACGCCTCCATTCATTTTGTGTTTGGGCCAATTATTTAACCTGTTCCTTTTCTATGTAGGCCCCCGTAGGTTGGGTATTAAATACCCCTGAATAAATCAGTTTCATATCGCAAGTTGTGCCTTGAGAGGCCGGTGTCTGCTAAGTTGATGTTGCCTTAAGTAGGCAGTAAGAAACTGAGAGCCTATTAACTCTTTTTCAAATTTTGTAATTTTAAAGAGTGCCTTTGGAAGGCTAGATGTTTTATTTTGGGAGCAAGTGCTCCATGAATTAGGGGATTTCTGCCCTTGAGTAAATTTGTACTCTTTGTAAATTTGAGCTGAGAGCTCAAGAATCGCAAGGCGAGGGGCTGGAAGCCCAGGACTTGAATTCACTATATTGTATTTTCCTTGCCTTGTTGCTAAATTGCTAACTGTACCTGTTACGTTGTTATTTGTTCATTTTTGAAATTCTAAAGAAATATAACCTTTGTTAAAGCTTTAAATTAACTTTGATATCGTAGTTAGACCCATTCACCTCAGCACCTTCTTTCACCTCTTTCTGCTCCACGGGTACCCCTGGAACAATTATTATTATTATTATTATTATTATTATTATTATTATTATTATTATTATTATTATTATTATTATTATTATTATTATTATTATTATTATTATTATTGACCCAGCAGCAAGATGTAAGACCACTACTTGGTGGTAAATTACATTTGCTGCCATTGTCATTGCTGATGATGTGACCAGCACCATTGTAGCGCGTAGGCATGTGCGCGGAATTTCTGGCGATACGAATGATATACTTCCGTGCATTATGGACTTTATTATAGAGGAGAACAATTGCACGGTCAATATAATTCCTATCGTTTATTTCAAATGTGTTTAAATTTGTATTTATATGACAGGCAAATCTACTGTAATGTAACTTTAAGTTCTCCAAAGGAAAAGATGGCTCTTGAAAATGAATTCTGGAAAGATTAAAAATGATCGGTTTATGATCAGAATCAAGTCCACTATGAACAGTAAAATCAATTGGTCGTAACTCCCCTTTCATCACACCGCCGTTAAGTTGATTTACACCCCTCCCCCCCAAAAAAAGGCTTGTTTCTCTATGCTTAAAGGAGATTCCAAATACTCACGTCTGTTACATTACGTTTTGAGATATAACTATCTCCATAAAAAGAATTAACTTTTTTCTCTTCCTTTCACACTCCCCCCCCCCCCGTTAAGTGAATTTCCAAGAAAAAATACTAGTTTCTTTATTAGTAAAGGATCTTCTAAATACCAATTATCACGACTGTAACATCTTCAGTTTTTGAGATATGTGTCCTCTTAAAAGGAATTCAACTCCTTTTCATCCCCGCCCCAAGTTGATTTCCCCCCAAAATGCGTTTTTCTTTGTTTTTACAGGAGATCCAAATACCAGTTTTCACGTCTGTAACAACTTTAGTTTTTATCCAATGTAACTATCCTCATACAATTAATTTAATTAATCTTTCAATTCTTTAAACCCCTTCTTTATTGGAATTTCCGAAATCAAAGGCATAAGTGTTTCATTACTTTTAAAGCAAATTCCAAATACCAATGTTCACGTCTGCAACATTTTGTTTTTGAGATAATAGTATCTTCATATAAATAAATAATTTCCCCGACTTAAGTGGTTTCCCGAAAACAAAAAATACGTATTTCTTTATTTTTAAAGGAGATCCCAAACACATAATTCAATCCAATTTTCATTAATTTTTACCCCCCACCCAAGTGGTTTTTCCGAAATCAAAAAACATATGTTTCCATACTGTAGACATGCTCGTTTTAAACTTTCACCCCCTTTTTAGTTCTCCTTAAGTGGAGTTTCCGAAAACAAATCACGTATATTTCTTTACTTTTACAGGAGATTCTAAATACCAGTTTTTACGTCTGTAGCATTTTACGTTTCTGTGATATACTGTCTTCCTAAAAATTTATCCCATCGTCACAACTGTTTTGACCCCCATTGACTGGATTTTCCAAAAACAAGAAAAATGCATGTTTTTTTGTTTTAATGGAGATTCCAAATACCAATTTTCAGGTCTGTAATATCTTCAGTTTTTGAGATATAAGTATACTCATCAAAGGCATTCAACGTCTTGTCACCTTTTTCACTCCTCCTAGTGGGATTTTCCGAAAACAAATACATACGTATTTCTTTATTCTTAAAGAAGATTCTAAATACCAATTTTACATCTGTGAACGTTTGAAGATTTGAGATAGAGATACACTCATTTTAAAAATTCACTCCTCTTTTCACCCCTTTGGCGATGGAATATCCAAACATCTTTCTTTAGTGAGTACCTACATTGAAATATAAACGTATCCTCAAAATTTCATTTCTTTATGTACAGTAGTTTTGGCTCGGCGATGATGAATGTGTCAGTCAGTCAGTCGGTCAGTACATGTTATTGTACATATATAGACTAGCAATTACTCGCGGCTTCGCTCGCGCGGATTTCGTAATTTGATCAAAGTAATCGTTCCTCGGCATTGTATCAAGACATTATCTGAAAATTCCTAAAGAATAAAAACTCCCCCCAAAATTGATCTTCATTTACCCCAGAAATTCTTTGTAAAACATGTTTGTGCTATTATCTTTTGGGGCTAAGACGACCATGCGACATAGAACAGTACATGTGAGAAACAGTTTTCCGAAAACAAAAATACATGTTTTTTTATTTTTAAAGGAGATTCCAAATACCAATTTTCACGTCTGTAACATCTTTAGTTTTAAGGTATAAGTATCCTCATAAAAAATAATTAAACTATTTTCACTTATTTTCATCCCCTGTTAAGTGCCTTCTCCGAAAACCAAAATGTACAGTTTCCTGTATTTTTAAAGGACTTTCCAACTACCAAGTTTCTTCTCTCTAGCATGTTAAGTTTTTTGACATATAATGTAGATATACCGGTACTCATTTTAAAAATTCACCCGTTTTTCAAATTCTTTTCAGCCTCTTAACTGGATTTTCCGGATAATAAAAGTACGTGTTTCATTATTTTTAAAGGAGTTTCCAAATACCAGTTTTCATGCGTGTACGTCTGTAACACCTTCGGTGCTAGAGATAAATGTATACTCATAAAAATAATTCAACTTCTTCTTCTTCTTCAATTCTTTCCACCCCTATCCCTACTTAAGTGGAATTTCCGAAAACAATAAATACGTGTTTCTTTATTTTGAAAGGAAATTAAAAACACAAATTTTCACGTCTGGAACAGCTTCAGTTTTTAAGATAAAGTATCCTCATAAACATATTTCAACTCCTTATTTATTTTCAACCCCACACCCCTTATGTCGATTTTTCGAAGAAAACAAATGCGTGTTTCTTCATTTTTAAAGGAGATTCCAAATACTAATGTTCACGTCTGTAACATTTTTTTGTTTTTGAGATATAAGTATCCTCATACAAAGTATTCAACTAATTTTTCAATTAATTCAACCCCTTAAGTGGATTTTCCAAAGACAAAAGATAACGTGTTTCTTTACTTTGAGAGAAAATTCCAAGTACAAATTTTCATGTCTGTAACATCTTCAGTTTTTCAGATATAAGTATCCTCATAAAAATAATTCAACTCCTTTATCACTCCACCCCCACCCGTTAAGTTGGCTTCCCCCCACACAAAAATGCGTGTTTCTTTATTTTTAAAGGAGATTTAAAATACCAATTTCCACGTCTGTAACCTTCAGTTTTGAGATATAAGTTTCTCCAGAAAAATAATTCAATTTTTTTACTTCCTTTCACACTCCACCTCAAGTGAATTTTCCAAAAACAAACAGTACCCGTTTCTTTAAAAGTGCTTCCAAATACCAATTATCGCGACTGTAATATCTTCAGTTTTTCAGATATATGTATCCTCCTAAATGGAATTCATTTCCGTTTTCATCCCCCATACCAAGCTCATTCCCTGCCCCCCCCCCCCTCCCCAGATGCGCGTTTCTTTATTTTTAAAGGAGATTCCACATACAAGTTTTCACGTTTGTAACAACTTTAGATTTTTTAGTATATATACACATTCTCATACAAATAATTCTACCAATTTTTCAATTATTTCACCGCCCCCATTAAGGGTTTTTCCCGAAAATCAAAGAATGCGTGTATCCTTATTTCAAAGGAGATCCCAAATACCAATTTTCACGTCTGCTACATGTTACGTTTTTGAGATATACTGTAGATATACTAATTTTAAAAAATCACCCCCTTTTTCAGTTCCCCTTTAGTGGATTTCCCAAAATATATTTATGTTTCTTTACTTTTACAGGAAATTCCAAATACCAGTTTTCGAATCTGTAATATGTGTCTGAGATAATTTGCAGATATAGTCTTTTTAAAATTTCACCCCATTTGTCAGTTTTTGAAATATAAGTCTCCTCATAAATGGTGTTAAACCCTTTTCCCCCATTTTCACCCCGCATTAATGGGGTTTTCCGAAAACAAAAAATACTTGTTTCTTTATTTTCAAAAGAGATTCCAAATATCAATTTTTGCGTCTGTTAACATATTGAGATATAGATATCCTCATTTTAAAATTCACCCCCATTTTCACCCCCTTAGCGACAGAATATGCAAAAACCCTCTCTTAGCGAGCACCTACATTTTAATATGAATGTATCCCCAAAATTTCGTTTCTTTATGTCCAGTAGTTTTGGATCGATCAGTCAGTCAGTCAGTCAGTCAGTCAGTCAGTCAGTCAGTCAGTCAGTCAGTCAGTCAGTCAGTCAGTCAGTCAGTCAGTCAGTCAGTCAGTCAGTCAGTCAGTCAGTCAGTCAGTCAGTCAGTCAGTCAGTCAGTCAGTCAGTCAGTCAGTCAGTCAGTCAGTCAGTCAGTCAGTCAGTCAGTCAGTCAGTCAGTCAGTCAGTCAGTCAGTCAGTCAGTCAGTCAGTCAGTCAGTCAGTCAGTCAGTCAGTCAGTCAGTCAGTCAGTCAGTCAGTCAGTCAGTCAGTCAGTCAGTCAGTCAGTCAGTCAGTCAGTCAGTCAGTCAGTCAGTCAGTCAGTCAGTCAGTCAGTCAGTCAGTCAGTCAGTCAGTCAGTCAGTCAGTCAGTCAGTCAGTCAGTCAGTCAGTCAGTCAGTCAGTCAGTCAGTCAGTCAGTCAGTCAGTCAGTCAGTCAGTCAGTCAGTCAGTCAGTCAGTCAGTCAGTCAGTCAGTCAGTCAGTCAGTCAGTCAGTCAGTCAGTCAGTCAGTCAGTCAGTCAGTCAGTCAGTCAGTCAGTCAGTCAGTCAGTCAGTCAGTCAGTCAGTCAGTCAGTCAGTCAGTCAGTCAGTCAGTCAGTCAGTCAGTCAGTCAGTCAGTCAGTCAGTCAGTCAGTCAGTCAGTCAGTCAGTCAGTCAGTCAGTCAGTCAGTCAGTCAGTCAGTCAGTCAGTCAGTCAGTCAGTCAGTCAGTCAGTCAGTCAGTCAGTCAGTCAGTCAGTCAGTCAGTCAGTCAGTCAGTCAGTCAGTCAGTCAGTCAGTCAGTCAGTCAGTCAGTCAGTCAGTCAGTCAGTCAGTCAGTCAGTCAGTCAGTCAGTCAGTCAGTCAGTCAGTCAGTCAGTCAGTCAGTCAGTCAGTCAGTCAGTCAGTCAGTCAGTCAGTCAGTCAGTCAGTCAGTCAGTCAGTCAGTCAGTCAGTCAGTCAGTCAGTCAGTCAGTCAGTCAGTCAGTCAGTCAGTCAGTCAGTCAGTCAGTCAGTCAGTCAGTCAGTCAGTCAGTCAGTCAGTCAGTCAGTCAGTCAGTCAGTCAGTCAGTCAGTCAGTCAGTCAGTCAGTCAGTCAGTCAGTCAGTCAGTCAGTCAGTCAGTCAGTCAGTCAGTCAGTCAGTCAGTCAGTCAGTCAGTCAGTCAGTCAGTCAGTCAGTCAGTCAGTCAGTCAGTCAGTCAGTCAGTCAGTCAGTCAGTCAGTCAGTCAGTCAGTCAGTCAGTCAGTCAGTCAGTCAGTCAGTCAGTCAGTCAGTCAGTCAGTCAGTCAGTCAGTCAGTCAGTCAGTCAGTCAGTCAGTCAGTCAGTCAGTCAGTCAGTCAGTCAGTCAGTCAGTCAGTCAGTCAGTCAGTCAGTCAGTCAGTCAGTCAGTCAGTCAGTCAGTCAGTCAGTCAGTCAGTCAGTCAGTCAGTCAGTCAGTCAGTCAGTCAGTCAGTCAGTCAGTCAGTCAGTCAGTCAGTCAGTCAGTCAGTCAGTCAGTCAGTCAGTCAGTCAGTCAGTCAGTCAGTCAGTCAGTCAGTCAGTCAGTCAGTCAGTCAGTCAGTCAGTCAGTCAGTCAGTCAGTCAGTCAGTCAGTCAGTCAGTCAGTCAGTCAGTCAGTCAGTCAGTCAGTCAGTCAGTCAGTCAGTCAGTCAGTCAGTCAGTCAGTCAGTCAGTCAGTCAGTCAAGATAAGTTATTTTATATATATAGATAAGGTAGAGCGCTATACAAAATGTGAAGTTGATTAGTTAATTTGTTGCAAAATTATTAACATTTTCAACACTAACATATTTTAAGTTGGACCCTGGCAGCGAACTGGGTATTTTTCCTAAATTTTATTGTACAGCAGCAAAACATAGTACATTACCGAGTTTTGTATCATATGAAGTTGTCCGCCATCCAAAACGAAGATGTTAATCAGGAAGTACATATCTAAAGTATTTGAATTATACTATTCCTATGCTACTTGCTTTACGTCGCACCGACACAGATAGGTCTTATGGCCACAATGGGAAAGGAGAGGGCTAGGAGTGGGAAGGAAGCGTCCGTGGCCCTAATTAAGGTACAGCCCAAGCATTTGCCTGGTGTGAAAATGGAAAACCACGGAAAAACAATTTCAGGGTTGCCAACAGTGGGCTTCGAACCCACTATCTCCCGAATACTGGATACTGGCCGCACTTAAGCGACTGCAGCTATCAAGCTCGGTACTATTCTTATGAAAAACAAAAAAATTCACGGGAAAAACTTTTACATTCCAGTTTTATCAATAAGCCTGTTCAAACAATAAAACTGAATAATTTAATGTGGCTACTTAAGCCGCAAATAAACAAAAGTACATTGAAAGATTTATCTATTTAGGAATAGTTTGTTTTGGTATAGTAGCCTTAAAACATTGGGCCATGTACAGTCCAACCTTGCAATACTTGCACCACCATCTACAGTAATTTCTTTTCACGTTACAGGTGAACTATCAGCCTGCGTCTGTTCGCCTAAATAAAACGTAAGCCCAAATTTCGGGAGCAAAAATTTATGTGATTACCGCAAGGAAGATCTTTACTTATGTTAACACCTATGAACAAAAAAAAGAAATCCCGAAAAGGAACTTTCACCTCATCATCGGAGTAATTTAAATTGAGAGGACTTCTCCTATGTGAAACTCACAACCTGACTTTTAACGCCGTTTATCAGCATACGTTACCTGCTGTCCATCTCACAACATTATCGAGGTCATTTTGGAGTTACTCACAATCTTGTAACTTATTTATTACTCTATACATAATATCATCATCCGCAAAATGTCTTCCGCTTCTTTACTCATATCACGTGTATATATATACGAAAATATTAATGTCCAATAATACGGCCTTGAGGAATTCCCCTATTAATTATCCCAGGGCCAGATAAAGCTTCGCCTACTCTAATTATCTGATATATATTTTGCAGTAATATAGCCGCCGATTCAGTCACTCTTTTGTCTAGTTTATTTGCACTCATTTTTGCCAGTAGTCTCCCAGGACGCCTTAGACAGGTCAATCGTGGTACAGTCCATCTGAATCCAAGATATCTGTTATATTTTGCTGGAAACCTACAAGTTGAGCTTTAGTGGAATAACCTTTCTTAAACACGAACTGCCTTCTATAGAACCAGTTATAAATTTCGCAAACACATCTAATATAATCAGAAAGAATGCTGTACAAAAGCTTACATGCAATGCATGTCAAACTGACTGGCCTTTAATTTTCAGCTTTGTGTCTATTTCCTTTTTCTTTATACATTTAAGCAGAAATAAATAAATAAATAAATAATCAGTATATGCACTTTTATACCATGTCAGTTTGAGTTTAATTTCATTTAATATAGGGGTATACGTGTTTGTCAGAAATTGATGCAGGAAGATTCAGAAGTATTGATAAACTGCTAAAGGTGGAGAAAAGTACGGGTTTTTCACTTTTTATGTAGATAATTAAACAGTAAAAATCTATATAAATAAAGTTGTAGGGGGTCCGCTGTCTTTAATTTCGTTTGTTTTGCCAATTATTCAGGTATTTATCCGTTTTAGGTATACTGAAGACCGAATCGGTGGTTTTTATTTTCCGTGTCTGTCCGTTTGTCTGTTTGTCTGTTCCACCATCACGGCGAAACGGCTGGATAGATCTCGACCAAACGTCATATTTAGTGCATATTCATCCCGGGTAAGGTTTTGATATGCATATCATCTTAAAATCATTGAAAAGACGGGGGGTTTATAGGAAAATCAGAAAGGTTTTCCTCAATTTTCTCGTATACTACTGATTTTCTGTAAACTCTGTGGACTATATGTGAAACGTACCTTCATTATAAACAACTTTTGGTATGTTCATAATTTACCTTACTCTTCAAATTACGGAATAACAACACTATTTTCTGCGGGTATCATGCTCTGAATTGATAACCGACAGACCGACAACGAACCTGCAAGTTACCATGGCAAGGTCTCTGCTTGCCAGCAGGGAAGTAACGTATTGCCATTTTCGTCATAATTTCTCTAAATTAGTGGTTGTTCCTTCGGTAGAAAGCAAGAGAGGCGTCAATCGGCCATTCTGCGGGATATTGGCGGAATATCGTTAGCGGTTATAACCGTCCTCGAATAGCTTAAATAATAATGCCATTGGTCATCTTCTTATCTGTTTGCCTAAGAATCCCTGCGCGTAAATTTATTCTCTGTTACCGCTTTCTTATATCCATAACTCATACCAGCATAATTTATTGAGGGGCATTTGACTGTCCAATACATTCACTTGGTATTTACAATGTTATCCTCATCCGGCTGTCCTCAGTTATAATCCTATTTTCTATTAATTTCAACTTTCTCAACTGTGTCACTTTCTTTCTTAATTACTCAGTATGTATGCAAGTGCTATCCCGAAACCTGGACACTATTTTCTTTGAGAAAGTATTCCAAGCTATACAAATGTGTAACTTTTGGACCCGGAAAATATCGGAATACGGATGCAATTTTAATGAAGATTCAGACCTTCGTTTCGGAATAATTGGTGGCTAAACGGTAAATCGTATCACAAAAGATAAAGCACAATCACTTTTCAATTTGGATAGATCTGTCACTTTGGGCCTATGACATTTTTCGTATCTCTATCCCTATACGTTATGTAGAACTACATTTCTCGAGTTCAAGTTAATTTACACGTACATGTTATCGTTTGGTACACTTATAGGAAAGATGCAATCACGTACATTGACATGACCAATGGCCATATGATCACCAAATGTAATGATTCCAGTGTCACATGAGTATCAAAAAATAAAGTAGCATGTGAAAACTGAACCAAATTTCACCCCGTTCAATGACTAACTTAATCTAACACATAAATATAGGAGATACGAGAAAATGTCATAGAACCAACCATGTAGAACACTGAACGAGACATCTGATGGTGAAGTCCGTTTGTAGATGCAATTTAATATAGTTTTGCTCACTGCCTTTACAGTAATTTACGGAGAAATCCATATGCAATGTAGAATACCGTAGCGAAGCACGGAGACATTTGCTGGTATTGTAATAATTGTTGGGCCTACAGTGTAATTATAGTACAGTAAATTATAGCTCAGTGTTTTCTTGAGCAAATGTCATTATGTCGTATCGACATGACCTGTCCTTTATTGGCAACCCTATATCCTCTAGATACTATTACTGCTGGAATTACGAAACTAACCAACCAACGACGGGTAAACACGAGTTAGGTATTTGGAAGGGGTAATGAAGGTGTCTCACCAGAAATTCTCTGTGAAATCAAAAGGCTGTCGTTATTTTTAATTTCTATATAATTGTATAAGTGGTTTGGAATTTGAATCCTTCCTTCCATAGTTTCTTGTATCATCCGTAGACATAGAATCCAGACAGTTTTTTTTTCTTGTTGCCAGATTAAATCCTTCTGTATTCTTCTCATCCTCCCTGCAGACAGGGCAACTTTTCTTACTCAAGTGTGGGGGAGTTTTCTCCAAGAAGTCATTGGGAATTGGCAATAAATATGTTGGAACGTGGTAGGAATTCAGCATCAATATCGATAGCAAGCGGAGCAACACACAGTGTCCCAGTGGAAATGGCTGAAGGAATTAGTACACGAAATTAAGAAGAACAGAGAACACGACTGGAATCATTAAATTTTCTTCGTGTCCCCCCCAACACACACATACACAGAGAGAGAGAGAGATAGAGAGAGAGAGCGTAGTTAGATGCGGTCACGTGCCCCAGGTAATATTTTTCTGTGCCTTGTTTGAATTAACCATTCAACATTGATCTGCACTTAGGACAGTCGCCTAAAAGGCGGACTGCCTGTCCGTTGTTTTCCACCCCTTTTCTTAAATAATTGCAAAGAAATTGGAAATTTATTCAACATCACCCTTGGTAAATTATTTCAATACCTAACTCGCCTACCTATGAATGAATATTTGCCCCAAATTTTCCCCTTGAATTCCAACTTCTTTTCTACTTTTAAAAGCACCACTCAAACTTATTGGTCTACTACATCGTCTCTCCGCTGACAGCTCGGAACATACTGCTCGTCTCCTTTCTCCCAAGTCTTCCCAGCCCAAACTTTGCAACTTTCTCGTAACGCTACTCTTTTGTTGGATATCACCCAGAACAAATCGAGCTGCGTTTCTGTTGATGTTTTCCTTCCTGTTCTTGAATCAAATAATCCTAGTGAGGGTCCCATACAATGGTACCATAGTCTAGTTAGGGTCTTACCAGAGACTTATAAGCCGTCTCCTTTACATCCTTAAATACCCTCATACAAAGGTACAGAGGTGTGTGATCTTTATTTACAATCCCATTTTGTTACTACCCGAATGAAGATCTTTTCTTACAATAACACGTAGGTACTTACAATGATCCCCATAGGAAACTTTCAATCCATCAACGCAGCATTTAAAACTGAGAGGACTTTTCCTATTAGTGACTTTTAACCCCGTGTATTATCATACCATTGCTCGCTGTCTATCTCACGACATTATCGAGGTCATTTTTCAGTTTCTCAGATCTTGTAACTTATTTATCTCTCTATACAGAATAACTTCACCCGCAAAAAAGCGTTATATCTGATCCCAGTTCATTACTCATATCATTTATATACATACGAAAATATAAAGGTCACATAATACTGCCTTGAGGAATTCCCCTTTTAATGATTACAGGATCAGTAAAGCTTCACCTACTCTAATTCTCTGAGTTCTATTTTCTAGAAATATAGTCACCCATTCAGTCTATCTTTTGTCTTGTCCAATAGCCCTCATTTTTGTCAGTTGCCTCCCATGATCCATCCTATCAAATGCCTTAGATAGGTCAACCGCGATACAGTCAGTTTCACTTCCTGAATCCAAAATATCAGCTATATCTTGCTGTAATCCTACAATTGTAATGTTTCAAGTCTCATGTTATGTGTAATGTCTTCCACAATAATAAATGCGGTTTGTATGCATTACAGTAACAAAACCTATAAGTAATCCGCCACAAATACTGATATCATGCCTATATCCGGCTCATTGGCTGAATGGTCAGCGTAGTTGCTTTAGGTTCAAAGGGCTTCGGGTTCGATTCCCGTCAGTTTGGTGATTTTAACCATGAATGGTTAACATCCAGGGCTCGGAGGCTGAATATTTGTTCTGTCAGCAACATCCCCGCAACTCACACACCACATACAATAACATGACAGATGCCACCCACCCTCATCGGAGGGTCTGTCTTACTAGGGCTGCACAAGGCCACACGGTTTTATTTTTTACCAGTAGTTACGCGCGGGCTCCACCCGCATTGTATCACGATGTTCAAGTTACAATGTTTCGAGGTAATGGAATAATACGCACGATCTGTTGTGGTAATAGAATGTAATATTATATCACAAATGGGATTTCATCAGGGACGACTCAGTAATAAATGCATCAGGGTTTGAAAACTATCATGTGTATCATAATCATTATAAAAAGATGAAAGCCATTGTACAGTGCTGATGGCATCATTGACTTCTTAAAATAAAAGACAGCCTATATCAACACAAGTTAAAAGAATATTTTAATTCAAAACCGGTTTTCGGTAGCTTAGTTCCACCATCATCAAAGAAAACTGCTCAAAATAGTTTCCTGTTTAACAGAGATATACTTGAGATATGGAATTTGGAGAAAGAGCCATGGACTAGAACGAAATTACATTCCATTTGAGCAACTTGCAACCTGGAATTTATGCAGAGAATTTCGATTAACAAAATAATAATAATAATAATTAAAAATAAATAAAACTATGAAGATACTGCAGTTCTGAGTTCTATTATGCACGATTTTTAAAGCTATGTTTACGATAAAATCACTAAAAGAAACGCAAATAAAATTGAATATCTTCACTTTTAATTTAATAAATGAAAATATTCTTTCACAATAATAAATTCGGTTTGAATGCAGTACAGTAACAAATCCCTATATTACATCGCCACAAAAGCTGATACCATGCATATACCCGGCTCCTTGTCTGAATGGTCAACGTAGTTGCCTTTGGTTCAAAGGGCTCCGGGTTCGGTTCCTGGCCCAGTTTCCTTCTAAGAACTTAATTTTTGAATGTATTCCCACTTGGGTTGAGCAGTAATGGCTCTATCCTCTATTCTTCAACCGTTCCCTGCTATAAAACAATTAAAACTTGAATTTTATTAGCCTAATTGTAATTCAATTATAAAAATGTACTAAACTGGTGTATTGCTTCACTGTAAAAAAGGAATCTTGAACTACAACATTATTACAACTAGATTTGAAGTCGCGTTGTAAAAAGAAAAATCAACTCATATATGCACCAAAGTCAACTTTGGAGATACAGGACACAATCGGGATGGTGATGGAATAAACAACAGAACACTTAAATATGAAGGTAAAGACTCTCTACTTTATTACGCATGAGCCGAGTCATCTACCGAGCAAGTTTGGTTACATGCAGTGAATTTCAGTACTTACCTACTGCAGTACCAGCTGGGAAACATGAGAGAAGGATTATGCTCATAGAACTACGAACTATATGGGTATTAACGAGTTGGAGGATGGTTGCCTAGTTGTACTTCCTCTTAAAACAATAATCACCACCACTACCACCACCACCAATCACTATTAACGAGTTAAAACCGCATCTTGTAACTCATTAGTGCCATTGGAGGGAGTTACAGGATTACAATTTTGATTTAGAATTAAGGTGAACAATTAATTAATATCAGATCTCGTAACTGTAAAATATAAACTCTACGTAACTTTCAAAAAAATACTACATTGCGACGTAATTTCGTAGTAATTATTTATACGTCTAATGTATATTGTAACACCTGCAATTTAACTGATGTCAGTATCCTGGTGTTTTGCATAGGAAAAGCATAGGAAGTATAGAGTAAGGGTAAACTCTTTTGTTAATAGCCTGCTAGTGTGGGAGAGAACAAGTAAAATATAGTGAAATGTTTGAACATTCTGTCTTCACAGGACAAGTGCTATATCGGGATTTCATGGAAGGTGGAGCTTCTCTGAAGATAGATGTAGTAGAGGTGGTACATGAATAATGATGTATTAAGAAGGCTCACGTCTGGGTCACTGAAATGCCCAATTGATAGGTATGCATGGAGGAAACTAACGTCATGACCAGTGAAGGGGTCTAGTCGTACGTGAATACAAAGTGCATTAGCTTCTTCTCCCTGAGTTGGTAGGATACGTGTGCTCAGAAGACATACTGCAGTTTCAGAGCGTAATCAAGCAAGGACGTTGTGCGATACACGGTAGTAAGGGGCATGCCGAAAATATAAAGCACCAGATATTATCTGCAATACAAACTTGTAGAGAATTCCATAAAGGAATATTTTATTATATATAGAGAGAAGTATATATTTGAGAAATCTGCCTAAAAGATATAGGGACTGATAAAACTCGGCTCTTTACAAAATATTGCAGTAACAAATGATATAAGGAAAATATTAAATCACGCCAAGAGGACCCTCAACATCAAAATTTTATCCAGAAAATTAAAATGAATTGTGTCTGGATTTGTATGCGATGTTGGTACATGCCGTCATCCCTTATTACAAGGTCTGAAAAAAAATAATTCCTTGAAAAATATACGGGTAAGAAAATTCGCGAGATTTCACTCTAATACGATGTTATCTAGGACGTTACAATCTTAATGCTTTCAACAAGATAAGAAACGCTGCACCAAACTTGAAAATATTTGTTTCACTAGACGAAGCGATAGATGATTGTAGCAGATTCATAGCAAACGTACTGTATGTGTGAGTTTGTACGTGGCAGTGTTGGAATGTTGCGTGTGAATTTGCATATGATGATGCTGGATTTAAATGTTAAACTAGTACTAGTCGTACGTGAATACAAAGTGTAATACATTCAAAAAAATAGAGGCACATATATTGCAACGTCTGGTATGTGAACGTTAATGTGGTATATGGGGTTCCAATGGTCGTACAGCATACTTTGAGATCTTAGCTACTCAGGGTATATCAAATCGAAGTTATACTCCATCTGTAGGCGTAGCCATGCATTAAACTGTCAGGTGACATCTCAAAACAAAGCGAATTTCGGTGCATCCGTGTGTCGTTGTGAGGTACACATACTACTGCGGTCTTTTGAGCACGTTGTACGTCAACCAGCACATCCAATTAGACATCCTAACGATCTTCAAGTCGCAAGGGCCGTCACTTTGATCCAGGGAGGATGGAATTTTCGTCGTGTTGCTGTGGATCTCAATGTCTCTCCGTCAGTTATTCAACGCTTGTGGAATTTCTCCAGTGGGACATGCCAGTTCACAAGGAGTGTTGGACAAGGGAGTGAACGCTTGACAGCCTCACAGAATGACCGATATCTGACCACCTGTGCGTTGCGGCGTCGATCAGCAACTGCCAGAGAGCTGCAACGAGGCCTCCAAAGGGTCTCTGGAGTAACGGTGTCTGACCAGACAGTAAGGAACAGGTTGAGAGAAGTGTCCTTACGACCCAGACGTCCTGTTCGAGTGCCCCGTTTAACGCAGCAACATCGCGCAGCTCACCTTCTGTTTGCCCGTACCCACGTCAACTGGCAACTTCGCCAATGGAGACGCGTGTTGTTCACAGACGAGTCCAGATTTCCCCTGACACAGCGTGATGGACGTCAACGTGTATGGAGACGCCGTGGTGAGCAGTACATACCAAGTGTTGTCCAGGAAGGCGACCGATTCGGACAAAGTTCTGTGATAGTGTGGGGTGGCATCGGTATTGATGGCTGTATGGATCTTGTCGTCGTCCGTGGTAATCTTACCGCTGCTGGGAACATCGAGCAATTACTACTACAGCATGTGTTAGTTTGCTGCATACTGTGTTGGCCCTGAATTCCTACTCATGCATGAAAATGCCAGGGCTCATGTAGCGCGCATCACCAGAGCTGTCTTGCGAGAACTGGGCATTCAAGAGATGGAATGACCAGAAGTGAGTCCCGACCTTAATCCCATCGAGCATGTGTGGGATAGGCTTGATAGAAGTGTTCGTGGGCGTCCTGTTCCATCACAGACTCTCCAAGACCTCGAATTGGCTCTCATTGAAGAATGGGACCTGATACCGCAACGTGACCTCCGTCGACTTATACGGAGCATGCCATGTTGGCGCCAAGCTGTGATAAAAGCTCGTGGAGGACATACACCAAACTGAAACTCTCCAACTGTGATAGAAATCCACCCTGGAGGACTGTTATCAGTTTGGTTTCGCCCCTATTTGGACATTTCAATTTGCGTTCTGAAAATGAACGTGAATCTATCGATGTTATTTTGTATACTTCAACGGTAAAGGATAAAGGTTTAGTTGGTAATATACCTGGGTGTAAAGTATTGTTTTGTGGAGCATGACATACGTTCAAAATCATCTTCCCCTAATTTTTTGAACTGTGTATTTTCTTTCCATGGAATTGCTTGTTGTACTCTTGTAGTAATAGTAGTAGTAGTAGTTGGGTAATTATGTTTTAACTGTATTACAACACTACTGTAAGTGATCATTGCCAGTGGGATATTTTCCAGTTCTGATATATTTTAATAATAATAATAATAATAATAATAATAATAATAATAATAATAATAATAATAATAATAATAATAATAATAATTTCTATGCTGAGAATGACCAGTTCTGTGTTTATTTGAAGTACGCTGAAGTATTTAATTTAAGTTTTGGATTAAAACTTCTCATGTAATGGTATTAAGGGGCAAGACTGCCCCATTAAGGAATGGTACGTGTTCATTAATTACGTGTGTTTATCTTCAAGACAACCAGATCGTCAAGTGAAGAACGACAACCAAGTTGTAAGTCAAGCAACAGCCCTTTCTTCCTTCTACATTTGGCTTTATGTCGCACCGACACAGATAAGTCTTATGGCTACGAGGGCTAGGAGTTGGAAGAAAGCGGCCATGTCCTTAATTAAGGTACAGTCCCAGCATTTGCTTGGAGTGAAATTGGGAAACCACGGAAAACCATCTTCAGCGCTGCCGACAGTGGTGTCCAAACCAAGTATCTCCAAAATACAAGCTCAAAGCTGCGCGCCACTAACCGCACGGCCAAATCGCTCGCAATCCTTTCGGTACTCTCAGTATCATCTTCAATAAACCGAAAGGAGAATATATATTAGTGCGAAAATATCCAGAACTCCTTTCATTCACTGTCAATATTTTGTAAATGCAATTATCAAGCCAGAAGTTGGCCTATTAGCATAGCCTATTAGTTAATATTCTCCAATGAATATTTTATTTATATTACTTTTGTATAAACAAAAAGTTAGTTATTATCGTTCTTTCATTTGCTTAGTAATCAGCTTACCTATCCCTGAAAAGCACATTTCCCGGTGCGAGTGAGGTATGGCTTGCCATTGGAAGTGAAATTCCCTAACTGCTAGGATAATGCCCAAAACCAACGCCAGTGCAGAAACTGTATCCGATTGTTGGAATATTCCCACCCAGCATCCAGAGGGCCACTGCTTCAGAGCCGACAGAACAAAGCTGGGATTTACCATCGACATCCCTCCATGGTCACCACGCAGCAACGTCTCGCCTCAGATCCCGCAAGAGAGTCCTTGCTAGGACTCTGCCGCTGGAGGGAACACCCGAGACAACTCGTCTTAACAGGTGAAGGAGCTCACTGCCCACAGACATGTCACCATAGGAAGAACTAGCTCCTGGCGACGACCTATCTTACCCTGTATGGATATCCCTCAACCACTTAAGAGTGGGCGTCCCTCGATGCGAGACCTACCTGAGGAAATGGAGAATCCTTCCATCAAATTCAGGCACCTCGTATGAATGTGGTGCTGAACAAGTCCCAAGCCACCTACTTATCTATCGTCTCCTGGACAACCCATACACATCACAAGATGTTTTTAGAAGAAACAACAAGGCCATCGCAAATCACCGGGCACGGAAATGAAATGAATGAATGAACTGTGACGAATTTACTTTCAGCATCGTCATCATTATCATCTACCTTGAGCCACTCTTTTCAACTCAGCATAGGTCTTACACTTCATCCTCAGAAGCAGGCTCTTGAAATAAGACACTCTAGGTTATCATCTTCCTCTTTTTCCAGCAATTCTTCCTTCAGTGATGTTACAAAGGAACTCCAAATGCCGCAGAACGTGACCAATAAATTTTATTTTCCGTTTTTCAATTTCAGTTACCAGATTCCGTTTTTCTCCTGTATCTCTAAGGACTTCATTACTGCTCTTCGTTTCAGTCCAACTTATCCTCTGCATTCTCCTCCTGATCCACATTTCAATTGCCTCTATTTTTTTCTTTTCTTGCATTCTCAATGTCCAGCTTTCGCAACCATACAGAAGCATGTTCCATAGAAAGGTTTTGCAAAGACCTTCCAAGTTTGAATATATGTTTGCTGGCCAGCAGATGCTTTTTATCTTGGAAGGCTCTCTTTGCCATCGCTGTCCTTTTCGTGACCTTATATACTCCGATTATTACTCGTGACCAGGGTTACTAGGTAGCAAAACTGTTTCATTTGTCCAATTTTATCAGTGTCAATTTTGAACGATTATTTGCAGTCATGGATAGAATTTACTTTTCTCTTTGAATTTATGTTTATTCGGAAACGTATCCTCGTGTTGTCGAGCACTTGTTTTATATCTCTATGCGGTCCCAATACAAAAGTTTTAAAAATATACTGTCTTCTTCCGCGTTTCAAATACACTGTAGATACGAACGGTTTGACATGTGTGGTTCGGTTTTACAGTCGGACGCTCTCCCAGACACCAACCCTACGTGTAGAGATATACACACGACTGCGAGTTTCTGCGATGGTTGGCAGTCTTGAGGTATTATGTGGACATATGAAGATGAGTGCGCCTGTTGCCACTTCTTGAAGGATGCGGTGCTTTTTTATTTGCAAGTTGCTTTACGTCGCACCGATACAGATAGGTCTTATGGCGACGATGGGACAGGAAAGGGCTAGGAATGGGAAGGAAGGTACGTGGCCTTAATTGAGGTACAGCCCCAGCATTTTCTGGTGTGAAAATGGGAAACCACGGAGACCATCTTCAGGGCTGCCGACAGTGCGGTTCGAACCCACTATCTCCCGAATACTGGATAATGGCCGCACTTAAGCGACTGCAGCTATCGAGCTCGGTGCAGTACTTTTGTATCCGCCTCTTGGCACAGGCGAGAGCAAAGTGTAGCTTCCACTGAAGTCCCAGCCTCATCCATGGCTGTGACAACTTGGCAGCTGCTGGGGTATGGGTGGCGCTGAGTAATGACATGCGGAGGACAAATAGTGTCTGAGTGTCATGAAAAGTGTTGCTCATAGGATCAGTCGTGCTGCAGTGGTACCTTCTGGTCCAGTGAGGAAAGCAATGGCAAACTACGTCACTCCTCACCTTGTGTCATACGCCTCATCTGGGCTCTGCCATTCGTTTTTGCGGGTTTCCCTACAACTGCATAGCCTTTGGTGGTGCTATTTGAGGATCCAACCAGCCTCTGGGCTGATAACCTAAAAGACATGAAGATGAGTGTATTGGCACAAGTACGAACACCCAGTCGCGAATCAGAGGAATCAACCAGACACAGTTAAAAATCACCGAACTAGACCATAATCGAACCCACGGCCCTCTGAATAGAAGGCCTCGACGCTGAATGCTTAGACAAGAAACTGAACTAAAAAAACAAGGAATTAATTGTTTTAGGAAACAAAATCAGTGTTCAACAACGTAATATAAACTCTGAGTTTATGAGTAGATACAACACCTCGCATTTGAAACTACTAAAATTATGCCATAATAATGAAGTCCTATCTCATCTTTCGCTTCATTCATTTTCAGAGATATGCTGTTCGTGTCGTCACTCTCATATCATCTCCACCATCTACATCCGGTCATCATGCGTACGTTTAAACCTAACATCGCCCCCTGTGGTTGGGGGGACGCAGATGAAGAATACATCAACGGTATCCCCCGCCTATCGTAAGAGGCTACTAAAAGGGGCGATCAAGGGATGATGAAATTAGGACCATGAGACTACAGTACTTATGATTACTAAAATTATGTGAGGAACACCACGGGTCTGGACGTTGCCTGTGGTTGTTACCATCGTGTGTATCCCACCGAGGCGAGGGATGCGCACACGGCTGTGCGGACTAATGTCCATGCGAAAAAAGGTGCCGTACGCTGCGCTGTAATGTGTTAGTTCCCCTGTGTTCAAAACAGATCTGAATTACCTATGAGTCATACCATGATACGAAGAACACCACGGGTCTACGTTGTCCACTATTTGAGGAACACCATGGGTCTGGGTTGCTTGAGAATAGTACCATTATTGGAGGAACACTATGGGTCTGTGTTGCATGTGGGTGGTACCATAATTTGTGACACACAGTAGCACGGGTCCGCATTACATGTGATTAGTACTATTATGAGGGGCTGGTGACCTGGATTTTTTGGACTCCTTTTTTTATAACAAATATCATCTCAGACAAGAAGGCATTGTGAATTGCATTCAGCGACTGTTTTGGATTCATGGTAATGTTTTCATCATCATTCGTTTTATATTTCAGCCAGTGGATAAATTTTTAAGTTTTAATTATCGTTTCATTTCGTTGCGCTTTCGTACCATTAGGGACAGATGACCTAGCTGTTAGGCCCATTTAAACAACGAGCATCATCATCATCATCATCAAACCTAACTTCACGCATTTAACAAATTGTGTATTTATTTTCATTCATTATGTCGACTTCAATTCCTGTCCAGTCTAGAGCAGAAAATTACAGCAATTACCTAAATTACTCCATTAAAGCAAGTAATATATTCTACATTATTCTCTCTAACGTCGATGAAAGTCATAAACAAAACCTATTTCACTTCTAAAATTCACATCCTGTCATAGATTGGACGGGAAAACAATTAGATGTCTATTGTCTGTCTGGAGTAAGATCCAAAACCCAGATGAAAGCTTTTAAATTAATTCTGAGTATTGAATCCAAGTTCGCAGTTACTCTATTGTGCAAGGAAGCTATACGCTTTTGCCTTCTTTTTGTAAGAATCTCTCTCGTTATATAAATGTGAGTCTCGTAATAATAAAATAGGAGTGTCCTACTTTGCAATATCACAAGCCATTAAACTTCCAAGAGGCCAAAGAAGTAAAATCTGACGTAGTTTCTGGAGGATCTCTTGAGATGTCGACTAACCCCAACAATATGGGAAACTTTTATTAAAATTGTGATCCTCTAGAGATACTAGATGCTGGAGTGGTTGTTGCAGCAAAAGGGAAAAATAACCTAGAGAATAGAGCTTTCATCAAAAGCACACTCAATACAAAATATGACTTGAAGGTATGATCCTGACTGAAAGATGTAGAGAGGACGTTCAAAATAAATAAATAAATAAATAAATAAATAAATAAATAAATAAATAAATAAATAAATAAATAAATAAATAAATAAATAAATAAATATTAAGTGTGTAAGACGGTAAGCCTAGCTGTTGAGGATCGTATGATACAAATGAATGAGATGAGATTAACTAGGAACATAATTAATTCAACTGTTGAAGGTAAGAGAAACTGAGGTTCACCTTAAGGAAATATTAACACTCTGTGTCAAGCCAGTTAAAGATAGACCATTGGAGGTGGGATTCTGACTAGCACTATGTGTAAGTATGGTAATATTCTGCTTCAAATAATTCTTATCGAGCCCGCTCAGAATGTTTCAAGCTAGCCGAGAACATACGGGAGTAACGGAGTCCCACTTCAATTTGACAGGTAAGGGACTTCTTTGAAACAACTTGGCGAACGAAATGGAATTCGATGAGGAGCTATCAACGCTAATGGGGCTTATGGAAGAAAGAAAGAAAGTAGAACTGGCTGAGTTAGGAAAGAGAATGCATCTGGATGCGCTGGGGGTGAATTATATTCGGGTAAAGGGAGAAAACGCGAAAGAGACAGGAGATTATAAAGTGTACTTGACGGGTGTTGAAAAGCGAAGGGCAAAGTGTGCAAGGAATACTACTGCACGCAACATAGTTTCTGTTAGGCATGTAAATGAGTGAATGATGTAGGTAGATTTGGCAGTGGAGGAATTAGAACTAGAATTGTCTCAGTGTATTCACTATGTGAGGGTGCAGATGAGGATGAAGTTGACGACCTTATGAAGCATTGAGTGACATCGCAGTGAGGGTCAAGTGAAAGGATAGGATAGTGCCAATGGTCGATTTCAATGCGAGAGTTGGAAGTAGAACTGAAGGCTACGAAAGGGTGATTGGTATATGTGGGGAAGACATGCAAGCTAATAGGAACGAGAAGTTTTTGTGGACTTCTGTGTTAGTAAGCGTAATGTGCAATGTGTAACAAATTTGTAATTTCGAAGTGTTCTCGCCCTGAGTAAAAGCGATGCATGAGTAACAGCTTTTTAAGCTTATTTCTGAATAAATTATATTGTACTTCCTTATCTGATGGCAGGTTATTCCGGTCTAGAAAGCCAAGAATAACGGCATAGAGGGTTTGTGTTGACCACAGGACACCTCTGCAGGCCTTCTGGCTGAGCAGCGGCCGCTTGGTACGCCAAAGCCCTTCAAGGGCTATAGTGTCATGGGGGTTTGGATGGAAGGTAATTAAACATCTCCAACTGAGCAATGAAATGTCTGGAACCCGTCTTTTGTTACTTATGACGAGGCACATTAACATGGTTAGCTGACCTGGTATCAAACTTATAAACGTGAAAATGAAAATGAAAATCCGCACTCTGTTTCCAGTCATTCGACTGGGCCAAAAATTGAATAATGAGGCCCATATAGCGGTGAGGGTAGGAACTGTACAGGCTGCCGAAGCCTGTCGCACTCCTCTGGGACGATGATTAAAGACGGACATATGAAATGAAATGAAATTATTTTGGAGAGTGTTACTGGAATGAAAGATGACTGGGAAAACCGGAGTGCCCGGAGAAAAACCTGTCCCGCCTCCGCTTTGTCCAGCTCGAATCTCACATTAAGTGACCGGGATTTGAACCGGAGAACCGAGCGGTGAGAGGCCGGTGCACTGCCGCCAAACCCAGGAAGATGTACATTATAAACATATGTGTCCATAACAGGCATGACAGATAGCTTAATAAAAGTAAGCCTACAGTGGATCTTCACAGTAGATATTGTCACAACACGTAATGCCCTTTTTTGGAGAAGTAACATTTCAGAATTTCGGCTACAGCTTCCCCACTGTAGGGATCCGTACTGAAGATCAGTGTTGCCAACTTAGCGGATTTTCCGCTAAATTTGGCGGAATTAGAACACTGTCAGCGGAGAAATATATCATTTAGTGGACAGCGGAATTTTTGGCAAAATTCTAAATTTATTATAGCGGAATTTAGTGTTTGATCCATTTTACGTTTTTTGTTTTGCTATTTGCTTTACGTCGCACCGACACAGATATGTCTTACGGCGACGATGGGATAGGAAAGGCCTAGGAATGGGAAGGAATTGGCCGTGGCCTTGATTAAGGTACAGCCCCAGCATTTGCCTGATGTGAAAATGGGAATCCACGGAAAACCATCTTCAGGGCTGCCGACAGTGGGGTTCGAACCCACTATCTCCCGATTACTGGATACTAGCCGCACTTAAGCGACTGCAGCTATCGAGCTCGGTTTTTACGTTTTTTAAAAGAAACTGTACTCCAGTATGTCTCCGAGCTATTCCGTATTTCCTGTCAGGAGCTAGCAGTTACATGAGGAAAACATGTTATTTGGATCTGATGTTATGAGATCATGGTATCATAAATTTGTAATGCGTGGGAAATCGGTAATTCTCTCTTAGTTGACTAATGACGACAGATAATGAAACGGTGAGAGAGTAGCATTTATATTTATGCTAAGAAGAAAGACCGTTTAATGAAGTGGCCTGTCGTGTGTGTGGCCCTTGAGGCAGGGGATTCCTAATTTTCACCCTGCAGTAAAACGCCTACAAGTTTTAGCTCGCCGGCTCGCAGTGGAACTCACAGATCAGGTGAGTGCAGATATTTACTTTTATTATTATTTTTATTATTACTATTATTGCTCATTTTTATTGCTCATTATTTGAGATAAGATTTCTTGGCGGAATTTTAGCGGATTTTTAATAGTATTTAGCGGATCTTGAAAATATAAGTTGGCAACACTGCTGAAGAATACTGTTAAGACTATAATTTTTTTTTTATTATTTAGGAATTTTACCTATGATAGCTCTCAAGAGATACGTTACTCTTGATAGTTTACTTAAAGTCTACGTGAGCTTTCCAGTTCAAGTTTCGATTTAATATATATTCCCAATAGACATGATATAGGCTTTTGGGCTTATGCCGTGTCAAGAAAATAAAGTGAAATCCTTTACGTTTTGCAGAGAAGTAAGTAAATTCGCAGAGAAACGTAAGGAATTTTATCTTCTTTTCTCGACACGGTATAGGCCCAAAAGCCTGTATCATGTCTGTAAGTACGGGCCGTAAACGCATCAATGGCAACTATATTCCCAATAATTTCACATGTTGATTATAATGCTTTAATTTATATATGCTAGGGGCTTTACGTCGCACCGACACAGATAGGTCTTATGGCGACGATAATATATTTTTATTTACATGTACACTGACTGACAGAGCAAATGCAACACCAAGAAGGAGTGGTTCGAAAGGGATGAAAGTTGGGGAAAAAGCAGAGACGGCACGGATGAATAATTGATGTTTATTTCAAACCGATATGCAGGTTACACAATGCGCACGGCATCGACTCAGTAGGATGTAGGACCACAGCGAGCGGCGATGCACGCAGAAACACGTCGAGGCACAGAGTCAATAAGAGTGCGGATGGTGTCCTGAGGGATGGTTCTCCATTCTCTGTCAACCATTTGCCACAGTTGGTCGTCCGTACGAGGCTGGGGCAGAGTTTGCAAACGGCGTCCAATGAGATCCCACACGTGTTCGATTGGTGAGAGATCCGGAGAGTACGCTGGCCACGGAAGCATCTGTACACCTCGTAGAGCCTGTTGGGAGATGCGAGCAGTGTGTGGGCGGGCATTATCCTGCTGAAACAGAGCATTGGGCAGCCCCTGAAGGTACGGGAGTGCCACCGGCCGCTGCACATGCTGCACATAGCGGTGGGCATTTAACGTGCCTTGAATACGCACTAGAGGTGACGTGGAATCATACGCAATAGCGCCCCAAATCATGATGCCGCGTTGTCTAGCGGTAGGGCGCTCCACAGTTACTGCCGGATTTGACCTTTGTCCACGCCGACGCCACACTCGTCTGCGGTGACTATCACTGACAGAACAGAAGCGTGACTCATCGGAGAACACGACGTTCCGCCATTCCCTCATCCAAGTCGCTCTAGCCCGGCACCATGCCAGGCGTGCACGTCTATGCTCTGGAGTCAATGGTAGTCTTCTGAGCGGACGCCGGGAGTGCCAATCTACGGGAAATTGTTCTGGTCGATATTGGAACAGCCAGGGTGTCTTGCACATGCTGAAGAATGGCGGTTGACGTGGCGTGCGGGGCTGCCACCGCTTGGCGGCGGATGCGCCGATCCTCGCGTGCTGACGTCACTCGGGCTGCGCCTGGACCCCTCGCACGTGCCACATGTCCCTGCGCCAACCATCTTCGCCACAGGCGCTGCACCGTGGACACATCCCTATGGGTATCGGCTGCGATTTGACGAAGCGACCAACCTGCCCTTCTCAGCCCGATCACCATACCCCTCGTAAAGTCATCTGTCTGCTGGAAATGCCTCCGTTGACGGCGGCCTGGCATTCTTAGCTATACACGTGTCCTGTGGCACACGACAACACGTTCTACAATGACTGTCGGCTGAGAAATCACGGTACGAAGTGGGCCATTCGCCAACGCCGTGTCCCATTTATCGTTCGCTACGTGCGCAGCACAGCGGCGCATTTCACATCATGAGCATACCTCAGTGACGTCAGTCTACCCTGCAATTGGCATAAAGTTCTGACGACTCCTTCTTGGTGTTGCATTTGCTCTGTCAGTCAGTGTATATGAAATATAACTGACTGAGTCATTTTATCATTTACCGTGAGTTTTTTTTGCAGAGAACCACTCATCTGTTCAATGTTCGATTACATAGCACATTGAGCTCTACAACTATTCTAACCTCATTTAAAAATATGGTATCATCTTACTATATATAAAAATGTATGTATGTATGTATGTATGTATGTGGTGGGTGTAATTGACACATCTCCTCCTTAACCACTGGAGCAATTTCAACCAAACTTGGTACACTTACGGCTTAGTATCAAGAGACAAACAGCGTGGGGGTAAGACCTCCCGAGCACCCACAGGGGCGAGGGAGCTAGGGGGTCAGATAAAAAATAAACGAAAATAGTGTCGAATCCATACTTTTCGGGGTAGCTATGATGAATAGTGACACTCCGGAAATTTTTAAAGTCCATGTTCAGCCCCATTTATGGTGTGGGGCGAGGGGGTAGTGATGTATAAAATTAATCGAAAATAGTGTCGAATACATAGTTGTCGGGGTCGCCGAGGTGAATTGTACATTCCGGATTTTTAGTAGGTAAGGCGACAAACCGCGTGGGGCTAAGGCACCCCAGGAACCCTTAGGGGCGTGGGGGGGGCGAATGGGTCAGATAAAGAAATAAACCAAAATATTGTCGAATCCATACTTTTCGGGATCGCTGAGATGAATAGTGATACTCCGGATTTTTTTAAATTCCATGTTCAGCCCCCTTTAGGGCGAGGGGGGAATGTTATATAAAAATAATCGACAGTAGTGTCGAATACATAGTTGTCGGGGTCGCCGAGGTATTGTACACCCCGAATTTTTAGTATCAGGAGAGAAACCACGTGGGGGTAAGGCACCCCAGGAACCCTTAGGGGCGGAGGGGGGTGGCGAGTGGGTGAGATATAAAATTCATCGAAAGTAGTGTAGAATCCATACTTTTCGGGCTCGCTGAAGTGAATAGTGACACTCCCCAATTGTTTAATGTCCAAGTTCAGCCCCCTTTGTGGTGGGGAGCGATGGGGGAGTGATATATAAAAATAATAGAAAATAGTGCGAATCCATAGTTTTCGGGGTCGATGAAATGAATAGTAACACTCCGGATTTTTAGTATCAGGAGACAAACCGCGTGGGGTTAAGACACCCCAGGAACCATTATACGCGGAGTGGCGAGGGGGGGGGGGTGTTGAGATATAAAAATCATCGAAAGTATTGTCGAATCCATACTTTCCGGGCTCGCTGAAATAAATAGTGACACTCCGGAATTTTTTAATGTCCAAGATCCGCCCCCTTCGGGGTGGGGGGCGGTGGGAGAGTGATATATAAAAATAATCGAAAACAGTGTCGAATCCACAGTTTTTCGGGTGGCTGATATGAATAGTGACACTTCGGATATTTCATAGCTCCAAGTTCATCCATCTTTGTGATGGGGGCGAGGGGGGAATGATATATAAAATAATCGAAAATAGTATCGAATCCACAGTTTTCGGGATCGATGAGATGAATAGCGGCACTCCGAATTTTTAGTATCATGAGACAAACCACGTGGGAGTAAGACACCCCAGGCACCTTTAGTGGCGAGGGGCGAAGGCGAGGAGATATAAAATCATCGAAAATATTGTCGAATCCATACTTTTCGGGGTCGCTGAGATGAAAAGTGACACTCCAGAATTTTTCAACCAAGTTCAGCCCTGTCGTGGTGGGGCACGAAGGGGGGGGGGGATGTATAAAATAATCAAAAATAGTGTCGAGTCCATAGTTTTTGGGGTCGCTGAGATGAATAGTGACACTCCGGATTTTTAAAATTCCAACTTCAGCCCCCTTTGAGGTGGGGACGGGGGTGAATGATGTGTAAAAATAATCGAAAATAGTGTCGAATCCATACTTTTCGGGGTCGCTGAGGTGAATAGTGATACTACGGTGCTTTTATAAGCCAAAGTTCACCCCCTTAGTGAATAGTTCGAATCTATAGTTTTCGGGGTCACTGAGATGAATAGTAACACTCAGGATTTTTAAAGTCCAAGATCAGCTCCCTTTTGGGTGGCGGGCGAGGGGGATTGAGGTATCAAAAATCGAAAATAGTGTCGAAACTACAGTTTTCCGGTTCGCTGAGATGAATAGTAACATTCCGGATTTTTTAAAGTCCAAGTTCAGTCCCCTTTGTCACAGGGGGCGAGAAAGGGTGAAAAAATAAATTGTACAAATGACCGAAATAATGGACCTATGTATGTTCCAGTACGACTTACAAGTATGATTTACTAACTGGAAAATATACTGTGGGAGTAAGACGCCCCGGAACAACTAGGGAAGGGGGTGAAATATAATCCATATTAATAAACGGGAGTCATTTTGGAGCGATCTATATATATACAGTACTGTATATATTTATAAATTAAGACATAAAAATGAAAACAGACGTGAATTAATGAGATACTTCTAGGCATCTTAGAAACTTAGAACTTGGTATCAGACAAGCTGATGACCGGATGAGTTGGCCGTGCAGTTAGGGGCGCTGTCGATATGATGTGCCGTTTAGGAGCAGTTAAACTCCACTTAGAGTACCTTCTTATGTCGATCTATACTTATCTACTGAAGTCGATTTGTAGCGATCTAGAAGGGGTGTGTGTGTGCCATTGTATTTAATACTTTACAAATCGATAATGACTGCCAGCAGGAGGGCGTCTGCTACTGTGATCAGTACACTCCACTTCATCTTTGACTGGCAGTAGGAATGGGGTCCTACTCCAACTCCTGTGTACCATTCTAATGAATAATTTCCTTCTCTATTTGACTGGAAGAAGACAAGGGAGCATGGATTTTTTTCAAAATTCCTTTACCCGATTGTGCTTGGCAATAGCCAAGGGTGCCCACCATTATAAACAAATTTACCCACCTAAAACGTAACTCACGTTAGTCATAGTAGCCTGCTGTTATAATGGAAACTCACCAACTCGGTGTGACTGGCAGTAAGCTGACTAAAATTAGGAAAAGGGGCCTGCCATTATATTGATAACAGCACAACTCAATTTTGACTGGCAGCCATATCATAAAAAGTTCTCAATTGTTATCTGTCTGGAAGTAGGAAATGGGGCCTGTCATTGCAACTAAAACTCCCCAAATCGATTGTGACCGCGCAGCATTCAATGGGGCCCGTCATTATAATGAAAATTCCCAACTCAATTGCGAATGGCAGTAGGCAAGTGGACCTGCCGTTATCGTCACAACTCCGCAATTCGCACTTTACTTTAGAAACAACGTATGTGGACCTCCACATACTGTTTCTTAGATAGCGCTAAGAGACATGGAGTATAAAAAATCTTATTCACTGCATGTAAAGTAATTTACTTCGTTATCCGTATACAATATAGAATACCGTAGCGAAGTACGGGCATATTTGCTAGTCTGTATATGAAACTGAACACGCAATAAATCGCGAATCACCAAGTAAGTATGTTATTAGCACAACAAATACAAAAGGGCTAGGACAGAGCCTTATGGAACTCCATGTTGAATATGAAGTTCAGTTGTTCATCCGTAACACCATGGTTATTCAATTATGAAATTAAAACTGAATTGGAAACGCAATCAAAGTCTTTGCTAAATCAACACAGAGTGACTTGGGCAACTTTCCTGCATATTGTCCCAGTGGGGACAAGTTTTAAGCCCCTCTCCACCACCTTTTTGGCCTGGCTAAACTGCCATTGAAATTAGTATCACTTTGGAATTTTATTCCAACTCGTTTTTAATGTTTTTTTCCTGTGCGACTTATGTCGCTAACTGTAATTGGATCTTCTCCGTCTCCGGAGTTATATTCCATCGTTATCTTTTGGTCTGGTGTTGGGCCAGGTGTGGGCCGAGTTTCTTCCGAGGCTCGCTGACTTTCCTCCCAGCCGTGCTTCGCGTTGCTTGTTGGGGGTGTCTGAGTCGCCCGCCATTAACATTGGGTCGCTTGACGAAGATGCAACGAAGGCGTGCTTGGTGTCTTCCCTGGGGCTGGAGTTTAGCCCAAACCATGGATGTGGGTTAAATTCCCATTGAAAAGGGTGTCTTCTCACCCTTACATCTTCTGTAATCGTCCTCTTAATTTGGATTTTATTTGAATCCTTCTGATAACAAACGTCGTGAGTATTGTATCCGGGAGCTAACGCGTCCCCATCAGTCTGCTGGAAAATGTAAGTTCCTTACCATTCACTTTGGAAGTGACCTTCACCATCTGGACTTTTGACTTCGGAAATCATATTATTACGGGTCTTGGTGCAAGCTATTTCTCTCAAGTTTCTACTTCAGCGTTTCTCGGCATTTTCTTTAGTCTGTTTTACTTATCACCATTCTCGGGTTTCATTTGTTATAGTGTGTTTGTTTCACACTACGTGTACTGAACTTTAGAAAATTATTTCTACATTGGTAAAATCAAAATATATGTATTATTATTGTTGTATGTGTCCTCCGCACCTACAAGCTCCGCGTCTACAAGCTCCGTAGCCCGCCGAACACAGACGTTTCCAGAGACCACGAGGCAGCCTGCAGTGCGCTGACGTGATTATCGGTGACGTCAGCCAGCGCTATAAAAGGCGCAACGTTTCTCGCCTCTCGACAGCCGTAGTGGAAGGACGTGTTCCTCTCGCTCGCTCTCTCTCTCCTCGCCAGGCGCTCTGTACTTTCCCAGTACTAGTCAGGCAGCTGTACTTGTTAGTACATCTCCGAAAGAGCATTGTCTACTGTTTGTACTTTTAAGTACGCAGTACGAGCATTGTCAGGAAGCACCTTTTAGTGCTATTCTCTTTCAGATTTTTATTTCAGGAAGCGACAGGTACGATGGAACTTCGAGACGACCTACCAGAGAACTTCAAGGATGCAGTAGAGGAGATTGTTCTCTGGGTCGACCACAGGACCGTCCCACTGAACCACGCCGCCCCTGCGCTGCTGGTGTAGTACCGACCTGGGGAGGACACCTACAGGGAGGCCTACCTCATCATCGAGCTCCTCACGAGGCTCGAAGGGGCCACAGGGAAGGAGCTCTCCCCCGACGCCGTCGAGAACATCGAGAACTGGGCGATAATTATTCGCCCCACGGACCCAGGCCAGATCAGCCGCTACGAGAGGAGCTTCTCTGCTTACTTTCAAGTCACCCGAATACTACACTACCGGCAACGGCAGCCAGGAGACTGCCATACAGACGGAGCCGAGGAATGAGGACGACGGCGGCGCTTCCGAGTGCTGCGACGGCGCGACCCCAGTTGGAAAGCTGTACTTTACGAAGTATACGCAGACCAACAAGGCCGCCAACCAGGATCGTCGACCCCCAACCAAGATGAAGTGGACGAAGACGCAGACCTACCAGGAAGGGCCTGTTACCCGGGCGCAAACCAGGAAAGCGCTCGTGATGGTGGAAAGCAGCACAGCAGTGGAGAAGGACGCCCCCTGATGTTCTGATGCTGCTGCCCAGGCACAGCCTGCCTGCATGTCTGTCGAGCTGCAGACCACGATGTGCGCCCCACAGGACAGGGAATGCAGTCGAGTGCTAGCACCGACCGACGCCGCCGCCGCCAGCTAGGAGAAGGAAGAAGACGGCGACGCAGCGGAGCCACCAGCTACCCCGGGGTCACCAGGCCGGGAGGAGGGCCACTAGGACGAGGCCTCTTCCCCTGCCGAGAAGAAACCCCCGGGAAGAAGAAGACGACGACGCCTTACCAGGAAGCAAAAGGCGACGCCGGCCCATCAGGAGAGGACTGCCCAGCTGCAACCCAGGACTGCTCCCAGGGCAGCAGTCGACCGAGGAACCAATCAGGAGAGAACCTCAGCAGGTAGCGGCAGTCAGGTGAGAACAGAACGTCCCCCTCAACAGCTCTTGCAGTGTTTCCGCTGTTTGAGGTGGGGCCACCGACAGGTCAGCTGTGGGCTCCAAGTAAGGTGCAACCGTTGTGGTGGTGATCACCATTACACGGCCTGCGCTACACTTAGGGAGGCGCCGGTGTGCGCCAACTGCGCGGGGGGCCACCCGGCCTCCTATCGCAGTTGCCCTGTATACCGGGCTATGGCGCGGGCAGAGAGGAAGGAGGCCCGGCGCCATGTCCCACAACCAACCAGCAGGTCCCCGCCTCGGCGGGCTTGGCCTCATTCTCCGGGATTAGAGACTGGGTACGAGGGACCTCACGGGGGTCGGGCGGTGCGGCAGGCACTAGTGGCTATTGCCGCATGGCTTGGCAACCGGCACGGGCCGTGCTAGTCACAGCAGTGCCAAGAAGGACCCCCTGAATAACTGGAATGGTGAGGAATAGGCTTATGACTGTGCATGATACCTATTCCTAACTAACACAATTACCTGGACCTCTCCAGAACCACATCCTTGCATGTGCTATCTACAAAATGTCAGGTTTTACATGTAGGCATCTTTCTATTTCTGCCTATGTGGTTTTGTCCTGACCCTTACTACCTGATTACACCACTATTGATACCCACCACCACAACTGGCCTGGTAGCATGCTGAGCATGGGGACAGGCAGATACTCCTGTAGTATCACACTTCCACTCCTCCCTGCTATCTTTTTCTTCTTAGAACTAATAGCATGTCGGAGGCCATGTAGATTGAGTCGATGGTCACGCGGGGGGAGCGGGCTTCGGGCCCCCCCCCCCCGAAAAAAAACCGCCTCTCTAGGACTACCACAGTGTCCAACGACCAGACTACACCGCAAGTCAGACACGGAGGTACCCTCTTAAAAATGTGTTCTGAATAGGTGGACTGATTGCTGGCCGTGAGGTTCCATCACTGGACATTGCCTCATTCATCCTGCATCCCGTAGCCACGTCGAGCACCCATGCAAGCATTCTGCTATTCACTCAAGTACTCTACAGTGCTCCGACTCCAATCATAGCATTTTGCTAGACGCAAATTCCTTGCAAGTTATACGCCACCTGTTAGCATTCTGCTAATACGAACTCTCTCTACAAGTTCCACTTGTTATTATACATGACCGATAGTTTTCGACTATCAAGAACATTCTCTCATTTGAACAGACTGTCTCATCAAGACAAGATTGAATGTATATAGGAATGTTAATTGGTACTAATGTAAATATTACTCAGGCCCTCAGCCTACGACCATATATTAACATTAAACGTGTGCAACTCAACAAGCTTCAAGAAAGTTTCGTTCTATTTCATGTACATATTGTATAAATGGGTTGAAGCAATAAACTTTTATGTTGTGCCTTGTATAACAAGTTCCTTGTATACAACAATTATTATTATTATTATTATTATTATTATTATTATTATTATTATTATTATTATTATCATAATTTGGTAAGAAGTTAAATGTATCCTATCTACCGTTTCAAAGGCTAAGCTTGTGTTGGTTTTAGGCCTATGTGTGTTTTCACCAAGAAGTCCGAAGTTACATTTGAGCTTTTCTTTTTTCATGGTAAAATTTTCCTTTTTTAAAATTTTGGTTTTGAGGCTTGTGCCTTTTGGTAACGACCTGGGTTTGGTATTAGGTATGTGGATTGGTCGTTTGTGGCGTTCCTAGTTTGTTTACGTTGCCATGACAATACCAATGTACTGGTGATTATTATTCTGCGGTTTTTTCCTGTGTTTTCTTGGGGTTGATTTGTGCCTTTATGATTATGCCCCTTGCTACCGTGGAATTTCGGTTATTTTGACTCAACCCTTTATGTTATTTAATTAACCTTTCTCGAGGTTGGTAATTTCGTCCTTGTAACCGTTTTGTTTTCATTTTACGTTGACGTATGTATTTTGCGTCGGACTCCCCTTGGGAAACTCACCGGATTACACAGTATTAATTTTAAAAAGGTTGAAAAAGATCCTTTTAAGTGACCTAAGTAAATGCTAGTCTGTTATACCTCTACGGTCGTCATGTTATCAGAAACGTAGTATTGGTTCATTTTATTTGTATCTTTTAAGTGAGGGGCTCACAGCTAGTTGATATTTGATCCTTCTGTTTGTTTTTTAAAGATCGTTAAATCATTTAAAGTCTATTTTTGTTACGAGGACGATGTTATAGATTTACCATTTAATTTTATGAATTAAATTTTCTCATTTTCTTAAAGTAAAGGTGTTCTATCTTTCACTCTTTTTATGTGTCCTGATGTCCAGTACAGTGGTTTTAAATATCCACGGTTTGTCGTGACACCTCTCAACTAGTTGAGGTAAGTTCTTGTTTATTTGTTACTTGGTGGAAAGTGAATTGTGTCTGTTTGTGCTTCCACTTGTTACTGATGAATTGGGGCAGTAGTGTAACTACTAGTTCGTATTTTGGACTGCCGTTACGGTAGTAGTTGTGGTGTTTGACTACTTTACTAAATTTTCTTCACTCAATCCATTTCCTTTCATTTTCCGGCTCTCTGGCTGAATGATGAGAATAATGACCTTCGGTTCTCAGGGTCTGGGTTCGACTGCTTGGCGCATTGGGGACTTTTAATCATGTTTGATTAATTCTTCTAGCTCGGGTCTGGGTGCATGTGGCATCCTTAACACACGTTATCATTATACACAACATGTCACGCTATAAGCCACCACAGAAATACTCAATAGTGAATATATATCTTCACACAGGATTGGCGTCAGGCTTAATACATACTAGTAACGACTTTAAAAACCTAAAGTAAAGGTAAAGAAAAAAATCCATTTCCTTTCCTTCATAGTTAGTCTATACTTCAGACCAACGTATCACGAACGTGTTCACTTTAAGCTCTACTGCAGTTCCTAGGTAACTAACTTTATTCGTAACTACAGCGTTCACTGGTGTAATTAATACGATATATATTTTGTGCTGTGGAAAGGAGGAAGATTAATTTTGAGGTAATTTCATCCAGCTTGGTGGATGGGTAACATTTGCACTGAATACCTGAATTGTCCAAATACAGTACACCGCATCTTTTATACCGCAATTACATTTTTTCACAGTTGACATTTATTAGTTTAGTAAACATTAACGAAAAATATGCGACTCGGTAATCACACAGCACATTTTGTTCAGTGCTCATATACTTCAACGTAATAGACTATACATGGCTCTATATTAGAAAAACCTCACACATCTTTGAACGAAGAAATGGTTGTAATACTTATAACAGCTCTACAAATAATACATTTTGAAGGCTGAAATATGTCGCAATAACAGGAAAGAAATTAAATCAGGAAATTAAATCTTCAGTTAGAACAATTTTGTTTTAACACAGCAGATCTCCTTTTATGTTTATTCTTGCGATTACTCTTTATCATAGTAATAATCATAATGAATATATACATGGAGTTCCACAAGGCTCTGTCCTAGGCCCTTTTTTACTTCTTGTGCTAATAACTTATTTGCCTGGTGATACACGATGTACTGCGTGTTCAGTTTTATATATATATATGATGCTATATTTTTAAATGAGGTTAGTATAGTTGAAGAGCTCAATGTGCTATGTAATCATAGCAATACAAACAAGTTGCTGCGATTGGCTTGAAACTGCGTTCATTACGAACGTGGAAGAAGTACCAAAAACGGAGTTATGGGGGCAGTAAGTTATACGAGAAACGTCCAGTTAAATGATCAGTTGAGCTGCTTTCGGTTCAGAGGGTTATGAATTCGATCCCCAGTCGGATCGTAGATTTCAGTCGCATGTGGGAAATTCCTCTGGCTTTCGAACTGTTAATTTTAATATAAAACTCGTTACAATCACACAACACACCACACTGCCAACACCACGGAGACAGTCAATAATGAATAAATATTTTCACATCATCGACCGTAAAGCTCGGACAAATCCATATGTATTGACGACCTCAAGAGTTTGGGGGAAAGAAGAAGGGGAAGAAAAGAAAAAGAAGATGGCTATATAATCTATAAATGTTAAAAAAAGGAGGTTACGCACTCTTATTACCGTTGTCTTCACCTAAGATAATTGATGGAATGGAATAATTGTTGACTGTTGAAAGGCACCATTTTTTGCATAGATGAGGAATGTTTTGGGAAGACCATCTCAGCAGGAATCGGAACTACACCGCGCGCCTCACAATACAATTTATTATTTTTATTTATTTATTTATTTATTTATTTATTTATTTATTTATTTATTTATTTATTTATTTATTTATTTATTTATTTATTCATTCATTTACTTAAGCTGTCCTCCATCAACCACAGAAATGTATTAATTTTATCTGGCTATGTTTATAGTGATAAGCAGTCCGTACTCTGTTTTTGAATACTTCAGTTAATCAGTCAATGCATTTCAAAACCATAGTATTAAAGCAAATTATTTTATAAATAATATGGTTAAATACTTTTAAATATAATCTTTTATATTTTCAAGACAGAAACGTATGAACAATAATTGGTGTAAGATAACTGAAAAGTTAGGGAATGTTATCAACAATTTGATTTACTTCGCAACGGCACTGATAGGTCGTTTTTAAGGTATAGCCCCAGCATTTGCTTGTTGTGAAAATGGAAAACCACGGAAAACCATCTTCAAGGTTGACACATTGGGGTTTGAACCCATTCTCTCTACAATACAAGCTCATAGCTGTGTGACCCGTACCGCACAGCCAATTTGCTTGGTCAATACATAATAGAAACTATGCATGGCTCATAACTCACGTAAGCTTAGTGAATTGGAATATATTTTCTCAGTCATATTTTATACTGATAACATGACAACACGCCTCTGTGGTGTAGTGGTTAGTGTGATTAGCTGCCATCCCCGGAGGCCCGGGTTCGATTCGCGGCTCTGCCACGAAATTAGAAAAGTGGTACGAGAACAGGAACGGGGTCCACTCAGCCTCGGGGGGGTTAACTGAGTAGAGGGAGTTCAATTCCCGCCTCAGCCGTCCTTGAAATTTTTTTCCGTGGTTTCCTACTTCTCCAGGCAATTGCAGGAATGGTAACTAAAGTCTACGGCCGATTCATTCCCTCTCCCTTCCCCATCCCTTCCATTCTTACCATTCCCAAAGGGTAATGGTCCTCCTCCCCAGTTGTCTCAAACTCCAGGACACTGCCCTTGAGGTGGTAGATTTGGGATCCCTCGCTGAGTCTGAGGGAAGAAACAATCCTGGAGGGTAAATAGATTAAGAAATAAAGGAAGAAACATGACCACAATAATTTTAAAATGTTAGTTATACAAAGATGCTGAAAATACTGGTCGTGATGAGCAAGATATGATTTAAGAGTAAAATAGTTACACACAACATATTTCAGAAGACTGCATTTGAAATTTGACGGTAATTTGTCTAAGTACCCCAAATCGTAATTAATTTCGTCTCAATCTTGACACAACTTTTGCATTTTTGACTCCGTTTGGTCCGAAATTATATGCAGAATGTTTTGGTTGCCACGTAAACAAGCATTTTATGTATCATGTTGATTAGACGTAAGCCATTTTCACTTTTCGGTGGTGGTGATTATTGTTTTAAAAGGAAGTACAACTAGGCAACCATCCTTTGTATAACACTAATCAGAGGGAAAAATGGAAGGGATCCGACACTTCGAAAAATGAAGGTATCGGTCAAAGAAAGACAATGGCCACGAAGGGCGTGAAAATGAAAGACTCCCTAGCCCTCGTAAACCTAATAGCGTCGGGGTAGGAAAAGAACAAGAGTTGACCAAGAGAGGTCGGATAGGATAGATGAAAGTGAGGAGCCTGTCACAAGTAAGTGGAAGCAATGCCAGGACTCAGCTAGGGGCCCCGTGGTCACCAAACCACGCTCCAAAGTTCATAGCCCATGGGGCCCCTTTTAGTCGCCTCTTACGACAGGCAGGGGATACCGTGGGTGTTATTCTACCGCCCCCACCCACAGGGGGTTTTCAATTTTCGGACCCTTGTATTTTATAAACAATGGCACTGACTATCTGTCATACAATGTCTTCGGGTAGCCGCTCCGAAATGCAACGAATTTATATATGAACAATTCGTAATGTGACTGACATACGTCACTATTGACCTCTTGAATAATTGCTTAAATATCCCTCAGATTAAAGAGTTTCCACAATAGTACGGACGTTCTTAAATAATTTTCATTTTGTTAGTGGTATAACGACGCACTAACCACCGAAATATTCAGCGACGGTGTAGTAGAAAAAGAACTAGGACTGGGAAGAAAGGAGAAGCTGTGGCCTGGATTAAAGCACTGTACGTCCGAGCCCCATAATTCGCCTGGTGCGAAATGGGAAACCATGGAAAACCATCCTCAGGCATACTGTCATTGGGCGAGTTGGCCGTCCGGTTAGGAGCGCGCAGCTATGAGCTTGCACCCGGGAGATAGTGGGTTCGAACCCCGCTGTCGGCAGGCCTGAAGATGGTTTCCCGTGGTTTCCCATTTTCACACCAGGCAAATGCTGGGGCTGTACCTTAAGGCCACGGCCGCTTCCTTCCTAGTTCTGGACCTTTCCTATCCTATCGTCACCATAACACCTGTCTATGTCGGTGCGACATAAAGCATGTAGCAAAAAAAAAAGGGGGGGATACTGACAGTGGGGTTCGAACCCTCCATTTTCCCAATGCAGCTTACATCTACACGGCCGTGAGTTTCTTTAAGCACACAATATCACAAGAATGCCTTTTCATTTCGGTAAAATAGTTTCAATCGCTAAAAATGGTATGAATTTTTATTTCCATAAGTAATCAAAATGATCTTAAGATTTTAAACAGTCTTGTTACATTAATGGATTTTCAGATTCCTTTTTGTTCGATGTAGTTACCTTTTAAATGAACCCACTTTCAATCAGTAACGCATGATTCACTTACTTAACCGTAAATATCAGTGCCAAATGTTATAGACTCTTCTACTGGAAGGATGCCAATGTAGCCACGATTAGAAAGTAGCTTACACCACAGGAAGAAAAAGTGTTATAACTCGTCAGGTAGGTCAGTGTGGGGAGCATTCAACAGGAGTACGGTGGACACAACCTCGGACAGGTAAATAAAGCTAAAAGGTAAAGTAAGGGTGTATTCTGCCCGAAGGCACGTCCGAACCTTCGCAGAGGTGTGCCTCAGCCAGAATTTATAAGTTCGGTTCCGCTCCTCGATTCCCTTACACCCCACCAACAGCGCGTGGCAATCCATCCACGCTCAATGTTGCTTAACTTCAGAGATTTCACGGGATCCGGTGTTTTAACACGGCTACGGGCATTGGATGTACCTATAAAAGTAACATTATAAGGTAAGTCGATATCGCGCAAAGAGTGTAGAATGTAGTTCATTTTAAAAATGAAATTTCAGATAGTAATATCGGAAGGTATTGACAGCCTGTAAAATTACTGAGCCCCACTATAACAATACAGTAAGTGAAAATAATTTTCAGTAAGTTATCATAAACGGTTTTCAAGTTATTTGAGGTGACCATTTCTTTGTAATATCTGAAGCCATTTCCTTTCTGTTTTAATAATAATAATAATAATAATAATAATAATAATAATAATAATAATAATAATAATAATAATAATAATAATAATAATAATAATATTTGCTTTACGTCCCACTAACTACTCTTTTACGGTTTTCGGAGACGCCGAGGTGCCGGAATTTAGTCCTGCAGGAGTTTTTACGTGCCAGTAAATCTACCGACACGAGGCTGACTATTTGAGCACCTTCAAATACCACCGGACTGAGCCAGGATCGAACCTGCCAAGTTGGGGTCAGAAGGCCAGCGCCTGAACCGTCTGAGCCACTCAGCCCGGCCCTTTCTGTATTTATTTGTTTGCTATTTGCTTTACGTCGCACCGACACAGATATGTCTTATGGCGACGATGGGATAGGAAAGGCCTAGGAATGGGAAGGAAGCGGCTGTGGCCTTAATTAAGGTACAGCCCGGCATTTGCCTGGTGTGAAATTTGGAAACCACGGAAAACCATCTTCAAGGCTGCCGACAGTGGAGCTCGAACCCACTATCTCCCGATTACTGGATACTGGCCGCACTTACGCGACTGCAGCTATCGAGCTCGGTATTTCTGTTTTGACTCAGTTATTTTATCATCATCATCACCTGTTTACCCTCCAGGTTCGGCTTTTCCCTCGGACTCAGTGAGGGATCCCACCTCTACCGCCTCAAGGGCAGTGTCCTGGAGCTTCAGACTCTTGGTCGGGGGATACAACTGGGGAGTATGACCAGTACCTCGCCCAGGCGGCCTCACCTGCTATGCTGAACAGGGGCCTTGTAGGGGGATGGGAAGATTGGAAGGGATAGGCAAGGATGAGGGAAGGAAGCGGCCGTGGCCTTAAGTTAGGTACCATCCCGGCATTCGCCTGGTGGTGAAGTGGGAAACCACGGAAAACCACTTCGAGGATGGCTGAGGTGGGAATCGAACACACCTCTACTCAGTTGACCTCCCGAGGCTGAGTGGACCCCGTTCCAGCCCTCGTACCACTTTTCAAATTTCGTGGCAGAGCTGGGAATCGAACCCGGACCTCCGGGGGTGGCAGCTAATCACGCTAACCACTACACCACAGAGGCGGCCAGTTATTTTATAACTCTTAAAATCTCCAGTTTGCCGAAAATAATTTTTATTAATAAATCTCCTTATTTTTCTACCACTTTTCCCACACCTGTGGGCTCGCGGGTGCGAACTGCGTCACAAAATATGTAGATTTGGCCCTGTTTTACGACCGATTGCCCTTCCTGACGCCAAACCGATATGGTGTGGTGTAATTAGCATTGCGTGTTTCTGTGGTGGTTGGTAGTGTGGTATGTTTTCTGAATGTGATTGAACACCTATCGAAAGATAACCTAACTGAATTAGAAGAAATGAAGTCATGTATCTTAGAAAAGTTCTCTGCATGGCAAAGAAACGCTTCTTCGAGGCTAACTTACGATCAAAACAACCGTTCTATGTGGAAGAACTGCGAATAAAAAAATAAATAAAAAACATTGCTTTCTACGACACAATTTACAAGCTTTAGATCAAGTACTGCAGGATAAGAAAGCGAATATATGGATATATTTTTACCAAACAGACGGCAGGATGGATGAATTCTGACTACGAAACCTACTGAAAAGGACAGGAAAAACAATATGACTACGGCAGGCATATCAAAATGTTTTATCTGACTTATTTATAACGAATGCTGCGTAGAGCAGGAGGTGAATGGTTAGCGTTGAGGCCTTCGGTTCAGAGGGTCCCAGGCTCGATTCCAGGCCGGGTTGTGGATTTTAATCACCTCTTATTAATTCTTCTGGGCCTGCGATTGGGTGTTTGTGCTTTTCCCAACAGTTTTCTCTTCATATTCACACAACACACTACACTACCAACCACCACAGAAAGACGAAATAGTGATTACATCCCTCCATGTAGGGTTGGTGTCAAGAACGGCATCCGGCCGTAAAACAGGGCAAAATCCACATGTGCGACACAGTTCACACCTGCAAACCCACAGGTGTGCGAAAAGCGATAGAAAAAGAAGCTGCGTAGCAGCACGAGACTTCAAGTTAATTTTTCAATATTATTTATCAGTATGACCAACCCCTAACCTGTCACGTTGTTTCCGACCATCCTGTATAGTAGATGGTCGCTAAGTTCACAGTACCGAGAGGCAATGTAACTTGTTTCGTCGTGAATGCTACCCGGTATACCGCCTTTCACGAGAGTTTTATCCTGATGTAAACAAATGGGCAGAGCACCTTGCCTATGCACGTGGACATGACGTAGTTGATTGGAGAAGCAACCGTCTCACTCACTCGAGCATTAATTTTATTTTATTTTATTACATTTAGAGTGTTTGGAAGAGTACGTAATCAAATTAAAATATGGTTGTCGTATATACCGGTATATACTGTATATATCCATTTTTTTCCTGAAATATTGATTAAATAACGAGAAGTGAAGGCGCAAGGCGTGGTGTAATGCAGGAAGTCTTCTCGTAGTGGGGGAAAGTCCCAAGCTTACAGCGTGGAAATGCATCTTCCAGCAATCAGTGAGTCCTTATTCATAGTGAGAGAAATGGAGCAAGAGATATGACCTTCGTGTGTAGTAAAGCACAAAAGAGGAAAACCGCTCAGAAGTGGCCATAGGAGTTGCATTGTGAAAGTGTTCAATAAACTAAATGAACAGCTTCGCACTGTTGTCGTATGCGATGCACAGCCCTGTACGTCCGAACACGAGCCGTTGACGAGGTGAAGTTCGGTACTACACGCTCAGCGAATCGCAGTTCATTCTTTGGTGGAGGCGTGGACGTTTACATCAGGATTAAACTCTCGGGAAAAGACCTATATTTTTCAAAATGGTGAATTTACCAAACCCCCTTATACACACTGATGAGGTGCTGAATTAGAGCTACCCGGCTAATAGCGTGTTAAATATATAGTAATTAAAAAGATAATTTCAATTATCATCGTGAACTTATGTCTAGAACTTGAGTGTGATTTACTTATTATACTTTTATGAATATCAGGGCCCTGCCAATGGGCACCAAGCCTGTGGGTCTGGAGGCTATGAATCAAGCTCGCCGGGCTGAGTGGCTCAGACGGTTAAGGCGCTGGCCTTCTTTTCCCAACTGGGCAGGTTCGATCCTGGTTTAGTCAGGTAGTATTCGAATATTCTCAAATACGTCAGCCTCGTGTCGGTAGATATACTAGCACGTAAAAGAACTCCTAAGGGACTAAATTCCGGCACCACGGCGTCTCCGAATACTCTTAGTGGGACGTAAAGTCAATGACATTATTATTCGTCAAGCTCTGCTTTCGGCAGGCGAGTGGGTTCAAACCGCACTGTCGGTTGTCCAGGGAATGGTATCCTGTGGTTTCCTATTTTCACTTCCAAGCCAATGCCGGGACGGTTAGCATTCATAAGCCACAACCGATTCATTCCACGTTCTTAACCAATTATATTCACCATCGTTCATTGGCTCCTCAACTGAGGTTGGCGTCGAGAAGGACATCCGGCCGTAAAACTTACCATGAAATATCATCTCACCTCATCCCTGGCCCCGTATTCGGAAATGGGACTAAACATCGTCGTTGCGCCTTGGAATACCGCTATGTGGGAAAAATACTGGCCCGCAGCACATGTATCACATAAGGGAATATTCCTTGATGAAGTTCATGTTGTACAGAACCTTAGAAGACAGAATCTTTCTAGTCAGAGTTCTTAGCTGAAATATTATTAAATAGCGGTTTTCTTGGCGTCACGTTCTCCTGTCTAGAATGGAAGTTAAAATGATTGTCATAAATTCAATCTGAGGGGAACATTACTTTATTGTTGTTGTTGCTAGTTGCTTCACGTCGCACCGACACATATAGGTCTTATGGCGACGATGGGACAGGGAAGGGCTGGGAGTGGGAAGGAAGCGGCCGTGGCCTTAATTAAGTTACAGCCCCAGCATTTGCCTGGTGTGAAAATGGGAAACCACAGAAAACCATTTTCAGAGCTGTCGACAGTGGGAACATTACTTTAGATCGTCTGCTGAGCTATTAAGCATTTTTATGGGTATTAGATGTAATAAGCATTTCTCAGCTGGTAACGCTTCTTATAATTCAAGTAAATGACAGTTTTAAAATGTTGAACTCAGTAATTATTTTTTGTTTGGCGTTTAGACTCCCAAGAAGACTGGTGCATGTGCAGGTCTTTCGAGTTGACGTATAGGCGACCTGCGCGTCTATGAGGATGGGTCCCTACCAATGATGATTTCTAATGTTGCAGACGGCACACTCATCCAGCCCCCGAGCCATCGAAATTAATGAAGGTTAAAATCTCCGATCCGGCCGTGAATCGAACACGGGACCCACTGAACAAAAGGCCAACACGCTAACCATTTAGCCATGGAGCAGGAAAAATTCATGTCTTAATCCCAAGGTTGCGCAGCTCTTTTCATGCACACTCCGAATAGAGGTGAGCTGCATGTACAATTTCAAACACATACCGGCCCTCTTGCCATTCCTAAATTTCTGGAAGTACCGGGAATCGAACCCGGGCCCCGAGGACGGCAGCTAATAAAACTAACAGTTGCGCTAAGGAGGCGGACAACTCAGCAATGATAATGGTGGACACTGAAATGTGGCATTCACCTAAACAATTTCAGTTACCATATTTTTGCTATTTGCTTTACGTCGCACCGACACACATACGTCTTATGGCGACGATGGGATAGAAAAGGACTAAGAATGGAAAGGAAGCGGTCGTGGCCTTAATTAAGATACAGCCCCAGCATTTGCCTGGTGTGAAAAAGGGAAACTATGGAAAACCATCTCCAGAACTGTACGACGGTGGGGTTCGAACCCATTATCTCCCGGATGCTAGCTCACAGCATTTCAGTTACCTGTCTGGACGGATATTACCAAACGTTCTAAGTAAATGATTATAGGAAATGATCTGAATCACACATATTCATTAACTTACTTCACTTCTAAAATTGGCGATCAGGAAAACATATTGTCAGCAAAAATCCGTTATACATGTTGGACAACCAACTTAATACATTGGTTGAATGATACATTAAGATATTCCTATGGTTTGGCGAGAATCATCATATCATGAATGGCTGTCATTTTTTTTTACAACATAAGGATAGGTAGAGACCAGAAGACATTGTTCTAGATCAGGGCACGTCAAGGTCAAGCGCACGCCAGCCGAGCTCTAAATGAGAACTACCCTCCACCAGTATCATTAATAAGGCAGCGTTAGTTGTTAATTTACGTGAAATAATAATAATAAACAACACATTATTGATTTATAAAAAGACAATGAAACTGTAGGCTACGTAAATACCATACACATTAACTAAATATTAAACGAAGAATCAAATTCTGATATGTTCAAGAACAAGATATATTATAAATTGATGATGATGATAATGATGATGATGATGATGATGATGATGATGATGATGATAATACTTGTAATTTAAATGGGCCTAACATCTAAGCCATCGACCCGATACATACATTAAGAGTCTTCTCGTTGAAAAAACAAAGGTGTGATGAAAGAACTTAAAAGCCTTCCGATGAGCACTTGTCTACATCTTAGGCATCGTGGCTTCGCTTCCTTCGAAAAATAAAGTTGCCTAAAAGCGATCCATTTATGTTCACTGATTTTCTGAGCTCTGGTACCGTTTGCTGGCAATAATTCCATCAGTGTTAGACTTCATGGTGCTGGCAGACATTATTTTCATTACTGCATTGGGATGTTTATGTGTCTATTAGCCGAGATCGGTATCGAAATTTTCGATCTTCATTCTGGAAAAGAACTGTTCACATCAGTAAGTACATTGGAAACAATTCTCCCGCAAATTTTCGGAGTTGTGGGAAGCGTAATGGGACAAGTGTTCGGTAAAAGTCAATAATTTCCCTTTATGTGTGCGCTCCTCTTATTTCAGTCGTGCATCACATATAAATTCTATAAGGTCCAGTTGTAAATTCTGGCGTGTATCTTCTGGTTGAACACTAAACGGTACAGAAAAGAGCTGTAACTTTCCCTTCACACCATCAGGGTCCTGAACACTCCTATAAAACTTCTATGATTTTATATGAAGTGGAAGAACAAAATTAATTTAATATACATTTGTAAACTCCAACATTCTAGAAGTTTCTTTATGAAGTCGAACAACAATGTTAGTGAATTAACTGTCAATATGTTTACGTCAAAGAAAGTTTGAGGAACAGAAGAAACTTTTAATTACATTATCATTGTCATTTGTTACATAGAACTATTTAAAGTCAGACTCATTCTGACTTCATCATATTATATAAAGCGACTACTTCACCTTCTTTAATTTTAAAAATATGTAATATGAATGTAAATTTCACTCATGTTTTGCCATTTCCAATATATTTATTTAAGTTAAAGTTATTTCTACGCAGCTAAAGATCGCATAATGAGGCCGAACATGCACTGTTGTTTTAATATGTCGTTCTTACATTTTCGATTGTAAATAAACTTGTATGTATTGACCAGGTGGTAAACTAGTTTTTCAGCTTACATCACTGTCAATACGAATCCAAAATAAAATTTATTTCATGCCGAAACAGGCGTTTATCTTAAATATTTCTGGTTTTATCATATGCCAACTTAAGAATAAAGTGAATTTGTGAACCCATAGATTACGAAAAGTTCCTAAGGCTGAATTGTTTAACAATAAGTTATTATTTATGAAATTCGTGACCGCGAGCTACTAAGGCGGTCGAAGACAGTGTTCTAGGTAAGAGAAAGAGCGAACAGCAATACTAATAACCGTAAATCTATGAAATATTCACAGGAGAGTTTACATAACGTGGACGGTCATTTTGGATGATATGCTAAACAAAAGGGTGTACAGTATTACTTAGAGACTGGCTTTGATCTGTGTGCCAAGATCATTCCACACAGTGGGTAATGCACCGTGTCTCACACCATTCTAAACAGCACGAAAGCAAACCAGGAAACAAGCACTTGGCAAGAGTGGCGCAACACATGTATGCACTAAATGGGGTGGTTAAACGAAGGGCTTGTATCGAGTACTGTAATTTGCATTACACTGACGTTCGATTAGTGTCACTGTGCTATCTGGAAAATCATACTGATTAAATATCCTTCCTACTGTCTCAAAATTAGAGAATGGATTATGATTGTAAACTATAATTTTCCTTCAGATTTTGACCCTGATAGGAATATTATATATGACGTAAATGATACCAGGATAAATTTTCGTCAGTATAAATGACCTTCATCTAACTATCTGGAAGACTATGGATCGCTCTGTTCCTTTGCTGCCTTGTTTGGAAGAGAACTCTTTCCTGGACAGGTTGTTGACCTGTGATGTGATGTGGTGTGAATAATTCACGGTACTCCACAGTGCCGTCACAATTACTTAGCACCAAATTAACCAAAATCTTATGGTCTATGCTTGGAGAACTAAATCGTGTATAATAAACTGCAGCCACATAACAACTGGAAGATATTCAGGAAAAAAACGGGAATGACGAACCAGTTTTTTTGTTTGGGACTTCATTCTATGAACTAGATGGATGCAGCTCTCCATGACACCCTATTCCGTGTTAACATCTTCAGTTCTATGTAATTACTATATCCTACGTCTCCTCTAATCTGCTTGTCATGTTCATATCTTGGTCTGCCTCTATCTTTCTTGCCACCTACACCCTCCTGAAAAACAAATGAACAAATCTTGCGTGTCTTAAGATGTGTCCTTTCAATCTAATTTATTCTTCTCTTTAAATTTAGCCAAATCGATTTCCTCCCACCAGTTCGATACAGTATATTCTTCATTCATGATTCGATTTACCAACCCACCTTCGGCATTCATCTATAACACTGTATGTCGGGTATTCAGCCCGAAGGCTGGTTTGATCCTCTACAGCTCCACCAACACCTGTCATAGATAGCCTACTGAAAAGGCATACTAAGGAAATGAGGACTGAGGTAGTTTCCCGTTGCTTTCCTCACCGAGCCAGAGTTGCTATTACATATCAGTCTGCCAATCCCACTGAAATGCATGCACCAACCGACCCTATGAGCGATACTTTCACACCATTCATAACAGGGACTGGCTGCATAAGGAACGGTATTACTAGAATTGCTCATACCTCGGTCACTTTCATATTGTGAGACAGGTCAATGAGAGTAAATTTATTCTAGCCCATACCAGAAGACATAGTTCACTGTAAACACTACATACTGCCAGCAAAGGCATATCTATAACACTACAATTCAAAATTTTCTATTATTTCTCAGCTAGTTATTATCCATGTTTCACTGCCCTACAATGCCACCTCCAGACATCCTTTTAATTCCTACAACAATATTCGAAGTGAGCGAATTTCTTTCCTTAGGAAAGGTTTTCCTTGCTTGTGCTAGCCTGCATTTAATGTCTCCTCATTTCTTCTATCGTTAGTTATTTTACTACCCAAGTAAGGCATATCCGCCCATGACAGTGGACGCGGCAGCATTTGCTGTGAATGGGAAACTACGTGTTGTAGGTCAGAATTATGAATGATATATGAATTTCAAGACGGTTGAAAAGAGCACAAACACCCAGTCTCCTGTGGTAATTAATTGTTTATAATTAAAATCTCTTGACATAGCCGGGAATAAAATTCAAACTCCGAAGGACAGGACTCTGACCATTCATGCAAGGAGCCAGATAATTGTTGGTATAAGACATAAAAAGAAGGACGGAAATATGATCAAAAGAAATCGTACTTATTGAATTTCTTCGTTTTTAGTATAAAAATCGAAAAGAAAGAAGCCCATGGTGCTAAAGCCCTGAAGAGCCTTGGCCTATCAAGCGCCCGCTGGTCAGCTTGAATCGTGCAGATTACGAGGTGATGCGAGGTCAGCGTAACGAATCTTCTCGGCAGTTATTCCTGGCTTTCCAGACTAGGGCAGCTATCTCATGGAGGCTGAGTGGGCTCGATCCAGTCAGGAAAAAAGTCCTGAGCGAGAATCGAACTCGATGCCTTTGAGGTAGGCTCGTCATCCCGAGACCACGGGTCCGATAAGTTTCTTGCGCATAATATTTCGAAATATGTCCCGTTTAGAAATCTGGTCCTAAGAATGAGTGACCTCTCGAGTGATACTGCTTTGCGTGACTTCTCATGGGTTAAACAAACCACGATCCTCTTCGGTTGTAAACGCCGGACTGACATTTTATACAGTTGTAGTTTATGCTCGATAGCATCTAGCGTACACTTGTCGGTGCGCTATGCTTTTAGATCTCCCCGGGAGAAGCACTCAGCAAGAACGCAGCCATGCTGCGACCACTTGCTGCGCTCAGAGCAACCATCCCCTCACCGATGAACTTCCTTCTCTCTCACGCGATCGCCGATGATAAATCACCTCCTCTCTCATCTTGGCACGACCAGTACTCAATCTTCAACATCTGCACTCTATTTTCCACACTATACAAACATAAATCAAACAGTGACAATATGATGGGGGAAATAGACACAATCAAATCTTGCAACTAGTACTGTGAGAAACCGTTTTACCAAAGCTCTTAACGCAAAATATATTATCATAATTTTAAGGGGATTTATGACTAAAAATTGGAAATTCTACAATTTACCACACATCACAACTAAATTTAAAATCACCATCATCATCATCATCGTTGACCATCTCCAGTTGCCCGGGTGTGGTGTACAAGCCCCTTCCATCTTTGTCTGTCTATGAACCACTGTTAGCTCATAATCTTCTCCCAATCCTGTCCTCTCTCCTCGACATCCTTCCTTCTTCCTCTGGGTTTTCCGACTGCTTTTTTCCCTTTTATTTCAATTTCATATTGCCAACGGCCGTAGCCGTGTTGAAACACCGGATCCCGTGAGATCTCCGAAGTTAAACAACATTGGGCGTGGTCAAGATTTGGATGTGTGCCACGTGCTGTTGGTGGGGGTAAGGGAATGGAGGAACGGAGGCCACCCTACCGCACGTAAACTCCGGCTCAGGCACACCTCTGCGGAGGTTCGGACCTGCGTTCAGCCAGAAAACACCCTAACCTTACTTCTCTTCTTGCAGTCCTGCTTGCACTTATCCTTCTTACATGGCCAAACCACTTCTCTCTTGCTTTCTGAATCCCTTGTAGTAGGGAGTCTCCTATTCCCATCTCCTTTCGGACTTTTTCATTCCGGAACTTGTCCTTCCTGGTCTTCTGTATCATGGTGCGTAGGAACTTCATTTCTGCAACTGGGAGTTTTGAGTTGTCATGTCTCGTTAACGTGGTAGTTTCCAAGCTACACATGAGGATGTGTGTATAATACGATTTATATAATGTCATCTTTGCTTTTAATGATAGGTACTTGTTTAACCCACAGCAGTTGTCTTACTTGGTGGTAAAATTCAGTTGCCTTGCTAATTCGACTGTCCACCTCATACTTTGCAAGGTTGTCTTTTGATACTATACTACCGAAATACTTAAACGTTGGAACACTGTCCAGTTTGGTGTCATGTATTCTCATTTATGGGTTGTCATCTCCCCTCTATAACTTCATCACAATCGTCTTAGCCTTGTTGATATTTAAATCACACCTCTTAAACTCTTGACTCTATTTCAGCAGCTTTTTCTCCACATCATTTTCGGTTTCAGCCCAGACGTCCGTGTCGTCTGCAAAGATGAAAGATTGCAAGTCCTGCTGCTCCTTCCTTTTCAGAGCCTTTAGTATGTCATCCATCACATAAGAGGGGAGCAACATCGCCGCACAAATCCCAATTGTATTCGCCCGCGAAGCGATCTGATTGGCTAACTTCAGTAGGTGAAAAAATGACAACGGCGCGAGATATAGAATTATTTTTTTCAAATTATTTATCAGGATGACCAACCTCCTAAGGCTCGTATACCCGCTTCCCGTTGTTTTCTACCGCCCTGAATATTAGAAAATGTCCATAAATTAGAGGTGCCACTAGGAATCTTCTCAGTTACTGGCATATGTTTAAGTTTCTCTTGCCGGGCTAGGTGGCTCAGACGGTTGAGGTGCTGGTCTTCTGACCTCAACTTGGCAGGCACGATCCTGGCTCAGTCCGGCAGTATTTGAAGGTGCTCAAATACGTCAGCCTCGTGTTGGTAGATTTACTGACACGTAAAATAACTCTTGTAGGACTAAAATTCCGACACCTTGGCGTCTCCGAAAACCGTAAAAAATGTAGTTAGTAGGACCTAAAGCAAATAAAGTTATTATTAATGAAGTTTATCTTGTTTTACTTGCATATGTTAACACCTGTCAAACAAAAAAGTGCGTGGAGTGAGGTTAAGTCCCTTCAAGATGATGTTTGTAAGGTTAGCCCTGCACACTTCTTCAAATTCCGCACCTCACACCTGTCCGAACAACAGCACGTGGTCATAATTCAGGTTAGGACCCTTCAAGATGACAGATGTGAGGTTAGGGTCGTTCTCTTATTCAAATTCCGCGCCTCATACCTGTCAAAACAAGAGCACGTGGTCAAAAGTGAGGTTAGGACCGTTGAAGATGACAGATGTGAGGTTAGGTTCGTTCTCTTATTCAAATTCTGCGCCTCGCACCTGTCAAAACAAAAAGCACGTGGACTGAGGTTAGGACGTTTCATGCTTATTCCTTGCATCTACATCCAACTAGGTTCTTCAAAATCTCAACCTACTGTCGTAGAAAAAAATATAAACACCCGAGTTTATACGTTAAAAAATGTTTATCCTTTGTCCCATATAGAAGCATTTACACCAAAATTTAGCTTATTTTGTTCTACCTTTAATAATGTGGAGTAGAAACTTCTATCATACCCAGTTGACATTTTAACGCAGGTTGAACAAAAGAATTGCCGGCATTTTTTCCATTTCCTGCGGAGCTTTCATTTTGAAAGTTCATACTTTTAAATGTATTGATCTGATAGATATCAAACTTTAATGCGTCTTATTGTTGATCTGGATACCGAGTTTTTATTTCATTTGATATTTGTGAAAAAAGGTCGTTGTAAATTTAGTGAGGCAACATTTTCTCATTACTGGGTGATCACAGCCGTCAAGTATTTCGGCTTGTTATGAAGCTCACGAGAATATCAGGCTAAAATTAAAACTGCTGTTTGCCTGCATGCTATTGTTGAATTTATATTGTATTATATTTGAGTGGGTTTGGCAATCAGTTATTACTGATCAGCATATAGGGCAGTCGCCCAGGTGGCAAATTCCCTATCTGTGGTTTTCCTAGCCTTTTCTTGAATGATTTCAAAGAAATTGGAAATTTATTGAACTTCTCCCTTGGTAATTTATTCCAATCCCTAACTCCCCTTCCTATAAACGAATATTTGTCATAATTTTTCCTCTTGAATTCCAACTTTATCTTCATAATGTGACCTTTCCTACTTTTAAAGACGCCACTCAAACTTATTCGTCTACTAATGTCATTCCTCGCTATCTTTCCAATGACAGCTCGGAACATACCACTTAGTCGAGCAGCTCGTCTTCTTCTCCCAGTTCTTTCCAGATCAAACCTTGCAACATTTTTGTACCGTTACTCTTTTGTCGGAAATCACCCAGAACAAATCGAGCTGCTTTTCTTTGGATTTTTTTTTTTTTTGCAGTTCTCGAATCAAGTAATTCTGGTGAGTGTTCCATACACTGGAACCAAACTCTAGTTTTACCAGAGACTTATATTCCCTCTCCTTTACATCCTTACTACAACCCCTTAAACACCCTCATAACCATGTGCAGAGATCTGTGCCCTTTATTTACAATCCCATATATGTGATTACCCCACTGAAGATGTTTCCTTATATTAACACCTAAATACTTACAGTGATCCCCAAAAGGAGCTTTCACCCAATCAACGCAGTGATTAAGAGGACTTTTTCTATTTGTGAAACTCACAACCTGACTTTTAACCCCGTTTATCATCATACCTTTGCGTGCTGTCCATCTCACAGCATTATCGAGGTCATTTTGCAGTTGCTCACAATCTTGTAACTTATTTATTTCTCTATACAAAATAACATCATCCGCAAAAAGCCTTACCTCTGATTCCAATTCTTTATTAATATCATTTATATATATAAGAAAACATAAAGGACCGAGCTCGATAGCTGCAGTCGCTTAAGTGCGGCTAGTATCCAGTAATCGGGAGATAAAGGGTTCGAGCCCCACTGTCGGCAGCCCTGAATATTGTTTTCCGTGGTTTCCCATTTTCACACCAGACAAATACCGGGGCTATACCTTGATTAAGGCCACGGCCGCTTCCTCCACTTCCTAGGCCTTTCCTAACCCATCGTTGCCATAAGGCGTATCTGTGTCAGTGCGACGTAAAGCAAGCAGCAAAAAAAAAAAAAAAAAAAAAAAAAACAAACATAAAGGTCCAATGATAATGCCTTGAGTAATTCCCCTGTTAATTATTACAGGGTCAGATAAAGCTTCGCCTACTCTAATTCTCTGAGATCTATTTTCTAGAAATATAGCCACCCATTCAGTCACTCTTTTGTCTAGTCCAAATGCACTCATTTTTGCCAGTAGTCTCCCATAATTCACCCTAGCAACTGCTTTCGACAGGTCAATCGCGATACGGTCCATTTGACCTCGTGAAAAAAAAAATTACAGCGTACCGGCCGAGCAGTGTTGCCTAGTTTGCCTATTTGCCAGGCCAATTGAACTCTTGTCACTGTTATGCGTCAGCTTTGAGTCATGTAGAGCTACTTCGCAATGAATGTGATTTGTTGTGTTGTGGGGTGAGAAAGTGGAGTAAGGGAATAATATGCTAGATGACGAGGAGTGGTCCGTGCTGACAGTAGTTGGGCTAGAAATCTCATAAGATAAAACTAGACTATTTTCTTGCAATGAATAAATTCGCTGGAGTATGAGAGTGTAATGAGAAGTGCTCTATCATTTTGTAAGGAGAATTGTATGTTCATAATAGAAATGCTCCGCTCCTTGAGTAAAGATTTACGAGAGACACAGTGCTAATGCTGCACGATAATGTGTTAACCAGGGGTGTGAATATTCACATAAGGCGTAGGTTAGACGGGGGCAGAGACAACTGCGATGATGAAGAACTCTCAAGGGAGAGAAAACTTCGTTAACTGCCTGAGGAAATTAAGAATGTCTCGTTCCAAGTGGAGCGACAGGGCTGCTTTCACGCTGGAGCAACCCTGAAGATTTATCACAAAAACGACGACTTTTTAACGGAAGAAGAAAAAGACGTGCATGGTGTTTCTTGAACAAACTATGGTGAATTGTTAAGGAGATTAGAGAGACATATTTCATAAGATAATTTTAAGATAACTTGAAATTGTTTATAGTAGCAGAATTCCAACCCCACTTTCGGCAGCCCTGAAGACGGCTTTCCGTGGTTTTTCATTTTCACACCGGGCAAATGCTTGGGCTGTACCTTAATTAAGGCAACGGCCGGTTCCTTCTCACTTCTAGCACTTTTCTGTCTCATTGTCGCCATAAGACCTATCTGTGTCGGTGTGACGTAAAGCAAATAGGAAAAAAAGTTTTATGTTCAGAAATGTTTGTTTTGTTTAAATTTGTTTTACGTTGCACCGACACAGATCGGTCTTACGGCGACGATGGAATAGGCTTAGTAGTGGGAAGAAAGCGGCAGTGGCCTTAATTACGGTACAGCCCCAGCATGTGGTGGTGTGGAAATAGGAAACCACGGAAAACCAACTACAGGACTGCCGACAGTGGGGCTCGAACCCCACTATCTCCAGGATGCAAGCTCACAGTTGCGTGCACCTAACCGCACGGCCAACTCGCGCGGTGATTCAGAAATGAAATCTGAACAAAATGTTAAACGCATTATCTGACCATTCTTCTTCTCCTTCTCCTTCTTTATTTCTTTGACCATCTGAAGACCACCCGTCAACTTGCCCATGAAACGCACACTTCGAAGGATACAGTCCCCACGTCAACACACATCGGTGGCCACCAGCAACGATTCTCTGTCAACGTATGTGCGGGCATTGTCCAAGTTCACCTAAGACGACCTTATTTGCTGCCCGCCCGTTTGACTGGTCCATGTTACCTGTTATTCCTGGGAGATATGCGGCCACAGTTCCTGGAGGCTGTACCCCTTTTTGTCCGCAAAAGCATGTGGTTTCAACACGATGGTGCACCAGCCCACTTCGATACTAAATCCATGGGCACCTGAAAAACACGTACCCTCATCAATGAATTTGAAGGGGAAGACCTGTCACATGGCCAACGCGATCGCCTGATCTCACACGTCTGGACTTTTTTCTCTGGGGTTACGGCAAGTCGTTGGTTATGAAACCACAATAGAAACAGATGAAGACCTGCTTGCTAGGGTTCAAACTGCCTGTATCCTGGTACAACAGACACCAGAGATCTTTGAGAGAGTGGGGTAGAACTATATGCGCTGTTAACAATAGTATGAGGAAAGCAGAGGTAGGGAGTACTGCAGACGTTTATTCAAGTCAATTGAGGATGACAATGATGTTTTCTGTTTAAAGGGCCATAACAGTTAGGTCATCCGCTCCTAATAGTACGAGGTGCAACGAAATGAAAATTAAAACAAAATATATCCAATGACTAGAATTTAAAACAAATAATGAAAAAATGATCATAAAGCCAAAGCAATCAGTGCATCCATTTCACAATGCCTTAATAAATGGGATGATGCTTATTATTTAAAGGGGTCCAAAATCCAAATCACCGGCCCCTCATTATGGAACTAGTCACTGGTAAAGAGGAACCATGGTGTTCCTCCTATAGTGGTACTAAACACAGGTAACACAGGCCCAGGGTATTCAATGCCTGGTGTTACTAATCATAGATAATGCAAACCCATGGTATGTTACACATAATAGCACCAGTCACAGATAACACAAACCCAAGGTGTACAACTCACAAGCAACGTAGACCCATTGTGTTCCCCACATTGTGGGACTAATCGCGGGCGCCGAATATATCCGTGGTGTTCCTCACATAGAGGTACTAATCATAGGCAATGTAGACCCACGTTGTATGACACATTATAGTACTACCCACAACCAGCAAAAACCCATGGTGTTCCGGAAGTAAGGGTACCACTCTCAGACAACGCAGACCCATTGGTGTTCCTCACATAATGGTACTAATCACACACAACGTAGTCCCATGGTTTTCGTCATATAGCGGTGCTATTCGTCAGTAGCGCAGACCAATTCTGAACACAGTGGAACCAATTCATTCGAGCACAGCGCTCGGTACCTAGACGCTATCTGTGCAACCGAGCACCCACTCCCCCGCCACAGTGGAATGCACACGACGGTACTAATCACAGACAGCGCCCAGATTCGTTGTGTGCTGCGCATAATGGTTCTGCTCCTAGATAACGTAGCCCCGTGGTGTTCCTCATACGGTGGTACTGATCGCAAGTAACGTTTACCAGTGATGTTCCTCGCGTAATGGTACACATCACAAGTAGTCTCATGGTTCTAATTGCGCCATCCACTGGTCGCCCCTTTTAATCACCTCTAACGACAGGCAGGGGATGCGGTGGGTGTATTGTTCGTCTGCGTCTCCCATCCACAGGTGGTTCAAATAAATTAGAATTTATATTCAGGTAGTAAGGTATCAATGATTTACCTTACGTTACGATTAAGTTTTATAGCTTTCGGTAGTAGGCCTACATGTCGAAAATCTGTAAAAGTAGCTAATGATAATACACTGACTGACTGAGCAAATGCAACACCAAGAAGGAGTGGTCAGAACTTTATGCCAATTGCAGGGTAGACTGACGTCACTGAGGTATGCTCATGATGTGAAATGCGCCGCTGTGCTGCGCACGTAGCGAACGATAAATGGGACACGGCGTTGGTGAATGGCCCACTTCGTACCGTGATTTCTCAGCCGACAGTCATTGTAGAACGTGTTGTCGTGTGCCACAGGACACGTGTATAGCTAAGGATGCCAGGCCGCCGTCAACGGAGGCATTTCCAGCAGACAGATGACTTTACGAGGGGTATGGTGATCGGGCTGAGAAGGGCAGGTTGGTCGCTTCGTCAAATCGCAGCCGATACCCATAGGGATGTGTCCACGGTGCAACGCCTGTGGCGAAGATGGTTGGCGCAGGGACATGTGGCACGTGCGAGGGGTCCAGGCGCAGCCCGAGTGACGTCAGCACGCGAGGATCGGCGCATCCGCCGCCAAGCGGTGGCAGCCCCGCACTCCACGTCAACCGCCATTCTTCAGCATGTGCAAGACACCCTGGCTGTTCCAATATCGACCAGAACAATTTCCCGTCGATTGGTTGAAGGAGGCCTGCACTCCCGGCGTCTGCTCAGAAGACTACCATTGACTCCACAGCATAGACGTGCACGCCTGGCATGGTGCCGGGCTAGAGCGACTTGGATGAGGGAATGGCGGAACGTCGTGTTCTCCGATGAGTCACGCTTCTGTTCTGTCAGTGATAGTCACCGCAGACGAGTGTGGCGTCGGCGTGGAGAAAGGTCAAATCCGGCAGTAACTGTGGAGCGCCCTACCGCTAGACAACGCGGCATCATGGTTTGGGGCGCTATTGCGTATAATTCCACGTCACCTCTAGTGCGTATTCAAGGCACGTTAAATGCCCACCGCTACGTGCAGCATGTGCTGCGGCCGGTGGTACTCCCGTACCTTCAGGGGCTGCCCAATGCTCTGTTTCAGCAGGATAGTGCCCGCCCACACACTGCTCGCATCTCCCAACAGGCTCTACGAGGTGTACAGATGCCTCCATGGCCAGCGTACTCTCCGGATCTCTCACCAATCGAACACGTGTGGGATCTCATTGGACGCCGTTTGCAAACTCTGCCCCAGCCTCGTACGGACGACCAACTGTGGCAAATGGTTGACAGAGAATGGAGAACCATCCCTCAGGACACCATCCGCACTCTTATTGACTCTGTACCTCGACGTGTTTCTGCGTGCATCGCCGCTCGCGGTGGTCCTACATCCTACTGAGTCGATGCCGTGCGCATTGTGTAACCTGCATATCGGTTTGAAATAAACATCAATTATTCGTCCGTGCCGTCTCTGTTTTTTCCCCAACTTTCATCCCTTTTGAACCACTCCTTCTTGGTGTTGCATTTGCTCTGTCAGTCAGTGTATGAGGGGTGATATTTACTGAGGTAATGTACGGTCCTCAAACAGGCAAGCAATAAATTTAAGAGGTTTTATATAATAGTGATTTATGTTTCCATAGATAATAATTTCGTGTGGCTATTTCTAGCCGAGTGCAGCTCTTGTAAGGCAGATCCTTCGATGAGGGTTGGATGGCATCTGCCATGTGTAGGTATCTGCGTGTTATTGTGGTGGAGGATAGTGTTATGTGTGATGTGTGAGTTGCAGGGATGTTGGGGACAGCACAAATACCCAGCCCCCGGGCCATTGGAGTTAACCAATGAAGATTAAAATCTCCGACCCGGCCGGGAATCGAACCCGGCATCCTCTGAACAGAAGGCCAGGAAGCTGACCATTCAGCCAGCGAGTCGGACTATGTTTCAATTATGAAGACCAAAACGATCCATGTCCTTAGGAGCATTTCATGGTGACAATATTCATAGAATTTTAATCTACAGCTATAATAGGAGACTTTATTTAGTACTGGGCTAATTAGTATAAAGTAGAATTATATTTCTTCACAATATATGTAAAGTGTACTCCCTACCAAAGGCAGTAAAGGTGTGCTTTATTCACCTTGAGAGATATGGATTTGTTTCCGCGTCAGGAGGTCAAAATTATTTAGAAACGAGATTTTCACTTCTGCACAGACACATGGCCATCAGGTTCAATCAACACATACACACTTAAACTTAATACTCGGTTAAATCCTGGGGGCAAAAGTGACCGAGTATGTGGCTAACTACTCTATCTCACAATGAGCCGAGGTTACGGATGATGGAAGCATTTCCCTTCCATTCTTCATAGTCTGAACAGAGATGCTTTTTAAAACATAGAAAATTATATCTACTTGAATTTAGATAATAATAATAATTATTACGTGTCCCCACGCAGATTGAATTATATAATGCCACAGAAGGAATGTAATGTGCATTCTTATGTTATTTTCAGAATTTACAATGTACATATTAATATGTGTATATATTTATATATCGCCATAGACCTGTCTTCACCGAGCTCGATAGCTGCAGTCGCTTAAGTGCGGCCAGTATCCAGTATTCGGAAGATAGTAAGTTCGAACCCTACTGTCGGCAGCCTTGAAAATGGTTTTCCGTGGTTTCCAATTTTCATTAAGGCTGTACCTTAATTAATGCCACGGCCGATTCCTTCCCACTCCTAGCCCGTTCCTGTCTCATCGTCGCGGTGCGACGTAAAACAACTAACAAAAAAAATAAAGAACTGCCTTGATGACCCAATTTTTTATATTAGCTGATGTGTTCGTGTTCTATGGGTTATTGGATTCATTCCGTGCATAAACCACTGCTGTCGTTAATCTTAAATAATATTAAAACCAAAGCATCGGTTCTAGTTTTGGATATTGGCCAAGGGCAATATTATTTTATTGGCGAGAGGTTTATCAACCAATATATATTATATGGAATTGATTTTTAGGTCGCTGTGCTTGATGTTAATATATTGAAGTATACAAAACGAAAATACCTTATTTCTAACCCGATCGGCTCAGTACGACGACGTGTTAGTTACAGTGAACCGAATATGGGAGAAAAGTGATTGTATATCTGTCTGTCTGTCATCTACAAAATGCTTTTTTCAGTGTTTCACATTTATGTTCTGACAAGTTTAGAGATGTGTCTTTTCTCATAGGTTGCTATCATTTTCAACGAAGTTTCAATTACTTACTGAAACATACACTTGCACGTATTTTCAGTATAGTAATGGTGTGTGGTCTCCGTAGAGGCCTGGTGCAGGTGTTTCAAACTGACGCCCATGGGTAACCTGCATGCCTGTGAGGAGTGGGATCACCTAGGATTATATCTAATGTTTACAGCCCGGGAGTTAGGATAAATGCCCTTGTTATCCTGGTGTTTACATCGAAGTGTCAAATAGAGACAAGCATGGCAGATGCCGCCCACCCTCATCGGAGGGTCAGCCTTACAAGGACTGAACCCGGCTAGATTATTATTATTATTATTATTATTATTATTATTATTATTATTATTATTATTATTATTATTAACTTTATACCGCAGTGAGACAGGTAGGTCTTATGGCAACGATGGGATATGAGAGGGCTAGGAATGGCAAGGGAGCGGCCATGGCCTTAATTAAGGTACTGCCACAGTATTTGCCTGCTGTGAAAATGGGAAACCGCGGAAAATCATCTTCAGGGCTACCGACAGTGGGGATCGAAACTACTATCTCCCAAATGCAAGCTCACAGCTGCACGACCCTAACCGCATGGCTACTTGCTCGGGGGACGTAAGATTAAGGAATGAAATGGGATGTAGATTAGCATTATGTAGCTTACATTAAACCAGCTTTATTACTTTAATACCCAGTTTTGTCAATATAAATGCTATTTTAGCCTAAATAAATGCCTGAATTTCCGATTAAAATCCCAAAAATAATTGTAAATCGAACCAAGGTCTCATTTAGCCTCGGAGCCAGGCATATTGATAGTGATATCGATAAAATCTAATGTATCCAAGAACAAAAGCCATTGCCACACTGACCACGACGGCCTTTGGAGGAGTGAAAGGCAGAGGCTTCCACTATCCGTAACTTAGCACTAAGTAGCTCTGTGCCCACCCAACATTGCCTCCTGGAATTAACCTGGTCTGTAGGCTGAGTGAACCACAGGGACATGTGCCTCTCTGGAAGTGGAAATTTATTTGTAAATTTCGACCTCCTGACCAGGATCCGAACTCACATCCGTCTGTGTGAACCGACTACGCTCCGGCTAGACAATTCCTAAACAGAACTATTTTATGAAGAATATTATATACGCAAGGCTGCAGGCTACGATAGCTCATCCCCTCCAGTCAAGGTGTTTCTCGTCCACACAATCAGCTATAACATTAAACTTTCTCTAGTGGTTGAATAACTCTGGAGGTAAGGATGGGCCATCTTTCAGTGATAACCAAATTGTTTGAAGAAAGGAATTAATTTTAAGCGAAACACAATATAATAAGTTCAGAATTTATGGAGGTGTAACCCACTACATGTTTTATAAATTAAGTCAGTCCTTCCTATATCGATGGCCTAGAATGAAAACCTCGTATCTCACCAAGTTCTTCTTATCCATTATTTGCCTTAAGACTGGTTACGCCTCCCAGCCACGCACGAATATGCAGTCCATCAGAACAACGTTCGTTGTGTTCTTTATTCCTATGCCGACGTGTGAAGGAAAATGAACCTTACCGTACCGTACTATAGGAAAGTATGTCTGCGTGACTTATTTACTAAGTCCTAGAGTATAATTTTTATAAGGTTCATTTTACTTTACGCATCAGCATAGGAAAATAAACCCAACGAACATTGTTCTGATGGACTGCATAACCAAATGTGGCTGGGAGGCGTGACCAGTCTTATGGGAAATAATGGATAGGAAGAACTTTTTGAGATACGAGGTATTCAGTCTAGGCCATCGATATGTACCATCCTGTCTTTCGTCTTAAATTTGAAGAGCTAAAGCGTGGAGATCCATCGGTATTAGGCTAACATAGGATTTATAACCCTATTTTCTAGTAAAGTTTACCTTCCGAGGATAAATAACTTCCTTTCAGCACCTTCAACTAGTTTCAAATTCGTATCAGAGCCGGCATCCTAATCCATAGTAAACAGATGCGTATCACATGTGTCTATATAACTCAATTGATGGAGGTAAATTTGACCGACTTTTGGACAACTTTATGTCATACAAACGAGATCTAGCTCATTTTCATGGTGATATGCATGCCTCCTTAATCACGTAGATGATCGATTCATAAACACTCATTTGGTCGGATGCTCCTGAAAGGTCATTTGTTTGTCAATTTAAGGCACGTGTTGTGTCTCCCTCTGTCGCATGTTTCTTACTTATTTTCCCTAACTTCCATTTTTACACAGGTTTATCTTCATAATTCAAAAAACTGTCACAGCTATTTTCATGCAATTCGTCATTTAACAACATGCTCTGGTCTATATTATTAGACACAACTAATTCTTAAAAGTGATTATCAGTACAAAAATGAGAAAAATATGCTTATTAAAAGTAACGATTAAGAAAAAAATAATTATTTTCTGAAGTAATAATATCTTCGTCCGCCTCTGTAGTGTAGTGGTTAACGTGATTAGCTGCCACCCCCGGAGGCCCGGGTTCGATTCCCGGCTCTGCCACGAAATTTGAAAAGTGGTACGAGGGCTGGAACGGGGTCCACTCAGCCTCGGGAGGTCAACTGAGTACAGGTGGGTTCGATTCCCACCTCAGCCATCCTCGAAGTGGTTTACCGTGGTTTCCCACTTCTCCTCCAGGCGAATGCCGGGATGGTACCTAACTTAAGGCCACGGCCGCCTCCTTCCCTTCCTTGCCTATCCCTTCCAATCTTCCCATCCCTCCACAAGGCCCCTGTTCAGCATAGCAGGTGAGGCCGCCTGGGCGAGGTATTGGTCATACTCCCCAGTTGTATCCCCCAACCAAGAGTCTGAAGCTCCAGGACACTGCCCTTGAGGCGGTAGAGGTGGGATCCCTCGCTAAGTCCGAGGGAAAAACCGAACCTGGAGGGTAAACAGATGATGATGATAATGATGAATAATATCTTCGAAATTCTAAACAACTTTGGTTTTGTCTTTAAATAATTTTAGCAATAAATGATGTAAATATTCAACGAATTGTAGTTTTTAGAGTGCAATCCTCACGTTACTGCAAAACGTTAAAGTATAAATTTTATGTTTTAAATTTGGAATTTTTTAAATCCTGAAAATTATTTCATGTATAGTAATGAACTTTTTTAAAGAACGTACTAAACTATCTTGTTTAAATATCATCCATTATTGTTGACCTACAAAAAATTTGAATGTTACTAAACTTAAGCTAGCGAAATGTATAACTCCCCTCATAATTTTCTACAGTATGTTCTACATGGTGGTAAATTCATTCACACAACTTCATCTTACGCGTTTACTTCCCGATTAAATATTCGCATCCTACTTTAGTCTTCTAAAATATTTAAGTAGTGATCTGATACCATTTTAGTATCACTCCTTTCCCACTCGACTCTGCAGCACACTGGAAACATTCCCTTGCATTTTCGATACCCAGATGATGCCCTGATACGGTTAAAGCAAAGCTATGCTCTGGCAGACTTGCCACAGAGAGAATCGATTCCAGATATTCAAGAGGATGTCGTGCACAAGCAGTAACATCAATATGCGCCCTTCAGAAATAGATATCACATTTCAGAATTTCCCATAAAGCTCTCAATCTAAAATCGATTCTCCATTAAAAGAACTGATCCTCAATCATGCTGTGTTATTGCCGGGACTTGCTACCTTCAAGCTGAGCTCGGGAATAACGTACGGTACTGTTGCTGCAAGAGAGCTGCTTTCTAAATTATATAATCAAAGTGAACGACAGATGGTAGATAGGATGGATATTAATAATAATAATAATAATAATAATAATAATAATAATAATAATAATAATAATAATAATAATAATAATAATAATAATAATAATAATAATAATAATAATAATAATAATGATTCCTTTCAATTCAATGTTAAGAAATGTGAATCAATGATCTTTACTAGAAAAAGACAACCAAAAATCCATTCTTATGAAATGAACGGTATCAGCCTAAAACGAGTTGAAGAAATGAAGGATTTAGGAGTGATATTTGATAGTAAACTTCAGTTCAATATACACATAAATAACGCCTATAGGAACCTAGGATTTATAATGAGAAACACAAACAAATTAAAAATTATCAAAGCCATAATACAGATATACAATTCATTAGTTAGAACAGTAATAGAATAATACCTCTATAGTCTGGAATCCATCACGTATTAAATGTATAAAAGAAATAGAAAATGTTCAAGCTAAATTTCTAAGAAATCTGTATTTCTGTATCTCTAAAATTATTGCAAAATATGTGGCATATAATGACTTAATAACAAATTTTGGGATAGATATGTTGCATACTAGGAGAACATTAACGTGTGTAAAATACCTACATATAATTCTCAAAGGTAAAGCAGATAACTGAGAGTTACTCCACCAAATAACCCTGTATGCACTGTTTGGAAGCAATATAAATAATTTAACTTTCTTTGTTAAAAGGTCAAATACAAATCACCATATGAATTCACCATTGAACAGAATATGTCAGTCAATTAATAAAAAGCCAAACGTGGACTTACTTCACGAGGAGAGTAGCTTGAAAGGTCAGTGAGAAGGGAACTCACACAGAGAGAAGACATTAAGTAAATAGAGTAGCATACTTGTGTACCATGAGTAATGCAGTCCTTAGATTAATTTAGATAAATAATGTATATTTTAGGATGAATTAAAATAATAAGTTGAAACACACACTTACCACTGTCCATAGTTCATTAGTATAATATTAGGTTTCATATTTTAATTTTTATTGTAAATTATTTATAAAATTAGAAATAAGAAATGGAAATGTTCTGTAAGTGGGCAGAAATGCCTGTTGAACAATAAAAAATATATATATGCATATAAATAAATAAATAAATAAATAAATAAATAAATAATCATAATAACTACAAGTTGGAGAAGCTGGAGATCCTAGAAAATGAATACTACGGAAAATCTTGGGCCCAATCCAGACTGAAACCGACTGGAAACTTCGGAACAACAATGAAGTCTACAAAAAGTGGAGAAAATTTCAGAGACCATGGAAAAGAAGTTATAATTTCTCGGACAAACGTACAAAATGAACAAAACCAAACTAACCAAAAAGGTTATTCGATTACCTGTAGAACAAGAAGACAACGATGCCATGGATTAAGGAAATTTAGTAAAGTTCTAGAGAAGTGCAACATCCAGGAAATTCAGTTGTTAGACAGGAAAACATTTCGGACCATGATTAAAAATTTGGAAGGTGTTCAAGTGGAAAGAACTGCAAGGACGGAAAGAGCCTGGACGGGTGAACAGAAGAAATAGCGAAGCGCTCATAAAAAAAGGAGTACTGGTGGAAGCGGAAACTTCAGACGAATAAAAAATGAAATTGTAGCGTGATCCTAAGTGGTCAATTCGCAAATAAAATAATTTTTAAAAAATTGTGCCGTCAGTATGGCCTCTTCATATTGGAAGGCAACACTTTTAACGCCTGGCGGCAATTTAGTCTCTTGAAGACTGACAGAACTTTATGAAATGTACTTAATTTTCTCATTGGTTAATAGATGTCACTACCTTTGATAATGAGCATTTATTGTGCCGATTTGTGGGTTGGCACTCGTGAACTTCAGTCTTCTGTTTCTAGGTGGCCACTACCGTCAATCAATCAAGATGTTGCTTTACAACACAAGACAGGTCTCATGGCGATGATAGGAAAGGAAAGGAAAGGACTAGGAGTGGGAAGGAAACGGCCGTGGCCTTAATAATGTACAGCCCCAGCATTTGCCTGGTGTGAAAATGGGAAACCACGGAAAACGATCGTCAGGGCTCCGACAATGGGGTTCGAACCCACTATCTCCCGAATACTGGATACTAGCCGCACTTAAGCGACGGCAGCTATCGAGCTTGGTACCACTACTGTCAGTTCTATTGAAATCAGCCAATGAGCGCCCAGTTCACCCCTATAAATAGTGGTAATTTTGGACCTTATGTATCTATCTGGATCTGGAATTGTGCGGCGATAAGTGAGGTTCTCCTCCCACCCCAGCCCCTTAGGAGACTACCGACGGGCTGGGGCAGCATGTAATGTTCGCGGCTTTATTTGATCTAACTCGTGAATTTACTTGCGTGTGGTGACGGGAAGATCCCAGTGGTCTCCTCTAGAATGTAGCATTTGGGTTGTGCCGTGTTTACCTTGGTTTTAATGTAAGGCACCTTAATATTCTGATACCTTGTAATATGTAGGTTTCTTGGCTATCTACGGATGGAGTGTAATCACCCTTATGGGTGTCATGTAATGTATTATGAATGTACGAGTGTGGACTTCCGGTTGCCTTGTTCACTTTGCTTATTGGTGACGAGGTTTCCTATCTTGTATTTTGATCTTTAACATTTTCTTTCTAGTTTTAGTCACCAGTGTCACCGGTCCTTCTGCCCCATTAGATTTTAGGGCAAGTTATATCACGAGATTGCTTGAGTGGGCTCAATATCTCAGCATATTGTGTTTTCGGCCCTTTCTATTTATCCTTCTGTCACTTATCATTTTTCGGCCTGTAGTATGTGCTTTTTCTCTTACTTTTCTGGAAACTTTCGATCCTAAATTTGGTGTTTTTACTTCCCCCTGAATTAAGGAAAGCCATTGTTACGTGGTGTAAAAGCTGCTAAGCTTTCAAGTGTAATAAGAGGTATGCTGTTGATTCTTGGCTCGTTCGGCCATTGAAAGTTGAAGTACAGGGATCGAGATCCCTCTGATATGTAACTATGTACAGTTAAGGTTTCGATTCCCCTCTGGGGTGTAAATTTCATCTTGGGAGCTGTAGCTTTTTCCATGAATATTTATATTAAATCGAAGTTAAAAGTTCGATTACCCCCTGAAAGGAAACATTTGTTAGTAGAGCCTCAAGCCCCATTTCTCTCTCGCATACCAAAGATGTTCTTTTACTTTTTTTGCTATTTGTTTTACGTCCCACCGACACAGATAGGTCTTATGGTGACGGTGAGATAGGAAAGGCCCAGAAATGGGAAGGAAACGGCAGTGGCCTGGTGTGAAAATGGTAAACCACGGAAAACCATCTTCAGATCTGCTGACAGTGGGGATCGAACCCACTACCTCCCGGATGTAAGCTCACAGCCTTGCCCGGTCAAAGATGTTCTAAGACTGACTCGTCTTGTCTTGAGAAATGGGAGCTACGATTATCCTGTTAAATATTGGTGATTAAGCTCTAAAGTGTATAATTGTAAATTTCCCTTTCCAAATTGCTTTTGTGCGTGTTAATATTAACTTTTTTTATGCGAGAAATATGTTTAACAGCAAAGAAAATTAAAAGATCGTTTGTGATATATCTTCAAAACCTAAATTCTTTTTGAGTGGTCTCTTTTTCCAGATGCCTAGGCCCTGGCGCTTCTTCCCCTCTACATCCACTGAACTCAGTAATCATCATAATAATAAGAAGAATAGCCTCAAAATTTCTGGACAATTACACGAAATAGTAGAAAAGAACAGGACTCGTGGTCATCTGCGAAAATAAAACAGAATAATGGATACAAATATGATAGAGAGACGCAATTTCTCACCAGGTCATATATGAGGCAAATGGCTCAATTCTTCCAATCGTTACCGCAGGAAACTCGTTCTACAGGAATTTTATTCGATATTAAGGACCTCTAAACAATGAGTCTTGTTCAGAATGAAGGCAAATTTAATTTAACTGAAGGATTAATGAGTTATTGAATTCCTGTGAATTGCACTTGCGCTTCAGTTAAGGGTTATCACTTACAACAGAAGTTTGTTTCTTGGTAAATGTATGTTGAAATAGAGTGAAGTCCACATATCAAAATTCTCAGCTGATTTAGAAACCAAAATTAATTTTTTCTATCAATAGTGATATGTATAAAATATAAACAAAATTAACGGTGAACGATTATACGGTACGGTCCAATTCTGGTGGTACTTTTTTTTGCAAGTTGTTTTATGTCGCACCGACACAGATAGGTCTTATGGCGACGATGGGACAGGAAAGGTCTAGGAGTGGGAAGGAAGCGGCCGTGGCCTTACAGCCCCAGCATTTGCCTGGTGTGAAAATGGGAAACCACGGAAAACTATCTTCAGGACTGCCGACAGTGGGGTTCGAACCTACTATCTCCCGAATACTGGATACTGACCGCAATTAACGACTACAGCTATCGAGCTTGGTGGTACTATTTTGAACGAATCTCTGATAATACAGAGTGTCTCAAACCTTTTGGGTCAAATTGAACCGAGCGATAGTGGGTCCAAAACTGATTAAGATAGGGAACCAGTGGTCGGAAATGCATATTTATTGTGTTACGGGCATATACAGCGTACACGGCATAACAACAACGTAGCTCATAATAATTATTCAAAGTGACGACCGAAAGACTCAATGCATGCATGGCAACGCAGCATGGAGTTCTACCGCACTCTCTCAAAGATCCCTGGTGTTTGCTGTACTAGGAGGCGGGCAGCTTGGACCCTAGCAAGCAGGTCTTCATCCGTGTCTACGGGGATTTAATAACCCCAGAGAAAAAAGTCCAGACGTCTGAGATATGGCGATCGCGCTGGCCAAGTGACATACCCTCTCCTTCCAATCCAACAATGAGGGTACGCGCTGTTCAGCTGCCCGTGGACTTAACATCGAAGTGGGCTGATGCACCGTCGTGTTGAAACCTCATACTTTCGCGGACAACAAGGGGTTCAGTCTCCAGGAACTGTGGCCACATATTTCTCAGGAATACCAGGTACCGTGGACCAGTCAAACGTGCAGGCAGCGAATAAGGTCCTATGAGGTGAGCTTGGACAATGTACGCCCATACGTTGACGGAGAACTGGTGGCCACCGATGTGGGTAGCGTGGGGATTGTCCTCATTCCGTACACGTCTGTTGCGGCTGTTGAAAACACCATCACGGGTGAATGAGACCTTATCCGTGAACAGCAATACAGCACTGCGGTCAATAATCCACTGACAGAAGCGAACGCGGGGCTCAAAACCCGTTGGTCCCAGTGCTTGCATACGTCTCGATGATTGGGGTGTTATATCTGTTCAGCCAGTATTCGCCAGACTGTATCCTTTGAAGTGTGCGTTTCATGGGCAAGTTGACGTGTGCTTATTGGTGGGTAGTCGGCCTCATGATCCAACACCCTCTCCTCAGAGTCTGATGTTTGGATATGTCCTTGGTGGGAATTTTGGCCAGCTCTCTGAGGCGTGAACGACTCCGTCTCTCGTAAGTTGGTAGTCCCGGAGAAAAACTTATTCCAGTTCCGGTTGGGAAGGCGTTCTCCGTACATTCGTGCTGCTTTACGGGCACTACAGTCTACCACACCGTACATGAAAAGCATGTCTGCCAACTCTCGTGACAAGTAACGTTCCATCCTTGACTACGCGTTGTGCACTGTGCACAGTAACACAACTCACCATGGAAACTTCACACGCTGTCTAATACAATGGACAACTCACACAAGAGATAGTGGTGTGCGTGAGGCACAGGTTAATGCGCCGGTGCGATGCATGCGGTCGTCACATGACACACGTGCTATTAGCTACGTTGTGTACAGTACGTCTGTTTGGTGGTAAAGGGTGTACGCTGTTTATCACCACCGCTGCCTATTCCAGTGTACAACAGACACCAGGGATCATTGCGAGAGAACAGCTCGAGCCGCTGCAGTACATGCATTGAGAATGGCGGTTGTCACTCTGAACAATTACTATTAACTACGTTGTTGTTGTTATGCGGTGTATGTCCATAACACAATAAATATGCATTTCCGGCCACTGGTTTCCTATCTTGATATATTCGGTTGTGGACCCACTTTCAGTTGTTTCAAATTGATCCAAGAGGCTTGAGACACCCTGTATAATCTACTTTGTTGAATTTTACTAAATAATGTTCAAATTCTCCAAAATTCGTATAAATAGTGGTCTTCGGACAAAGGAAATTGAAGTACTTCAGATAAATACACAGTGCACGTCGTTTGGTGAGGTATGTAACTCGCATTTTTTCGAATTTAAACATTAACTAGAGGACCCATGCTACTCCTCAGTATTCCTTATAAATAGATCAGATACCTCGTCTTGATATGCCTGTCGTAGTCATATTATTTTCAGTGATTTTGTGAAAATTTAATAGAAAGCGCGTTATGGTATGCTGCAGTTCGTAGTCAGAATTCATCCATTCTGCCGTCATCATGCCGTCTGTTTGGTGAAAATCTGTCCAAATATTCCCTTTTTTATCCTGCAGTTCTTGATGCAAAGCATGGTATTGTGTCATAGAAGGCAATGGTGTTTTCAATCTCAGTTCTTCTATATAGAACGGATGTCTTGTGAAATCAAAGGCGTGTGTCATGATGGGGTCTATTTGTACGTAGACTATTTTTTCTTAGCAGCATTTAAGTTATTATGAACGCTCTGCCATCTATTGAGTATATCTGGAAGCCGAGACAGGTTAGAGAAGCAAAGAGTATTTAGCAGGGAATAATATTCTTTCGTGATCAGAGGAAGTGTATACACTCTGGCTTGACAGGCAGTAATCAAACATGGCTGCATGCATTGCTTAGGATGAAAATCACATATCAGAATATTATTGAAAGTGTTAGTCACTTAGCAACCTGCTAGGTAGAGAAAGTATTGCGGGTTACGCTAAGCCTTCGCTTGCAATTATAGGAATGATCATATATATATATATTTTTTTTTTGGTAGTTGCTTTACGTCGCACCGACACAGATAGGTCTTATGGCGACGATGGGGCAGGAAAGGGCTATGAGTGGGAAGGAAGCGGGCGTGGGCTTAATTAAGGTACAGCCCCAGCATTTGTCTGGTGTGAAGTGTGGGAAACCACGATAAACCATTTTCAGGGCTGCCGTGATCATATAATGATTTGATTCTAGGATTAATCAAAGTTGGCTGAACTTAGAGTCCTATCAGTGTCTCATGATTTTTTTTTTTTGCTAGTGGCTTTACGTTGCACCGACACAGATAGGTCTTATGGCGACGATGGGATAGGGAAGGCCTAGGAGTTGAAAGGAAGCGGCCGTTGCCTCCATTAAGGTACAGCCCCAGCATTTGCCTGGTGAGAAAATGGGAAACCACGGAAAACCATCTTCAGGGCTGCCGAGAGTGGGATTAGAACCCACTATCTCCCGGATGCAGGCTCACAGCTGCGCGCCCCTAACCGCACTGCCAACTCGCCCGGTGTGTCTCATATTTCACCCGCAAGTAATTCCGGAGATAATAATAATAATGTTATTTGTTTTACGTCCCACTAACTACTCTTTTACGGTTTTCGGAGACGCCGTGGTGCCGGAATTTAGTCCTGCAGGAGTTCTTTTACGTGGCAGTAAATCTACCGATACGAGGCTGACGTATTTGAGCACCATCAAATACTACCGGACTGAGCCAGGATCGAACCTGCCAAGATGGGGTCAGAAGGCCAGCGCCTTAACCGTCTGAGCCACTCAGCCCGTCTGGAGATAATAAAACAAACATGAGGCAAATCGGTCTAGTAGAACGAGCGGAACGAAAAAATGTAGTATATTGGTATCAAGTACCGGTATATCTCAAGAACAACTTAGAAACAGATTCTAATAGTGAGATATCATGGGAAATTAATTATTTCCGTTAAATATAATTTTAATCAGTATTTATATTGTCTATAAATTTGAAATTTTGTCCCTTAGTTTCAGTAACTCACATTAGGTGCATGGAAGTGGTTGTTTGTTCCTTTGTTCCTTTGTTCCTTACAAAGTCACTTGAAAAGGCTGAATGAAGTTTCAGGAAATTAAAGTATTTATGATCTGGAAAAACGTGTTGAAACTTCGCCTATACTTTATTTGACTACTGCGTGGCGGGAAATGAAGTATCCAAATTAAAATGAGGAATACACACATACAATGAATCATCATTGATAAGTTGAAAACAATACTTTTATAAATTTTCGTGAACTTCCAACAATTGGGTTGCTGAGAAGTTTCATAAACCACTGATTAATTATTTTTTGGATTGATTTTCATTCAATTTTATGTCACATTTCACGGGTAGTTTTTGGAATAAGACTGCGGTAGGGAACGGCTGGGGAATGGAAAAATATTTTCTGATCCTTTAAATATGTTTTAGCTCCGGATTTTGCCTTGTGTTGAATTCATAAACAAGGGAAGTTATTTTCATGGCAGCTATCGATTGGGTTCGATGCTACCTTCTACCGAATTAAGCGAACATATACATGACTGCGGAGTCAACTCGCTGAATACAGGTTACGCAACTCTCTCGGTTATGTTCATAGGAAAATGACAATGACTGTAAGGATAACATGTTTACTTCTAAGGAGTGGAAGTTCGTAGTGGACGGAACAAATTTGTAGGATGGATGTATGCGCTGTCGTAAACATCAATATAGAGAAAACAAGCAATATAGCCTTTTGCAGCGGAGAGTTTCAACATGTATGTGTTTCCACCTTCAATTGCCACTTTATCCGGATCATGGGCAATATAGAGCCTTCATTTTGGTCTCTGCCTTTTAGGAGACTATAACGGTAGCTTCTCCAGCGGACGTTTTATATATGGAGAAGCACTTACACTGAATCGTACAGCCACTTTGAAATGGATAACGTTTTCTGCACAAATAAAAATTACAGACAAAATAGCTGCAGCCTTTCAACTCGTTCCGAGAATATACAGTGGCGCCCTACATTTCAGCTAAGGTCGACTGAACACGTTCCTCGGTATATTTAAGCGGTCAGAAGGTGGTTTGCATTAACTTAAAAACCGAGAGAATTGGCAGTGCGAATTTCCGTGTTTTACCATTTTTACACCAGGCATCATCAGGGCTGCCGACAGTGGGGTTCGAACCCACTATCTCCCGAATGCAAGCTCACAGCTGTACGACCCTTACCGCACGGCCAACTACCAGGTGTATGCATACGTCTCTTCCGATTTCACTATGAGATGGCGCCAACAAACAGTACGCAGCGTATGAATTTGACACATACGTCAGGTTGATTGCCTGACATTAACTTACCAACACACACAAGTAAAGTCCGCCAAACACTAGCGTCTGTGTTGTATCCTTCAGAGTAGTGATAATAGACCGCTTCTGGCCCAGGGGCTAAAGTAGTGATAATAGACCGCTTCTGGCCCAGGGGCTAATGGGCAAGATGGCCGCTGTACATGGGCTCTTATGGGACTAACCCACCGAGAGCTGGACCAGGAGCGAATGGGCAAGATGGCGGCTATCTATAGGCCATCTCCTTAAGTCCTATGTATACCGCCTATCCTACCCTAGGCCAGCTTTCTCCATAAGAGCCTCTATATAGCCGCCATCTTGCCCATTCTCTCCTGGTCCAGCTCTCGGTGGGTTAGTCCCATAAGAGCCCATGTATAGCAGCTATCTTGCCCATTAGCCCCTGGGCCAGAAGCGGTCTATTATCACTACTCTTCAGTGATCATGTCGACGTTTGTACCTGCACGCATTGCTTTTCTTATTGAAACAAAAGTAAAAGGCTGTGGAAAGTCATCGTTTGCTGGTAGAAATATATGGTGAACACTCTCCATCGGTTAGAACATGTGAGACATGTTTTCGACAACTTAAACGTGGTGATTTCAATGTGAAAGACAGTGCGCGCTCTGGTAGACCACAAAAGTGCGAAGCCGAGCAATTACTGGATGAAACCGTTAATGCACAACGCAATCCCCAACAAATGATTAATTTAAATCACGCATTGATGATGATGATGCTTGTTGTTTAAAGGCGCCTAACATCGAGGTCATCGGCCCCTAATGGTACGAAATGAAATTACAACAAAAAGTTCAAAATCATCCACTGACCAAAATAAGAAGAATGTCATGAAGAATGAATGGATGGACATGAAACCAAAAAACCAAAGAAACAAAAACAAACAAACAAAAAGCCAGTGGATCCAACACAAAAAGAACATATATAGCAGTATTACTGACCAAGGGACCACTTATAAAGCGTAATCTTGAATCGAGTATCCTCGCTGTCTAGAGGGGTTCAAAACCCAGGTCCAAGGCCCCTCAAAATAGTACTTATCGCTAGTAAGGTTGAACCATGGTATTTGTCATGTTGGGGTACCGATCAAAACCAGCGAAGACTCACGGTATTCCACACAAGACGGTACTACTCACAAGTATTGTACTTCGTACAGGTAACGCAGACCTATGGTGTTTCCCACACAATGGCGCCACTCATAGCCAACGCAAACAGATGAGTTTCCTCACCTAGGTGTACTAGGCACGGGTTCCGGTCCCACGGGCCCCGTAGTGTTCCTCACATAGTGGGTACTAATCACAGGCAACGCAGATCCACGGTGTCACTCATACAGTGGTACAACTCACAGGCAACGCCCAGACCCGCGGTGTTGCTCATATGGGTACGACGCACGGGTACTGGAAAACCACAGGGGAACCACTCTCTGCTGCTATTTCTTACTTAATATGGTGGTACTACTCGCAAGTTCAGGCAACCCATGGTGTTCCCCGGGTGATGGTACAAATCAAAAGTAGTTTCATGGTTCTAATTCAATCGTCCCTTGGTCGCCCCTTTTAGTCCCCTCTCACGACAGGCAGGGGATAACGTGGATGCATTATTCGTCTGCATCCCCCACCCACAGGGGGTAAAGAGAGAGAAAAATAAGAAAGAAGGGAACCGTCACTTCGAAAAATGAAGTAACGGACGAAGAAAGGCAAGGGCCACGAAGGGTGTGAAAATGAAAGACTCCCTAGGCCTCGAATGCTCTAATACCGTCGGGGTCGGAAAAGAACAAGAGTTGACAAGGGAGGTCGGACAGGATAGACGAAAGTGAGGAGCCTGTCACAAGTAAGTGGAAACAATGCCAAGACTCAGCTAAGGGCACCGTGGTCGCCAATCCACACTCCCAAGTTGAGAGCCCCTTTGGGCCCGTTTTAGTCGCCTCTTACGACAGGGAGGGGATACCGCGGGTGTATTCTACATGTGCGTCCCCCACCCGCAGGGGGTAGTGTCTTTGGTCCGCGAGAGGTATTTTATTTCCCTCAAGTCCGCCGGCAAAGCGGTTAGGACCCCCCTATCCGCCACCTGGGACGCGCCACGTGGGAGTATCACCTCTCCCCCTGTTACGTCAGCGTAGTAGGTTCGTGGAAATCACGCATTGATCGAAAGACAACCGCAATGGGCCAGAAGGCATGGGAAAGTGATTTTGTTACACGACAATGCGCCTTATCACACAGCAAAACCAGTGAAAGACACCTTGAATTCGCTTGGATGGGACATCCTTCCGCACCCGCCGTACTGCCCCGACCTGGCGCCATTTGACTATCAGGTCTTCGCATCAATGGGGCACGCGCTCGCAGAGCAGCACTTAAGCTATTTCGAGGAAGTTGGAAAATGGCTCGACGAATGGTTTGCCGCAAAAGGCAAGCAGTTTTCCTGGCATGGTATTCATGACTTACATGAAAGATGGGCGAGGTGTGTAGAAGCCGATGGCCAATATTTTGAATAAACAAAAACTGAATTTCCCATAAAAATAACGTTTTCCTTACCACAAAAACCGGAAAAAACTTATGCATACACCTGGTAACTCAATCGGTCCAAAGTGAAGCGTTTAGCACATGTCTACTTGGCATCTAACAGTGTGATTTTTCTGATGCCAACGCTATGTGGAGGGATGCACTGGCCAGGATGTCTGAACATCGAAGTGCGGGATAGTGACCACGGATCCACTTGTTAAGTTCGACATTATTTCTACTTGTGTCAGACTTCTCACCTTCATCTCTCCAGTTGGACCTACTTGATAAACTTTAGTTGTATTCCAACCTGGACGGTGTTTTGATTCACGACATTTGTGGCCCTTCGATTTCTTTTGGCTACCCATAGCTCTTTATATATCTATCTTTCACGTAAATAATTCACAAATCACACAAATGAGACTTTTTACGCATAATTTTACAAAGTTATTTAAGCGAAATTCAAGCGAAATAGCGAGAAAAATGTTTCGTATTCGCGAAATCGTGCATAAATTAATGCGAAAAAATCCAGCCTCTAGAGAAGTGAAATGGAGTATGGCTTTTCTCGAAGGGCCGGAACACGTCGAGTTTAGTGGTTGGCGTCAGGAGGACAACCGAACGTAAAATGTGGCCAAATTCACACAAACAGTGCCGTCTCCAAGTAACTGGTAAAGTTAATGTGAGAGAATCAAATTTCCTTCAGAAAGCCGCAGAAGGTTCCCGGTGCAGGTATGGATGCTCACGTTCAAGGGAAATGTGACCGTGGTTTAGTGCTCAGAAATGTTCAACACCAACAAGTAAAGAAACTAAAAGCAGCAGCAATGAAAGACAAATCATGGGAAGGTGAGGAGGCTCCACTAGACGAAGAGATATCTTGGTATATTCAAAGATCACCAGAAATGGATTCGTTTTAGGCCCAACAATTAGATTTGAAACAGGAAGAAATCAACCAGAAGAAGTGAATGTTGAAAATAAGAACATACGGACCAACAATTGGATATTTTAAGGAAAAATATCACCTGAAACGTCTAGAAGAAATAGCACTTCTAATTAGCACTCCTAATAGTGTCTCGTGCTGTTGTCCTGAAATTCCTTGAATCGTTTCGGAAGAAATTTGGACTACTTCAATCTTTACGAGGCGAAACTGTGACAGAGATGCTGAAACAATCGTGCCAATTTTTTTTTCCATACCCTACATAAATGAAAAATTGTACATTGTAAAATAAATATACATTTTCAGAGTATAATGAATCCGATGGAACTATCTCCAATGGGAGACACTTTTCAAGTAAATAAATAAATAAATAAATAAATAAATAAATAAATAAATAAATAAATAAATAAATAAATAAATAAATAAATAAATAAATAAATAAATAAATAAATAAATTCTCGAAAGTGCTTTAAGACTGCGTTTGAGAGGATTTAGAACGCCATACTCGTAAATAATAATTTATTTCAACTCCCACTGTAGTCTAATGATACCACTAGAGGCGTGTTCGGCTCCATGGCTAAATGGTTATCGTGCTGGCCACTGGTCACAGGGGTCCCGCGTTCGATTTCCTGCAGGGTGGGGAATTTTAACCACCATTGGTTAATTTTGCTGGCACGGGGGCTGGTTGTATGTGTCGTCTTAATCATAATTTCATCCTCATCAAGCGCGCAGGTCGCCTGCGGCAGTCAAATCATAGATCTGCACCTGGCGAGCCGAACAAATCCTCGGACACTCCCGGCACTAAAAGCCTTACGCCATTTCATTTCACTAGAGGCGTGATTTTTTCGCATTGATTTATGTACGATTTCGCGAAAACAAAACAATTTTTGGCGCTGTTTAATGAAATAAATCATGCCCCATCGCTTGAATTTCGCTGAAATAACTTTGTAAAAGTATTCACAAAAGGTCTCATTTGTGTGATTTGTGAATTATTTACGAGAAAGATAGATATATAACGAGAAGAATTATTGATAATTTTTCCTTAAGTAACCTTGACTTTTCTGCAATTTGCAATTTGCTTTACGTCGCACCGACACAGTTAGGTCTTATTGATGACTATGGGATAGGAAAGGTCTAGGAGTGAGAAGGAAGTGACCGTGGTCTTAATTAAGGAACAGCCCCAGCATTTGCCTGGTGTGGAAATGAGAAACCTCGGAAAACCACCTTCAGGACTGCCGACAGTGGGGTTCCAACCCACTATCTCCCGAATGAAAGCTGATTGCTACATAACTCAAACGACGTGGCAATTTGCTAGGTATGCTATCATTTAAGTGGGCTATGTAGCGAAAGAAAATGTGAAGCAATTCAGAGGAAAACCCTAGATCGCTCTACCGTTAAAGGAAGTACAAAATGTGGTATTGATAAAAAATGTTGAGTTTTTAGTTTTTTACTTGGAGTTCCCACTTTAATTTGATGTATGTTTCATTGATTTTGGATGGCTGAAAATATTTATAAATTAAAAATGGTATGTTACTGCAAAGGTCATTTCTCCAGATTTCGTGAACACTTGTTCAGTTAAGGTATATCGGGAACTTTTTGCTCCAGAAGTCGCTAATATGTTGATTTATAATGAACATCCTATTGCATATGTTGGCTTCATTAGTTGCTATGATATCACTTCATACCTGGTGAAATAAAATGTCGTATGGCTTTTAGTGCCGGGAGATCCCAGAACGGGTTCGGCTCGCCAGGTGCAGGTCTATTGTTTTGACACCCGTAGGCGACCTGCGTGTCGTGATGAGGATGAAATGACGATGAAGACAACACATACGCCCAGCCCCCGTGCCAGGGAAATTAACCAATCATGGTTAAAATTCCCGACCCTACGGGAATCGAACCCGGGACCCCTGCGACTAAAGGCCAGCACGCCAACCATTTAGCCATGGAGCCGGTCTTCATTCCAGGTGTTTATGTGGTAAGAAACATGATGGCATCTACTTGTTGTTAACTGGCATTACACTTTCAAGTGTGATTTGTGAAAAACTACATAGTTTAGCTAACGTTTCCCATTTCCTCAGAAACGAATTATGGTGGTGTTGTGTGTGTCCTCCGCGCTCAAGCTCCGCGCCTACAAGCTCCGCAACCCGCCGCATCGCCGATGTTTCCAGAGCCTACGGGAGGACTGCACTGCGCCTGGCATGCTCGTCTGTGACGTCAGCCAGCGCTATATAAGGAGCGACGTTCCTCGCCTTACCGAGGACGACGCCAGTGTCCAACGGGCAGCCCACACCGCAAGTCAAACACGGAGGCATTCCTCTTAAAAATGTGTCTTGAACAGGTGGACTGTTTGCTGGTTGTGTGGTCTCACCTCCGGACATTGCCTCATCTTCCCTGATTCCCGTAGCCACGTCGAGCCCCGAGTCAAGCATTCTGCTATGCTCTCAAGTCCTCACCTGTGCTCCGACGACTATCTTAGCATTCTGGGAATTAAGATATTGATGCAAGTTCCTTGCAAGTCTAAGTCCAATACTAGCATTATACTAACGCGACTCTCCCTACAAGTTACACTTGTTATCCCACAGCAGATAGTTTTCGACTATCCAAGGACATTTCCCAGTGGAATAAACTATCTCCTCAAGATAGGTTTGAATGTGTATATAGGACTCTCTCTTTGTAAATACATATTTGTGCCACAGACTTTCAGTCTATCATTTAATAACAGCATTAACTGCGTGCAATCAATCAAGCTTCAAGACAAGTTTCATTATATTTCTTGTAAATACTGTATAAAACTACTGAAGCAATAAACTTTATGTTGTGTTACTGTATACCAAGTTCCTTGTATACAACAGGTGGAGCTCTGAAATTTTTACATTTCATTATCAGCATTGTTGTGTTTATATGAATCTACAATGGTTGTGATACCACACACAGTTTGATCATAAATATTATTTTAAATAAATAACTTTGAAAATTAAGAACGTTATTTAAAAATCCATATGTTGATTTGTAATAAAGGTAGAACCGAGAAAGTAGATCAGTAAATGTGTTAGATATTAATCCGTATCCTATCAATGTTTCGTTTTGTTATCTTGGACAGTTCCAGAGAAACCGGGATATAAACCCGTTCAATTTATCATTACCAGGAGAGGCCTTTGATACTCCGCTTAAGCGATTTGCTAGAATAATATAAAAACGAACAGATACTTGTATCAAAATGAGAAATTCTTATTGTGTCTTGTTCCCCTTCACACAGGAAATATTGGAACACAATTTCAAGCACGTTATTTTACATGAATTTCGCTGCAGTTTCGCACTCATCGCAAAATAATTAAATTTCGCTTTAAAGTAAATTTTATCGCCTTAATTCGTTGCAATTCGCAAAAACGAAATTACCAACTTCTTAACCAGAATAATATGATTCGTTAAGATATCTCAAACTAGCTTCAACATATTTTTGTCGCATTGATCGTTAATGCGAAAATGAACCTCCAGTTATGTATAAAATATTCTCATTATTCTTAATACGCAGAGGCTTGTGTTTGAAACTGAAAAATGTCAATCCCAGTAAGTTATACAGTCTGGTGTATAATCCGTATCATATGTATCCAGGCACAGAAACCGCATTCAATATTCCAGAACATGCTCATGAATTTTGAAGCACTAAAAAGTTTCCAAATGTTTACTCTGGTACGAGACAGATTTCATGTTTATTCTGTGACTTTTGGTGGAGAGATCAAATCAACTGTCGCATGGCATTTAAATAAGCTTGCAATATTTATTTCATTTTACTGCTATAGACGGCTGGTAAAATAGATTCCAAGAAGGGTATACCTTTCATAGGAAATGTATAGAATATGTGCATTCGAATTAACTGATTGCCACTCAATTTAGAGGTGAATGAAGTTTGGTTGAGTTTGAGTTCGATCACAAGTGTCAACAAGTAACCTAACAGCTGTTCTAGGAAAGGACCGTGTAACTGTAATAATAATAATAATAATAATAATAATAATAATAATAATAATAATAATATTATTATCCGCCTCTGTGGTCTAGTGGCCTATTGATTAGTGTGATTAGCTGCCACCCTGGAGGCCCGGGTTCGATTGCGTGATCTACAACGGAATTTAAAACGTGGTACGAGGGCTGGAATGGGGTCCACTCAGCCTCGGGAAGTCAGCCGAGTAGAGTGGGCTTCGATTCCCTCCTCAGCCATCCTCAAAGTGGTTTTCCGTGGTTCCCAATTCTCCTCGAGGCAAATGCCGGGATGGCACGTAACTTAACGCAACGGCTGCTTCTTTCCCTCTTACTTGTCTATCCCTTCCAATCTTCCAGTTCCCCTACAAAGCCCCTGTTCAGAATAACAGGTAAGACCGCCTGAGTGGGGTACTGTTTCTCCTTCGAAGTTGTATCTCCGACCCAAAATCTCAAGCTCCAGAACACTGCCCTTGAGGCGGTAGAGGTGGTATCCCCCGCTGAGTCCGAGGGAAAAACTAACCCTGGAGGGTAAACTGATTAAGGAAGGAATAATAATAATAATAATAATAATAATAATAATAATAATAATAATAATAATAATAATAATAATTGGATGAATGATCAGCGTTGAGGGTCAGCGGTTCAGAGGGTTCCGCGTTCGACTCTCCGCCGGGTTGGGATTTTAATCGCGTGTGATTGATACGTCTGGCTTGGGGACTGGTTGTTTGTGCTTGTCCCAACACTATCCTCTTCATATTGAGACAACACACCACACTACCGTGCACCACGGAAACATGCAACAGTGATTACATCTCTCGGCATACGATTGCGTCAGGAGGGGTATCCGGACGCTAAACAGTGCCACGTGAGTGACAAAGTTCACACCCGCGACCCCATAAGGTGAGCAAAAAGCGGTAGAAGAATATGTTGTACCACGTAACCAACGAAGAGGTACTCCGTCATGCCGGTATATTACGTGAAATTGCCGGAAATCAACCAACTGAGGTCACATCTTTTGAAATGACAAATATAGCCTGTTCCAACTAATCAAAGCCCGGTTGGGCCCCGTTGTTGAAAAAAATCCACATCAGAATGTTTGCCGGCAGGGTGGGAGAGTTGGTGATATTCAGTTTCTAATCAGTTCAGTATACTGCGTGCTAAAAGCTTGGATTCAATTCCAAATCTCTCCACTGTGTTCAGTTGGCGACAGGAGCGTATACTGAGGGCTACCAAGGCTATCGGTGAAGCCCAAACCTCAAATGTGAACGATGGGAAAATATAGCAGATTATAACGTAAGCATCTGGCATATTGTTTCATTTCCAAAACTTGAAAACAATGAGAAAAAACGTCCCACATATTTCTGAGAGTAAGGCATTGGAGACTTATATTGCAGTCCAAGCGCTGTGTACCACTCCCCTCCCCTCACCACCCTCAGCTTACTGCTGAATGTCCGATAGGTGAGGAGACCGGTTGGTGGAGTTCAGGTGTGCTAGGCTTCGCTCCGTCGAATCGCCACTGCTAACAACCAAAAGTTCCTCATCATATATACTTCCCCACCTCATGCTTCTGACTTAATTGTATAGATAGCAGAGTGTTCACTCCCATTTATTCCTACAAGGAAGACACTGCAGGGCTGCTGGTATAGGATTATTATAGTTTTCTCTTTTAATAGATAGATAAGCAAAAATGAAATGTAATCTTTTAAGTTTAGTGTTCTCTTTTGTTGGTTGGAATAGAAGGCGTGATCATAGGTCGGACACCACCACTGATCTCGCGAGGAAGCTAATAAGCCAGTGAATGATGGATAAGACCGCTTGTAATTCTGTAAAATTCAAAAGTTGAATAATAATAATAATAATAATAATAATAATAATAATAATAATAATAATAATAATAATGGTACATGGCATCTGTATAGGCTTAGTGCTGACCTAACGAGGATGAGATGAATGGCGAAGATGTCAAATAGCCCGTCCCCAAGCCAGAGGAATTAGGTGTACGAGGGGCTTGATTCCAAGAATTGAACCGGGGCCATCGGACCAAAGGCAAGTATTCTATCCATTTAGCCACAAAGCCAGACTTTAATTTGATAAACCCTAGGCTACCATTTCCACTGATCAGGTGTCTGAGTATTGGCAGTGGCAGAAGCCTAGGCAGTAGCTTATGGAGTAGCCTTGACAACACAGCAGGCTCCTCTGTTGGTTATCGGTTGCAGCTCAGAAGGCTTAGGGCCTGAGGTTCAATAAAATAACCATAGAAAATGGGTAACCTAAGTCTAGTGGTAGCCCACTTCTTGATCCCAGCATACGCCGACCGACACTCGCGCAGACCGACAACGAACCTACCAGTTACCATGGCAACGTCTCTGGCTGCTTGCAAGCAGGTAGGTACCGCAATGCCATTTCGTCGTCATTCCTGTAAAATCGTGGTTGTTTGTTGGGTAGAAGTCGATTGGGACGTCAAGCTGCCATTCTGCGGGATATTTGCGTAATATTGCTGGAGGTTACAATCGTCTTCGATTAGCACTAAGGGGGTTGTTAATATTTGAACAGTACCGCGGAGCGTAACCAATTACTTCACACCATAATATGTTTCCTGGCATTTGCTAAATTTTTAGTGCATTTCTGTTCTACTTATGTTTTATGCTTTAATTTTTTGCCTCTGTATTTCGTCTTTAGGATTTAATCCAAAGTGCTGTCAACAAGATTAAATGCATAGATTCACTGTCGCTAGGCAACGTAGATAAGATATGTAACACAAGTCAAGGGATCATTTTAAGTCCTTGGCTTAGGAACCCATTTTCGATCCCCGACAGAAGTTGCTGTGTACTGGAACATGACCTTTGAGAAGGCTTGCAAGGTGAAAATAAATAAATAAATAAATAAATAAATAAATAAATAAATAAATAAATAAATAAATAAATAAATAAATAAATAAATAAATAAATAAATAAATAAATAAATAAATGTGATACGTAATGCATGAAATTAAAAGGCCGTGTTAAGTGTAAACAATAAAAGAGAAGGATCGAGACATGAAGAGTGCAAAACATGAAATAATAATAATAACAATAATAATAATAATAGTAATAATAATAATAATAATAATATGCAGTCGCTTAAGTGCGGCCAGTATCCAGTATTCGGGAGATAGTAGGTTCGAACCCCACTGTCGGCAGCCCTGAAGATGGTTTTCCGTGGTTTACCATTTTCACACCAGGCAAATGCTGGGTCTGTACCTTAATTAAGGCCACGCCCGCTTCCTTCCCGCTCCTAGACCTTCCCTGTCCCATCCTCGCCATAAGACCTATCTGTGTCGGTGCGTCGTAAAGCAACTAGCAAAAAAAAAAAATTTCAAATTACGAAAATAACACGTTTGTTAATAATATAATGTTTTATTTTGCTTTAGAGAAATAGTTTTGAAATATCTAACGCTTGAATTAATAAACGTGCCGCGGGTACATGCTAGCATGTTTTTATTCATGGAAATAGATGTGTAGTATTACCATATTTTTACCTGCCATTCTACGTCAAAAACGTCTCAGTTATAAACATGTTGCCAATCAATTGCACAGGGCTCCATTCAATTAAAGAGTGTTCGGACAGCATACCACCTTACTGCGTCCACTGTCACGCTGCACACTTGTCAACAGATAGAGAATATTTTTCTCCTTCTTCCTCTGCTGATTTCTCCACACCTGTGGGGTCGTGTGCGCGAAATGTGTCACACATGTGAATTTGGCCGTGTTTTAGATAGTTATGACAGCAGATATCCGTCTTGACTCGTACTACTGCAGTCAACATTAATGTCATCGATTTATTTTATTCACTTTTGTACAGACCGTCATGGAAATATATTTTCTCCAAACTGGCATAATACGTAAGATAGTAGGCATTTTTCATGGTGATGCATTTCCTTCTAAAGTTGTAGAAGAAAACTGCTAAATGAGTTTCTTGTTTTTGGAACGCTGAATACTGTAAAAAAAAAAACATAATTTCTGAATCAGTCTCCAATGGAAAAGTCCGCCAAACCTGTTCATTTTTTTTTTTTTTTTTTTTTTTGCTATTTGCTTTACGTCGCACCGACACATATAGTCTTACGGCGAGGATGGGACAGGAAAGGACCGGGAGTGGGAAGAAAGTGCCCGTGGCCTTAATTAAGGTATAGCCCCAGCATTTGCTTGGTGTGAAAATGGGAAACCACGGAAAACCATCTTCAGGGCTGCCGACAGTGGAGTTCGAACCTACTATCTCCCGAATACTGGATACTAGCCGCACTTAAGCGACTGCAGCTATCGAGCTCGGTTACCTCTTCATTTTTGATAATCCCTAAGCCGAGGGAAAAGTCCGATTACTTGGCTACACTGGGTGGGTAATTATCCTGAACTTATTCATTAACTTTATTCCTACGACCCAATAGTCGAATAACTTCCCAAATGAATGTTGTCAGGAGACGGTTAAGCTAGTCCTCAGCACCCAGTTCACCTCGACCCATTCGAGCTTCACCAGTCGCTTGTCATGTATAGTGGTCACGATAATGGGACATTGCCTGGAAACTAATGGCCTTGCAATCAGATTATGTTCGCACTAGGAGGATGATTCATAATAGCTATCGAATATTGCTTCTTCATGTACACCACAGCGCGCTAGAAAAATCATCTGCGAAAAATAACACTTGGTAGCATTTTGTATTTAGAAATTAAGATAAAATGAACATTTTTACTCCATATGCCTGAAGAAGTAGCGACACGGTCTCTGAGAAGGATGACATTTAATAATCCAAAATAAAAATAATGGAATACCGTCGAATTAAGTGAAATGTTGAAGAAAATTACAAATTGAAGTATTTAAGTACGTGTGTAAATTGCAGACTAGCACAAGCAACGAAGGCTTGTTAAGAAAATACATTCTCTCACTTCTTTTTTTACTTTTTTATTTTATAATTTGTTGTACATCGCACCGACACTGATAGGTCTTATGGCGACGATGGGATAGGAAAGTGCTTGGCGTGGGAAGAAGCGGCCGTGGCCTTAATTAATATACGGTCCCAGCATTTGCCTGGCGTGAAAATGGGAAACCACGGAAAACTATCTTCAGTACTGCCGACAGTGTGGTTCGAACCCATTATCTCCCGGATACAAGCTCACACCTGCGCGCCCCTAACCACGCGGCCAACTCATCCGGTTTCTCTCACTTCAAACACAACTATATTTACTAGTAAGGTGTTCTTTAAGACGATTTTTGTGCGTGGAGGATGCCATTGTATGGAGCTGAAACATGGAGAGTAACTAAGAAAGAAACAAGTATAGAGGCTTTAGATATAGCTATGTGAATTTAACCGCACGGCCAACTAGCTCGGTCAATTCCCATTATTGTTTACTTTCAAGGATATACTTAAGAGTACATTATTGGTTTATGTGTCGTTGCTACTTTTAAAGAAAATTAGCCTTCGAACTTGGAGGATTCAGAGTGCATTAGATTGAGTTGTATGACGCAATCAAGGGAGCTTGTTGGAGCTCGTGTTTCCCACGCGCTGAGGACAAGATGTAATATCAACATCGCCCGAGTCTGGAAAGTAGTGATGGGTCGCTCATGAACGAACTGACTCTTTTTTTTTAACGACTCATTCTAAAGAGTTAGCTCCAAGCTAGCTCTCTCCTCTAGAGTTGGCCGTTCGAGTCAACTCTTTTATGAACGACAGTGTCTCATGAATTGCGGCTCCAAGAAGAGCTAGGCCATACCATCGATTCTCGTTCATTTTTAGCCAGTAGCATGCTTCAGATAATCACGTGACATAGAGGTGCCGCTTTTTATAGGCTACGCAGTCCAGCCTCATCTCACCTGAACTCAGTGCAATGGTCATGCTCTGGCATGCCATGTATATTTTAGGTACCATGGCCTTGGCGGCCCGCTAACTAACGAAACAATAAAATGAAATAAAGCAAGATGCTGATCATTAATTGTCAGTAAAATTCTTGTACGTACTGTAGATCCAGTAGGTTAAAGGCAAATAAACAACACCTAGTTGAGGTTAACTTTCAAATCTATGCAAGAACAACAGACACTATCCAGAGCACTAAAGACACGGCCGATAAGTAAAAATCATCTTAATTTTATTATTCCTGAAATAACTAAGATATACTCTGACAATTCCTCGCCTATTTCTTAACCCTAGAACTGTCAACTGTCGAATATTCGAAACTTTCGTCCCCACTGTAGTGGCATGTCAAATATTCGACATGTTCGTATTTGATCATGTAATTCCCCCATTTCTTCAACAGATGTCATGACAGTCTACCTTTTGTCGTTATCCACAGCAGCCGCGAGTTCAGTTTCATTCATAGTTACAACCTATTTGGGCACAAATTCATCGAAATAACATGAGTGCAGTTTTCCTGTCATTGGTTTGAGCGCCATTGCTGTAGTGTTTGTAAACCGTTGGGCTCTGCTTTGCTGTTCTATTTCATTTTAATAGTTTTCCGTTCGCTGCAAGTTACTTACTTCAGTATATATATTATTTCGTTGATTATATAATATTTCAATACAGTGTGTATCTGAATGTGGCATCTTCACTACGGAAAATTAGTGATGAAGAGTGGCGAAAATTTGTTGCAAGATGAATGCGACTGAGGATACAGAGAATGAACCAACAGATTCTGAGTCGGATTTGGAATTTGTATCAGTTACAGTATTTAATTCTATCAAATATCGGAAAGTGATTATGAGCTTGCAATATAGCAAGCGATCGCAACAAAGTGGTCTAAGGCCACATTTCCTGAACAAGGCATGCCAGTACATTTTCTCTACTATTTTCAAGAATATACTCCTCAGAGAGATGAAACTTTTACCAAAGGATTACAGGCACATTGTTGACAATTCATATATCTCAGTTTGTGTCAGGGTTCAGTTTTGTGTACATATGATCATTATTTTTATTATTATAATTTGAATTTGGGAATTCCTTTTTTTTGAACAGACCGTAAAGTTTTCTAGTCGAAATATTTATGCAATTTTGTGTTCACACGGCAATCCTTTACGTAGATACATACAAATTTCTGGATTTATTTTGTATATTTTGTATTTAATTTGGACAATAAACATGATTTAACATTGCTAGTGCAAGGGTTAAATTCGATCATACGCATGTCTTGTGCGGTTACAGAGTTTTTGGCCTGCTCTTCTATCTTGTGCTAGATGCGTCGCTTAATGTAGAGACCTTCCAGGCAACCGCTTCATCTGGTCAATCCACCTCACTGGAGCTTTTCATTTGGTCCTAGTTTCTTGCACTTTGCCCTCCAGGATTAGCTTTTCCACAACTCCAGTCTTCCTTGATATGTGTCCGAAGTATCTGAAATAGGCCTGGCTGGCTAATCTTCTTTACGAGCCTGTCCTTGATCATGAGCACTTCTTGGACAGAGCGTTCGTCCTGCGCTCGGTCCAGGTTACTCTCAGAACTCGGCGGTACACCCGCATTTCCAGCACTTCAGTCTTCTTCCTGTCAGCTTCATGAATTGTCCAGGTTTAAGCTGCGTATTTGGCGATGGGGAAAACCAAAGTATTTACCAGCCTATCTTTCTAATAAAGTTGGACGTGTGATTTTTCGGTATTATTTGAATTTTATTTTATTGTGTAATGTAGAATAATGTAGACGGCGTTGAGTATAATAGAGTTATAGCGTGTGTGTGGCATGGTGCATGTATCAGTGTCTTCAAGAGCCAACCTACCAGTGACAGTCTTAAGCTTTTTTGAACCTGTGATCATTTAAAATAGTCGATGTCTTCAGGTTAGACTTCATGATGTGTTTGTGTGATATTTTGCGTGTGGTAAAGTACTCCGATGAAAATATTATGGTAGGAGTCATTTGTATATTTTATTCAGGTAGATTCGTTGTATTTGTATTTCAACTAATAGCTGCGTACCATTTGTTGCCCTTATTTTCTGTCATTCTCACTGCCTTTCCAAAGAACTTTTGGTGAATTAATATTACCACTATAAATGCATTCCTTTCTGTGTCGTTTCCCAAACATCTGATTATCTTATCAAATAATTCTGCGTAAGCCACGCCTCTTTGATGTATCTATCCCTCAAGAAGATCAAATTGCTCATCACTTTCAGAAATGAGGCTTACTCCTAGAATTTCACGTTTCTCATCCTTAACATTTTTCGTAGCATACAAATTCTTCTTTCACCAGTATGAATGTTCGCACTGCTATCGAATCTATCCCTTCTGTACGATGAACACACCAGTTAGGGTAAACTGTCCACATCTATAATATCACTTCATAGCCGCGATCCAGCTCCTATTAACCAAAAATATCTAGGATACGAGGGCTGTAAATAAAGTACTGGCAATATATAATAAATTAACAAATACAATTACATTGCATTCCTTCAATGCAGTCATCTGCAAAGTCTACTATCTTTTTCCAAATGTCTGGAAACCGTTGGCAAAACATTCTCTGATAATGACAGCGACGGAGTGCCCTACTTTGCGGAGTACAGATGCCTGGGAGCGGTTCCTTCAACTTCGGAAACAGGTCGAAGTCACACGCCATTCATTCGATTGACGCTTTAATTCAGGATCGTAGGCTCATGCCACGTCTCATCAATGGCGACAATACGCTGCAGAAATGCTTCCGTTTCGTTGCAATATCTGTCGAGATGGATGCCAGCCAGTGCATACCGGTGCCATTTCTGTTTGTCGGTGAGGTGATGTGGAACCCATCGGGACGCAATTTTCCTCATGTTAAGACATTTCGTCAGTATATGGCACACTGTGTGATGCACGAGACCAACCTCTACGGATAATTCGCGGACAGTCCATCAATGGTCTACGGAAATGTGACCACTCACGATGACAACCTGATACTGAGGAAAGGACCTGTGCGATGCAAATTCGCAATCTCACTCTGACCCGCACGAAACGACTTGACCCACCGTGCAACAGGTTTCACGTAATCCTCAATAACATTCTGATGTATTTTTGCCACGGGTGACCTCGATTTTAATCCACGATTGCTGATCACCGTTTGAAGACATGCTTTAGAGCGGTGAAATCGACACTCCTCACTTCAACGTCACACAGCAACAACACTCCAAACTGGCTGCCCGTCAAATGCACATTACACGTCGACAGATGACAGATCCCATTTGCTATTTGCGCATGCTCAATCTCCTGCGAGTGTCTGAACTACGTTTCCAGTACTTGATTTACATCCGTCGTACTTATTACTTCTGACCTTCTATGGTTTAACATTAATAACATTATGCCATCCTTTTTTGACTTCCAGCTCCTCTCACTGTACATTCCCCGCTTCCCTTAATGTACCGCCCTATAACACTTATAAACAATCCTCCTAACTTATACGTAGCACTGCGTTTCAATTGAATGCCATCTGAGCTCAGATGTATATCCGTATCTCCTACCCATTTATTAAGATCTACAAATCGCACTCCCAGTTTCCCCGCGTACTCACTCCACTTATTTAAATCACCGATCAGCCTCCAGTCAGTATTCTTCCTACACAGTATCCCACTGATTACAAATGAAGACATACTCAATCGAATTGGTGAAAAGGGAACAATTTGGTTAACTATGACCAGAAGAATAAATATTTTGTTAGGTCTCATTATGAGAATTATAGAAATTGTACGATTAGTTATTGAAAGGAGTGTAAGGTCAACGATATAAGAACGGTGGGGGTAAACTAACGGACTGGATTATATGCAGGATGTGGTAGTTATGCAGAGATGAAAAGTTTTTTACAAGCTGCTTTACGTCGCACCGACACAGATAGGTCTTATGGCAACGATGGGACAGGAGATGGCTAGGAGTGGGAAGGAAGCGTCCGTGGCCTTAATTAAGGTACAGGCCCCATCTTTTGCCTGGTGTGAAAATGGGAAACCACGGAAAAACATCTTCAGGACTGCCGACAGTGGGGCTCGAATCCACTATCTCCCGAATACTGGATACTGGCCACACTTAAGCGACTGGAGCTATCGATCTCGGTAAATTAATAGTTTAGCGCGAGATAGGGTGTCATGAAAACCTGCAATAAACCACTTTCTGCGACTGTTATCATAAACAACTCAACGTGAAATATTTAAATACTAGCTGTGTTTATTCAGAAATCGATGCACGTATTCTGATTTCTGTGCATCAACTGAGAGAAGACGGCGTACAGAACGTAATAAACGAGCTCACAGATACCTACTTTGCGCATTTCTGACAACTTAATTGTATTGTTTCTGATGTCACGTGGATCTTATTGTCACTTTGCCAAGCACAGGACTTTTTCCATTAATAACGCTCTCAGTTACTTTTAATTATTCACTGTTCTTAACAATCATGCTATGTTACAAACCACTGCAGACTGGAAAGAAAACTAACTTGTGATGTATTGTTTCACTTATTGAGACAAAACATGAATTTCATTTCTTGTAACAAAAACATTTTGTTATGCGAAAAAGCTTACTGAGGGTTGCCTATCCTAGGAAGTAAAGCCGTGTTCGGTTTCGGAAAAAGGATGTAGGTTCAGTTTAGGAGAGAAAGTTAGGAAATGTCTTCTGAAGTGACACATGACCCTGAAGTTTATTCAGCCTCTTACACAAATGAGTACCAGGTTAATTCCTTGTACCACAGAAAGCCGTGCATAAAGCTAATCATTCTTTGTGCCATGTTTAGGAGTAGTTGAAGCCTTTGTTCGCCATTCCTCCATAAGCCTTCATAACTAGGATGGAGATTACTTGGCTTTGCTTTAGAACACGAATGTTGTTTACTAGAAGCCATTTTTACAACAGTAATTCCTTAATACATACCGAAAACTCTATATAAGAAAATATTGGAAATTAAAGAAATTTACCTTTAAGGGATGACTGCACCTTTGGACATGGAAAAATGGGGTGTATTGAACATTTTTTTGTGCAGCAACCGAAATGAATAGTAAAAAGAAACTTAGTATGACAAACACGTTATTCCTTAATAAGATGGCTACATATTTAGAAATCATATAAACCTATGCTGCTATATATAATTAATTATTAAAAATGGCGGTGTATCATGACCATTACTTTGACGTTTTCCTGATAAATTCAAACACATGGATATATTTCTATTATTCTTTTTTATTATGATTAGTAATATTATATCTACAATATGTACTAGAATCAGTGAAGTCCGTCAAGTATAAATATTATTTTCGTGAAGTTATTTTCAAGTAGTCAATTTTTAAAATTAATTTTCATTTGAAAATATGTCCGGCTCCATGGCTAAATGGTTAGCTTGATGGCCTTTGATCACAAGGGTCCCGGGTTCGATTCCCGGCAGGGTCGGTCATTTTAACCATCATTGGTTAATTTCGCTAGCACAGGGGCTGGGTATATGTGTCGTCTTCATTATCACTTCATCGTCATCACGACGCGCAGGTCGCCTACGGGAGTCACATCAAAAGACCTGCACCTGGCAAGCCGAACATGTCCTCGGACACTACCACCAGTAAAAGCCATACGCGTTTTTTTTTTTGGAAAATATTATTTTTAATCTTAACCAATGAACCTAGGTTAATAATTCTAGTATTTCTTCTTCTTCTCTATAAAATATAGATGAATGCAAAACTTCATCTTCATTTCTTAAACACTTTCAGAGTTACCAGGTAAATGGTTCTTAAAAAAACAAAAGTTATGGGAAACGAATGACGAACTTACCGATCGGGTGTCAGGCCTTCACGTTTTTGGTCATAACTCCCAAAGTATTGTGGATATTAACACACTTTTTGCACTGTTATAACGAGAAAAGTTCAATTTTAAATGGAAAAGTAAATTGAAAAATCACATTTTTGGTCAGTCAAAGGTGTTGGTACCTCCTTAAATTTCAAACATACCTCCCACTTTTAGAAGAAACAAAACCAGTAAATATGTAATTATCAACTTTAACTTGTACAGATGATCTATAACTCATGTTCTGGATTCGGAAGTACACACAGTGTGTTAACAGGAAGTTCCTAGATTGTTTCTACCGTGGTAACTCGGACGAGACCATAATTATCAGGATACATCGCATTAACAACCCCTCTTCTCCGATGCACTTTTGGCAGAAATTGATTTAGAAATTCCTTAATACTCTTCAACTACGACATAGCTGGTCTGATGAGCATCTCAATCCGGCTCGGAGGACCAAAATGAACATGAATGTTGTTTACTAGTTGCAATTTTTACAAGAATAATTCCTTAATACATACTCCCAACTTCATAGAGAAAAATTATTGGAAATGAAAGAAACTTTCCATTAAATATCAAACAGCTTTCTGTTAATGGGCTTGGTACGATGAACTTCGAAAATGAAATGATGGTTTATTCTTTTAAGTCAGATTAGCCACTTTCGCATATATCCCTTATCTTCAGTGCAACTCTCTTGAATTCATACTTCTGATTTATTGCCATCCTATAATCCCCTCTTTACGGAATATTTTATCTGCAGTTAACATGAGAAAATGGTTCGACATATTTTTACTATCTCAGATATGACCTGTGAGCACTCTTTTTTTTTTTTTTTTTTTTGCTAGTTGCTTTACGTCGCACCGACACAGATAGGTCTTATGGCGACGATGGGACAGGGAAGGGCTAGGAGTGGGAAGGAAGCGGCCGTGGCCTTATTTAAGGTACAGCCCCAGCATTTGCCTGGTGTGAAAATGGGAAACCACGGAAAACCATTTTCAGGGCTGCCGACAGTGGGGTTCGAACCTACTATCTCCCGAATACTGGATACTGGCCGCATGTGAGCACTCTGAGAGGCTTGAAGAAGCTGCATTAGACAAGCGGAGGTGGTATAGGCAGAAGGTCCTATCAACAGATGGTGGTCATATTATACTGAACATGCAAACGTTCTTGCCATGCCATTTTATTGTTTTCCTTAATTAAGGGGAATGGAAACACTGCAAACACAAAGTAGCGATAAATTTCGATTTAAATTCTGAAAACGAATTGTCCGACCCCGCGGTGTAGGAGGCAAAACGTCCGCCTGTCACCCGGCGGCCCCGGGTTCGATTCCGGGCTGGGTCAGGGGTTTTTAATTGTAAATGGTTAATATCCCTGGCCTGGGGAGTGGGTGTTTGTGTCGTCCTTAAAGTTCTTTCCTCACATTCAACACTCTACACTTCCGCAATTACACGCACGTTGCTATCATATGGTGAAAGTAGTTGATATATCCTCTTACTTTTGAAGAACCTCGTTCTGGAATCATGAATTCCGAATTACGTTTTAGACAAGCTTGGATTTAAATCTGTGTAGTTCTACCACTAATTAACATAGAAGATTCTGACTTACTGTAATTTGAGGAGTTGACTTTAGTCCTCACGTTAATAACATTCGCGTAACAAGTATGGCTGATTAAGCGTTCGGAATTTGGTTTGTATATCAAGGTGTGTTTTTGTGATTTTTCATATTGAGTTACTTTGTTTTCCGGTTCTACTATATTTGAATTATCTATGTAATGCTTCCCTTTGTCCCACAGACAACTAAACCGACAACATTAAAATGTCAAGAGACATTAAGGGGAGAGGCAAACTCCTGTATTATTTTTCTCGTCAAGCATTCTTTAAACACCAATCTTATAAAAATAATATTATATGGTCCAACAGTTTGGTTCAGTTTGGCTCTAAGAATTCAAATTTCTATCTGTGGTAATTTTAAGGAAACGGTGGATGTATTTATGAAATTTTAACATTTACAGATGTTATTTCAACATCCCCAAAGTATTTTACATTTTAAAACATAGTACTTTTATTTAAATGAAATATTTTGTCATCCATACAAATGAATAATATCTACGAATTCTTCAGTGGAATAGCAGAAATCAATGAAACAATACGCATACAACTATTGCTAGAAGTGCTCAATATAGAAAGTCTACTCATATATATCAAATATATTAAGCACTAGTATGAAAACCTGCCTTCGACAGTTGAAATTGCTATTTGAATAGTAACTGAAAATAAAATGAGCATGCGCTGTATCATATAAATAAACGTTTCACTTCTTATATTACATGCACATCAATTGTATAGAATCAGAACATGTAATTATTCCCTATAAACCATTAATATTACTGTATAAGTGCTGGTGAATGAAGCTTTTTTACTTGTATGGATGTAGCTTTACGATGAGTACGCTTATGGACAGCATTTCTGCAGGAACAACGCGTTTGCCTAGTTTCAGCACAGCCAACCTCGTTGAACACGCTGTTTGACTAATTAAATAACGAACAAGAATCACGACACATTCGACTTTATAGTCTAACTTATAAATTGGCATACCTGAAGGATGAAGAGAGTCAACAAATTCAACATCATCGAACTGTGTGGAATCAGTAATAATATACGTTGCTTTGTCACTTTCAAAATATTCAGATCTTGTTGGTTGATGACATTAACGCTGGGCGTAAAATTTCTACTTTCAGAAAAATTGAATTTGAACTTGGATCCAAAGAAGAACATGATGTATCTTGATTTTGTGGAATCCCGATAGTATCATCTTATCGTAGCTCTCTACTGCAGAGTTTAGAAGCCGTTCACTGTAGTTAGAATCTACAACTCTTCAATTCTTCTTCAATTTAAACATATTTTTGGCCAAAAAGAGTATTTGAAACTTGACTGAAGAGATCTCAAGAACAGGCTAGTTATAAACTTATTCTGGATCTGATGTTTGAAATCTTGTGAAGTGGTTCAAAACTCGTGTAGCAATTTTGTCTTTCAGTTTCCTATCATTTATATTTAAATATCTGATTTCGTTTCCTAATTGCATCCCTTCATTCCAGTTTAAACTCAAAAACAACTCAGTAAACGCCATAATGTATAATAATTCTCGCGTTTACTCAAACTTCACACAACTGTACAGGCAGCACCAGGTAACAAATGTTCTAATCCAAGCAATATGGCGGCCACGCGTATCCGTTCGCTTCTACTGGAATACACAATGGCACCTCCAACTTCAAAACAGGCGGTAGGACATACTGTAATTCATTCATGTGTTAGTAGGTGATGTTGTTGCCACATGCAACAAAATGACAATTTTATCTCGCTGAATGAGAGGCATTTTATCGCAAGATGCCAAACATGCAAAATTTCTTCCTCACACGAATCATATCTCTGAAATGGAAATACCTTCAATGAAGCATTCAGTTGTAATCTTGCAAGCAAAACGGAAGGTTGTACAGTAAGCAATTGCGGACATGGGAATCGCTATTCAGAAATACCGAGTGTCGATAGGTCGTTGTTGGTGCGGGCGAAGTGTACTCCATCAGACGAGGCTTACCACAATATTGATGGCAGCTTCGGTAGTGGCGATTCCAATGGTCATAAGAGGAGTGGAAATGAACCCTGGACCAGGTCCTACTCGTGACGTTGGATGGGAAGAGAAGGAAAATATAAAGGAAATTGTCAAGGAGGCGTGCCAGGCGGAGCAGACCAGGGAACTTCTACGGGAGTAAGCCAAGGACTTAAGAGAATTAAAGCTTGTCCAATAAGAGAAGGGTTCTGACAGAAGCGGCCGTGACGAGAATTACTGCGAAAACATTGGCGCCCGGCGTTGCAAAATATCCATCAGTTGGTTTGTCGTTGAATCTCCAAATGGAATTTCTGCGTCAGTCTTCGTAATTAAACTCTTTTCTCGGTTTCCTAAGCTACGAAATTTACACATTCAATCAACCGATAGTAAGCATTCTAAAATAATATCACCCGTACTGTAACGTCAAGAATATTGCATCAGTCAAATTCACCTTTCGTAAAAATGACAACGCTTTACAACAACGTAACAAAAGAAGTCGATATATTCACCAAATCGGATAAATAATTCAGTAAGAAACTAGAAGCCTGCCTTTACAATATGTAAATTTTCGATAATTCCTTCTTTCTAGTATTCTTCATATTTCCCAGTGTACTCATTCATGTTTTAAGTTTCGTTGTTTTTGCATTATCTTTCGCTTTGTATTACTGTGTGATTTCTTAGTGAATTTTTCATTTATTATCAACTGTAAATGGTATCATATATAATGTTAATTTTGTTCTATTTTTTTTGTTCATTTTTAACTTTGTTTTTGTCAAACTTTAACTTCATAGATACAGATTGTTACTGAAGGTCAAGAAGGTACTTAATTGGGTGTAAAACCTGTGTACTTTCAGATAAATAAATAAATAAATAAATAAATAAATAAATAAATAAATAAATAAATAAATAAATAAATAAATAAATAAATAAATAAATAAATAAATAAATAAATAAAGTAATGCTATTGCCATAAAATACAAATATAGGAGGGCGCGCAATACTAGCTGAAAGTAATCCATCTTTTTTTTTGGTTAAGAATGAAGCCATGTTTTTCAGTGTTGACTTAGTTAAATGTAACAAAGGCTTTTCAGTCTGTCAAACACACAGCAAATATAGTGTATATTATAATACTATAAACATACCTAACATATAAAGAATGACATGTTTCGTTCTACAAGAACATCTTCAGATTCTATCAAATCACTTATAAAACAACCTTATATATGTACAGTATTGTTTACGTAGCGTAAACTTCTCAATGATGGAGAGCTTAGTGATAACATGAAACAGTAATGACAAAAATAAAATATATACAAGTATTAATATAATGAAAATGAATGGGGGACTAATATACCTCCGGAATATTTTACCGGGGAGGAAGCCATCATCAGTACATCATTCATACAGAGAGAACTGCATGTCCTCGGGTGTTAGCTACGGCTGTAGTTTCCCGTTGCTTTCAGCCGTGTAGCAGTATCAACACAGCTAACCCATGTTGAGTGTTATTACAAGGCCATATCAGTCAATCATCTAGACTGCCGCCCTTGCAACTTCCGAAAGGCTACTACACCCTTTCGATGAACCATTCCTTAGTCTGGTCTCTCAACAGAAACCCATCCGATATGGTTGCACCTGCGGCTCGGCTATCTGCATCATTGGGACACGCAAGGCTCCCCACCGCGGCAAGGTCACATGGTTCGCAGGGGAGGCTTAAGATAATATATAGTATTAATATTGTTAAAAGTTCTACTTTTTTGTCATTTAAAAGCCTCAAAAGATGCATCTAAAATTCAATATAACGATTTTAAAAATATGTTCATCACTAGATACGGCCATTTATAACATGTACTGTTCATATAGTTAAACATGCCACTATTTTTGACAGTGTAGAAAAACGGGCCAAGGTTGCACTTTTAACGGAATCCATGAGAAGAAAAATACGTTTCCCTCATATAATTGATTGTGCCATATTCGTCATGTTGACGCGCTTCCATCTACCGACACGAGTTCGAACTACGCCCAACTGTGAGTTTTTCGCCTTTCTCAACGATTGATTGATACTATTTCAAGTCTTGTAGAACGAAACATGCCATTCTTTATATGTTAGTATGTTTTTTACAGGTATGTTTATAGTATTATAATATACATTATATTTGCTGTGTGTTTGACAGACTGAAAAGCCTTTGTTACAAGTAACCCACCTGTCATAACTAGAGCCCGGAAGTTCAGGCATTTAATTTTGCTAAAATAGCCAGGCAAATAAGCATTTAACATTTAGGAAATAGGCAGTAGAATAATTAAAGTAGGCATTTATAATGACAGAAATTGGGCACTAATAGTACGTTATGCAACAAGCCTGTAATGGCATCATGTTTATATGTTTATAAAACGAGCGGAGCGAGCGTCTTAACTACTATAGGCGAGTTGCATACGACTGTTTATGCTCGACGATAATTATAACTCTATTTTTTAAATATTCATAAATTTCTGTCGAGGTGTCGCTTGACAGTTGAGTTTATTGAACAGAGCGCAGAGCGCAGGGTTATTGATTTTCCGTGAGTGCATAATAATAATAATAATAATAATAATAATAATAATAATAATAATAATAATAATAATAATAATAATAATAATAATAATAATAATAATAATAATAATAATAATAATAATAATAATAATAATTTCGTGTGGCTATTTCTAGCCGGGTGCAGCCCTTGTAAGGCAGACCCTCCGACGAGGGTGGGCGGCATCTGCCATGTGTAGGCAACTGCGTGTTATTGTGGTGGAGGATAGTGTTAAGTGTGGTGTGTGAGTTGCAGGGATGTTGGGGACAGCACAAATACACAGCCCCCGAGCCATTGGAATTAACCAATGAAGGTTAAAATCCCCCACTCGGCCGGAAATCGAACCAGGGACCCTCTGAACCGAAGGCCAGTACGCTGACCATTCAACAAGCGAGTCGAACCGTGAGTGGATCACAGACTTTGACAATGTCGTATGTTTTCAAAGCTTTCATTGAAGGTTATCATAACCTAGCTTTATTTCAAATAAAAATTGTTTATTGTACATTTGGTGAAGTGAATTTGCGGAAATGTGCCGCGTGGTTGAGGAATATTTGAAGTAGAAGGTGCATTGAAGTTAATATGTATGTCGGACCTGATTGATTTTGGAAACAAGTGCGAATCTAGTGCGTTGAGCGCAGCTGCGATGCTATCCTTACCTAATTGGTCAAATAGTTGTATCATAATGAAAATCTGAACTCTGATTGGTGGACAACCAGTATCATAATGAAAATCTGAACTCCAATTGGTGGAGAACCTGTATCATAATGAAACTTGAACTATAATGAACCTCATTAAGATTCAGTTTCCTGGGATATAATGTTTATATTTTGGCATCGTCGAGCATAAAGTAATAAAGATGATTTAATCTAAGTCACGTAACACACGGCTGCATCACATTTTAGTACTTAATCTTACATCCCCCTGTAGGTGGTGATGATATAATTACGTCAACGGCATCCCCTGTCTGTCGTCAGAGAACGCGACTAAAAGGGGGACCAGGGCTCCTTAACTTGGGAGTGTGGCTTGGCAACCACGGTTCCCCTAGCTGAGTATGGTGTTGCTTCCACTTCTTTGTGTCAGGTTTCTCGCTCTTCCCTTCCCTTTATGACCTCCCTTGGTCAACTTTTGTTATTTTCCGAGGCCTGGAGAGTCTTTCATTTTAGTGGTCTTCGTGGTCTTTCCCTTTCTCTTGCCGATACCTTCATTTTTCGAAGTATCGGACCTCTTCCGTTTTCCTTCTGATTAGTGTTTTCATAGGATAGTTACCAACTTGTTTTTCCTCTCAAAACACTGTTCACCACCAGTACTTAAATTTTACGCAGCAAGGACGTAACCTGGCAACCCTCATATCATTTACGTAGATGCTGACTTTTATATCTATTAAGCTAAAAGGTTTTACTTTATTATGGATACGCTACATTGGAATCATATAGTTTTTCTTTCCAATGATCAATGTTAATACATGAACAACAGCAGAAAATATCCACAACTATTAAAAAAGGCAAAAGAGGGCATTAAGCTATTAAATAGGCTACGGAAGCTAAAATAGGCTAAAAAAGGCAAAATAATATCTGGTCCTACCGTTCCCAAACTTACGGAAACATGATTGTCTCTATGTGATACTTCGATATATCCACCCTGATAATAAAAGGCATTTTGCCAAACTTCCGGGCTCTAGCATATCGCATAAGGAAAGCACAAACTCACCAAAACCATTATAACGAAGTAATAACATTCATGCAATACATACATGCTTTGAAATACAAGCTATAATGAATGTAGGCCTATGCATGGAATGACGGCAGTAAATAACTGAATCACGTGTAAATGCGTGTGTAAATAACAGCTGACTGAGCGATTTCAGCACTCAAATGTCAGAACACTTCTCTTATTGGATAAGGCTCACAACAGCTAACAGAGATAACGGTTCAGAACTAGAACGAAATAGAAAGCTTCAAAGACAATATAAAGAAAATGGAAGCGTAGATAAAAGAGCTGACATGGCAAGAGATAAAGCATCAGCAGAAAAACCGTAAGAAATCATCTTTATATACAACGAAGCATTCACCATCAGAACTTGTTAGATCCCCAATCTCAGCGGTAAGAGTTCCATCTCGTGCTTACAAAAGGAAGTAATACCGTTGCATACGTAACGATGGTGAATATTTTTTTATTTACTCCACTGAACGGAGATATTTCCCACTAAACGGTTGAAATATGAGTCATAATTGTATAGTTCTTGTAACCTATGTCTGGTGCCAGATTCAGCATTTCATACGGAACTTTAAATCTTTAAATCTTTAAATCTTTAAATCAATCAATCAATCAATCAATCAATCAATCAATCAATCAATCAATCAATCAATCAATCAATCAATCAATCAATCAATCAATCAATCAATCAATCAATCAATCAATCAATCAATCAATCAATCAATCAATCAATCAATCAATCAATCAATCAATCAATCAATCAATCAATCAATCAATCAATCAATCAATCAATCAATCAATCAATCAATCAATCAATCAATCAATCAATCAATCAATCAATCAATCAATCAATCAATCAATCAATCAATCAATCAATCAATCAATCAATCAATCAATCAATCAATCAATCAATCAATCAATCAATCAATCAATCAATCAATCAATCGTTGAGAAAGGCGAAAAACTCACTGTTGGGCGTAGTTCGAACTCGTGTCGGTAGATGGAAGCGCGTCAACATGGCGAATGTGGCACAATCAATTATATGAGGGAAACGTATTTTTCTTCTCATGGATTCCGTTAAAAGTGCAACCTTGGCCCGTTTTTCTACACTGTTAAAAATAGTGGCATGTTTAACTACATGAACAGTACATGTCATAAATGACCGTATCTAGTGATGAACATATTTATAAAATCGTTATATTGAATTTTAGATGCAACTTTTGAGACTTTTAAATGGCAAAAAAGTAGAATTTTTAACAATATTAATACTATATATTATCTTAAGCCTCCCCTGCGAACCATGTGACCTTGCCGCGGTGGGGAGGCTTGCGTGTCCCAATGATGCAGATATCCGAGCCGCAGGTGCAACCATATCGGATGGGTATCTGTTGAGAGACCAGACTAAGGAATAGTTCATTGAAAGGGGGGTAGCAGTCTTTCGGAAGTTGCAAGGGCGGCAGTCTAGATGATTGACCGCCGGGCTGAGTTGCTCAGACGGTTAAGGCGCTGGCCTTCTAACCCCAACTTGGCAGGTTCGATCCTGGCTCAGTCCGGTGGTGTTTGAAGGTACTCAAATACGACAGCCTCGTGTCGGTAGATTTACTGGCACCTAAAAAGAACTCCTGCGGGACTAAATTCCGGCACCTCGGCGTCTCCGAAGACCGTAAAAGTAGTTAGTGGGACGTAAAGCAATTAACATTATTATTATTATCAGATGATTGACCGATATGGCCTTGTAATAACACTCAACATGCCTTAGCTGTGTTGATACTGCTACACGGTGAAAGCAACGGGAAACTACAGCCGTTACTAACTCCCGAGGACATGCAGCTCTCTCTGTATGAATGATGTAGTAATGATGGCTTCCTCCTGGGTAAAATATTCCGAAGGTAAATTAGTACCCCATTCGGATCTCCGCGTGGGGACTACACGAGAGGGGGCGATCATCAGGAAGATGGATACTGACATTCTGCGAGTCGGAGCGTGGAATGTTAGAAGTTTGAATGGTTGTGGTAGGTTAGAGAATCTGAAAAGAGAGATGGATAGGCTAAAGTTAGATGTAGTTGGTATAAGTGAAGTACGCTGGCAGAAAGAACAGGATTTTTGATCAGGCGACTACCGAATTATCAACACAAAATAAAACAGGGGTAATGCAGGAGTTGGTTTATTAATGAATAAGAAAATAGGGCAGCGGGTTAGATACTACAACCAGCATAGTGAAGGAAATATTGTCGTCAATATCGATACCAGACCAATGTCCACCACAAGAGTGGAGTTCTATATGCCTACTAGTTCAGCGGATGATGAGGAAATCGAAAGAATATATTGTAACAGTAAATGTGGTACTTCGGTAGACATGAGACGCAGGGCGTGTACCATTCGTTGAAGTGCGTACAGAGGGAGAGGGTTTGTTTAGAAATAAATCTTAAAATTGTTCCTCTGAGTTTATTAATAAATTCAAAGTCATGTCACCTCTGTACAGCAGATACAGTAGAAAATGTTCCTCGTCCTAGGGCTGGCGATGTCCTTGGATTCTGGCAGCTCCTCCTTTTCCCATACCAGTGAACCACCATTCCTCCCCCGATGGAAGTTCTAAAAGATCCATTCGAAGTCTTGAAGATCCATACGGTGCTGATGAAGGGCGTTGAGGTAGTCCTCGTGAACGATGAACGTGAATGAACATCGTTAAGCCTTGGGGCGAGTTAATGCAAAACTGCTTCTGCACAGATGAGAGGAAAGTTTATCTATGGTTTTAACAAGGTTCAAACACGAAAAAAATGTATCTTTGAAAGTTTATCACGCGGTGAAATGTCACTAAATTTTGTCCCGTGTTAAATGAAAAGAAGGCCACTAAACTCGAATGAGCATGTAAGTTTAATACTCATAAAAATAAAAGTCCACTCGAAACTTATCGTCGAATTTTAACAGTCACTTGAAGTTTGTGGCACTTGGCATAATGTAAAGTAAGATCTTAGTTCTTAGTTTGAAGCACTGTTCAACGTAATTTAATTGGATTAGAAAATAAAGATGTTTCACTCGTGAATTCGAACTCATTCACGTATTGATAATAACATGAAATTAAAAGACGAAATTAATCATGTGTTGACAGTCCTCGGTTCGACTGTTCGTTAAATCGAAGCGCACAACTGAATGTTCGTAGAATTGAAATGTGCTGTTTAGTAGAATTGGAATGCACAGTTCACACATGCACAGTTTACAGTTCATGACCTACAAATATTTACACAGTTCATGAAATGGTAAATTAGTGACGTAGTCATGCTTGCAATCGAGTAAATCTGGATTAAAACACAGTCTCATAAACTTGAAGTATTTAGAACTCTGTAAGGAGCAAACTGTTCTAAGTCCTGTCCATAACATTAAACTTCAAATTACGAGCACTCGAAAGCATTCGCAAGTCTTAAACACTCGTGTAGAATAAACAGTCACTTGATAATATTCAGACGAAGCACAATTTATATATATCACGTCCCGTCGGAGTAAAAGTTTATCACTCACAGTATAAAGAAATCCGTACAAGTCCATATTCGCCGGGATTGGGTTAAAGTCCACGGACTCGAAGATTGATAGCCGCTTCACGCTAGATCACGGTCCTCGCGAACCGACTGTATGAACTCCACTGCCTAGCGTGCACATACACACTCTGGCCACACACTGCTCTGCTGAGCGAAGCAGTACTGTATTTATATCTGATCCGGGCCTTCACATCTCGTTCCATAACTTCGTCGCCTCATGTCAGATTTACGTGCAACTTTGCAGGAACGTAGATAAGGGATCGGGTTACACAATGATGTTGTTAAATTTGTCTAATTATTACTGTGGGGAAAGTTATTACCCAGAGAAGCTCGAAGAACATTCCACATTAGCCTAGGCTCTGTGTCGCGGCGAGGCGGGCTGTGACGTCACTCGCACACAGCTGTTGCTCGTCGTCTAGTCAGTCTTTCGCAGCCGGCCTGGAGCGTAACGCGCAAGTTTTTAAGATTTCTATTACGGGGACTTAGTTTTGTACCGCCGTTACCGGTACAATATGAAGAGATAGAAGATTTAATACAATATGTAAAAGGTGACGAGAATCTAATTGTGATGGGAGACAGGAATGCAGTGGTAGGCCAAAGAAGAGAAGGTAATACAGTAGGAGAATTCGGATTGGGACAAAGGAACGAAAGAGGAAGTCGGATGGTTGAATTCTGCACAAATGATAATTTAGCCCTTGCCAATACTTGGTTCAAACACCACAAACGACGGCTGTATACGTGGACGAGACCTGGAGACACGGGAAGGTATCAAAGATACTTCATTATGATTCGGCAGAGATTCAGAAACAAGATGTTGGATTGCAAAACTTTCCCAGGAGCAGACGTGGGCTCTGATCACAACTTGTTGGACATGAAATGCCATCTGAAGTTGAAGAAAGGAAAGAATGCAAAAAATGGGATCTAGATAAGTTGAAAGAAAAGAGTGTAAGGGATTGTTTCAAGGAACATGTTGCACAAGGGCTAAACGAAACGGCTGAAGGAAACACAATAGAGGAAGAGTGGATAGTCATGAAAAATGAAGTCAGTAGGGCTGCTGAAGAAATGTTAGGAAGGAACAAAAGATCAACTAAGAATCAGTGGATAACTCGGGAGATACTAGACCTGATTGATGCACGACGAAAATACAAGAATTCTAGAAATGAAGAGGGCAGAAAAGAATACAGGCGATTAAAGAATCAAGAAAGTGCAAGGTAGCTATGGAAGAATAGCTGAAGGAGAAGTGCAAGGATGTCGAAGGTTGTATGGTCCTAGGAAAGGTAGATGCTGCATACAGGTAAATCAAGGAAACCTTTGGAGAAAGAAAATCTAGCTGTATGAATATTAAGAGCTCAGATGGAAAGCCACTTCTTGGGAAAGAAGACAAAGCAGAAAGATGGCAGGAACATATCCAACTGTTGTATCGAGGTAAAGATGTAGATAATTTGGTTCTGGAACAAGAAGAGGTTGTTGATGTTGATGATGAAATGGGAGACCCAATTTTGAGGTCAGAGTTTGACAGAGCTGCGAGTGACCTAAATAGAAACAAGGCACCTGGAATTGATGACATTCCCTCTGATTTACTGAATGCCTTAGGAGAAACCAGCATGGCAAGGTTATTCCATTTATTGTGTAAGAGGTACGAGACAGGAGAAGTCCCATCCGATTTTCGGCAGAATGTTGTTATACCTATTCCCAAGAAAGCCGGTGCTGACAGGTGTTAAAACTACCGCACCGTTATTTTAGTATCTCATGCCTGCACAATTTTAACACGTATTATTTACAGAAGAATGGAAGAACAAGTTGAAGCTGAGTTGAGAGAAGATCAAATTTGCCTTCAGAAGAAATGCAGGAACACGTGAAATATAGAACAGGCAGTAAAGGAAATCGAAGAAGAATTTGGAAAGTGAATCACAACCCAAGGAGAGGAAATCACAACCTTGAGATTTGCCGATGATATTGTTATTTTATCAGAGACTGCAGAGGATCTCGAGAAGCTGCTGAATGGTATGGACGAAGTCTTGGGTAAGGAGTACAAGATGAAAATAAATAAGTCCAAAACAAAAGTAATGGAGTGTAGTCGAAGAAAGGCAGGTGATGCGGGAAATATTAAATTAGGAAATGAAGTCTTAAAGGAAGTAAACGAATATTGTTACTTGGGTAGTAAAATAGCTAACGATGGTAGAAGTAAGGATGACATAAGATGCAGACTAGCACAGGAAAGGGAGAGCTTTCTTAAGAAAAGAAATTTCCTCACTTCAAACTTTGTTATAGGAATTAGAAAGATGTTTTTGAAGACTTTCGTGTGGAGCGTGGCATTGTATGGTTGTCAAACATGGACGATAACTAGCTCAGAAAGAAAGGGAATAGAAGCTTTTAAAATGTGGAGTTACAGAAGAATGTTGAAGGTGAAATGGATAGATCGAATCACGAATGAAGAGATACTGAATCGAACTGGTGAGAGAAGATCGATTTGGCTAAATTTAACGAGAAGAAGAGATGGAATGATAGGACATATCTTAAGACACCCAGGACTTGTACAGTTAGTTTTTGAAGGAAGTGTAGGTGGTAAGAACTGTAGCGGTAGAACAAGATATGAATATGACAAGCAGATTAGAGCAGATGTAAAATGCAATAGTTACGTAGAAATGAAAAGGTAAGCACAGGATAGGGTGGCATGGAGAGCTGCATCCAACCAGTCTATTGACTGATGACTCAAACAACAACATTATCTTAACTTCCTCTCTAATTATAAATATGATTCTAATCTGCATCTAATAATAAATAACTATTAAAATATATGGAGTTTCAGAGTAACGTTTAAGAAATCGTTAAATTTGTTTATGGGCTCTAATGTTTAATTTACTGATTTAAACAAATAATTTTACTTTAATTTGTCCTTACATACTATTATCTCCTTCAGTCTGATGAGCATTTTGCTAATTTCGCTCAGTTATAATGTTTTCTGTCAACTGTGTAACACACGTTGCAATTCCTGTAACACCCATTTGCATTCAGAAGAGTAAAATAACAAGAAAAACAGTGATTTTCCTTTTTTAATTATATGTTTAGTTTTACTAGAGTTTCTTTGATTTGCAATAAAATTTGCAAGTTTGTGAGATGACAGCTAATAGAAATGATTTTTACCATCTACCTCAACAGGTGGGTTGCATTCGTGTAACACCCGTTGCAGTACGTTTCTTAATATTTCAAATACCACGAAAAGTTTTATTTCAGAAAATAATCGACCATAGTACACACAAAACTAAAACCTATTTTCCGCAGTTGATGAGATTTTGATCAATTGCTATTTAATTCTCCAAATTCGCCTTTTTATCTGTTCAATGTAATGACATCTTTCTTAAAATTTCATAGCTTTGGCATACCCTGATGTTTTGTTTATTATTTCGAAACGGTTCCCTTCGCTGGTTGTATATATACGTATAATAGAAAATTGTAGTAATACTACTACTACTACTACTACTAATAATAATAATAATAATAATAATAATAATAATAATAATAATAATAATAATAATAATAATAATAATTCTGAAAGTATAATCACTAAACATTTTATTTCGAAGTTTGCTTTCTTCGGCATCTCATTTCCAGTGACACTTTTAAATAGGCGTTAAGAACGTTTCGTTTTGAATTATGACGGATGAAATGATCCAATTGATAGGACAAAAGGACGAGCCAGAAACCGAATCCAGAGCTTCCGTGTGAGAGTCAGGTGCTACCGCAACTCCGTGAGGTCGTCTGTTGAGGAATATTCCATTTCCAAATTAAGTCTGATGTGTTATTGATAAAATGAAACATATTCTCAGGGAACTTCAACAATTGGATTCAGATCAGCCCATAATCATGTTCATTATTCATAATAGCCATGACATTTGAGTGCCAAGAAATACGACGAAACTCCCTCTGTAAAAATAATTAATCTATAACCGACATTTACACAGTGGGAAAGATAGGCATACAATTTTAACTGTATGGATTTAAAAGGTTAGAAAAATTGAATTAATTATCATTGTGATTATTTTACCAAAGGCAGACCAAAATAAAGTTAATTCCCTACTGGTCATGAAGGCGTAGAGTGGTTAGTTCTGTGTCTGGCCATCTTTACCCTCAGAAATTAACGGAGTTGGCCTGCTCATTTTTGGGGTCAGCTGAGTGAATCTCAGGGCCATAACTCTCATATTAAAATCTTTCGTCTTCCCAGCGCGGAATTGCACCTAATTCCTTCCGGTTGGATAGAACATGTCTTTATCGCCACAACTAGGTTGCCCCTACTTAGCCAATTGAAAATGAGAAACCTCAAACTATGCTATAGTATACTAAACTGAATACCTAGAGTGCCAATTATAAAAATATAAAAATCGCAATAGAATCCCTATTTTAAAAGTATAAAAATCGTGGATCTGAGAGGTTCCTTGTATTTTTCATGTAAATGGGAGGTAAAAATGTATACCTAGTGCCAATTTTTTTTTGCTATGGGCTTTACGTCGCACCGACACAGATAGGTCTTATGGCGACGATGGGATAGGAAAGGCCTAGGAGTTGGAAGGAAGCGGCCGTGGCCTTAATTAAGGTACAGCCCCAGCATTTGCCTGGTGTGAAAATGGGAAAACACGGAAAACCATTTTCAGGGCTGCCGATAGTGGGATTCGAACCTACTATCTCCCGGATGCAAGCTCACAGCCGCGCGCCTCTACACGCACGGCCAACTCGCCCGGTACCTAGTGCCAATTTTAGCTGCTTGAACGTTCTCGTTTTCTAACTATCGCTGTGAAAGACAGAATAAGGATTTTATTTAACAGATAGAGAATTGATTAGTATATTTATATTACTAAACATTTTCCACTGTATGCCTGATGATTAAAAATCCAGTTAAAAGTAAATTTACCTTCATAAATGCAAGTGTATTGGTCAAATATTTGGCTTTCAGAATGTTATCCTAAGTAGCGTCACTTGTCAGGGTCTTCGATTTTTCCCTCAGAGTACAGGCGTTCTAATAACGAGGACAGGGACGGTAATGTGATGCTCTAATAAATTAGGTGAACCTTCATGTAGGACAGGAGCTCGACTATTGGGGCCAGCCTCACCAAGAGGGAGCGTTGACGACCGTAATCCATCACTGACGCGCTCCGCATTAATCAAGGGAACATACGGCTCGCACCGGCCACGAAGTGCACTGCCAATATCGCCACAACTATCGATGGATTATTATTATTATTATTATTATTATTATTATTATTATTATTATTATTTTCATTGTACCGGAAGTACACCAACTCCGTACATTTGAACCAAGGGCCTTTTCAAAGGCTATCTGTCATACGAACTGTGAATCTTCTAGTGGAAGAAGTTTGAACGTTAATCGTCAGATGTCTCTACTGTCAACTTATGGGCTCCCTCTGTTGAGTGGATGGACAATTAATTTTCAAGATAAATTTTTGTAGTCATTCATTGATAAAACTGAATTGTTTGTAGATTGGTTTTGGTATTCTAAGGTTATTATCACTTCCATCTCTTCCCGCCGACTTCCAGTGTTCGACCAATCAGAATTTTTAGATATTTATTTGATTATCCAATGATATTTGTTGGTATGTCCAGAGCTTCAGCTCAGAGAATCTGGAACCTTCCTCTCCGCTATAAAAGCCGGGAACTTTTGGGCCATGTTGTCTTTCGATCGCTCCAGTTCAGCAGTAGAGTGTATTCGTAGAGGAGGCAGGGGAGGGCTTGCCTCGTCCATCTCCGGAATGTCCACCAGCTCAAGATAATGGCAGACATCTTTTAATAATGTAATATTCTCTGAAAGCTAACTCGAGGGGAAGGTTTAAAGAATTCTTTATAATGTAATCTTGTAATGTAAATTTTCAGTCTGGTTTAAGACCTTAATCTAACTTCGGGAATAGAGAGTAGGACCCCTCTTTTATTCCCTTTCAACTTTGTATTGAGGTGACTATAGTTTAATAGATAGAAGATTTAATACAATATGTAAAAGATGACGAGAATATAATTGTGATGGGGAACTCGAATACAGTGGTTGGCCAAGGAAGAGAAGGTAATACAGTAGGAGAATTCGGACTGAGACGAAGGAATCAGAGGACGCCGGTTAAATTCTCCACCGATCATAATTTAGTCCTCACTAACACTTGGTTCAAATATCACAAACTACGGCTGTATACATGGACGAAACCTGGAGACGCTGGATTTCATTACGATTAGGCAGAGATTCAGAAACCAGGTGTTGGATTGCAAGACTTTCCCAGGAGCAGATGGGGACTGTGACCACAATCTGTTGGTCATGAAATGCCATCTGAAGTTGAGAAAACAGAATAAAGGAAGGAATGCAAGGAGATGGGCTCTAGACAAGTTGAAAGAAAATAGAGTGAGGGATTGTTTCAAGGAACATGGAACATAAGGACTAAATGAAAAGGCTGAAGGAAACACAATAGAGGAAAAATGTACAGTCGTGAAGAATGAGATCAGAAAGGCTGCTGAAGAAAGGAAGGAAGAGAAGATCAACTAATAATCAGTCGATAACTCAGGAGATACTAGACCTGATTGATGAACGACGAATGAACAAGAATGCAAAAAAAATGAGGAGGCAGAAAAGAATACAGGCGAATAAAGAATTTAGTAGATAGAAAGTGCAGGACAGCTCAGAAAGGATGACTGAAAGAGAAGTGCAAGGATGTTGAAGTTTGTGTGGTCCTCGGAAAGGTAGATGCAGCATACAGGAAAACCATGGAAACCTTTGTAAAAAGGAAAGCTAAGTGTGTGAGTATTAAGAGCACAGATGATAAACCACTTCTAGGGAAAGGAGAAAAGTTAGAAAGATGGCAGGAGCATATCCAACAGTAGTACCAAGGTAAAGATATAGATGATAGGGTTATGCAACGAGAAGAGGCTGTTGATGCTGATGAAATAGGAGCCCCAAACTTTGAGGTCAAAATTTGACAGAGCACCTGGAATTGATGACATTCTCTCAGAATTACTGACTGCCTTAGGATAAACCAGCATGGCGAGGTCATTCCGTTTAGTGTGTTGTTATACCTATTTCCAAGAAAGTCAGTGCTGACAGTGTGACAGTTTAGTATTAGTATCTCACGCTTGCAAGGAAGGACAAGTTGAAACTGAGATGGGAGAAGATCAATTTGGGTTCAGAACAAATGTGGGAACAAGTGAAGCAATCCTGATTTACGTTTGATCCTACAGGACCAAATTAAGAAAGACAAGTCCAATTACAAGGTGTTCTTAGATCTGGAAAAGGCATTCGATTATGTTGATTGGACGGAGCTATTTGAGATTCTGAAGGCGATCGGGATCAGATACAGAGAATTAAGAATTATCTACAATCTGTACAAAAATCAGTCTGCAGTGATAAGAATCTAGGGGGTTTAAAATGAGGCAGCAGTCTAGAAAGGAGTGAGGAAATGCTGCAGTTTGTCCCCTCTCCTTTTCAATGTTTACATAGAACAGGCGATAAAGGAAATCAGAGCGGAATTTGGAAAGGGAATCAAAGTTGAAGGAGAGGAAATGAGAACCTTGAGATCTGATGATGATATTGTTATTTTACCTGACTCTGAAAACGATCTGGAGAACTTGCTGAATGGCATTGGACAGAGTCTTGGGTAAGGAATACAAGATGAAAATGAATAAATTCAAAACAAATGTAATGGAGTGCGGTTGAACAAAGTCAGGTTATGCGGGAAATATTAGATTAGGAAATGAAGATGTAAAGGAAGTAGATGACTATTGTTGCTGGGGTAGTGAAATGACTAATGATGGTAGAAATAAGGAGGACATAAAATGCAGACTAGCACAAGTAAGGAAGGCCTTTATCAAGAACAGACATTTGTTCGCCTCGAACATTGATAGGAATTAGAAATCTGTTTTTGAAAACTTTCGTCTATAGCGTGGAATGGTATGGCGGTGAAACTTGAACGATAACTATCTCAGAAAGAAAGAGAATTGAAGATTTTGAAATGTGGTATTACAGAAGAATGCTGAAGGTGAGATGAGTAGATAGAATCACGAATGAAGAGATACTGAATCGAATTGATGAGAAAAGAATTATTTGGCTAAATTTGATGAGAAGAAGAGATAGAATGATATGATACATCTTAAGACACCCAGGAATTGTACAGCTGGCTTTTGAGGGAAGTGTAAGAGGTAAGAAAAGGTAGTGATAGACTTAGGTACAAATATGACAAGCAGGTTAGTGCAGATGTAGTGTGTCATAGTTATGTAGAATTGCAAAGGTTTGCACTGGATAGGATGTTACAGAGCTGCATCAATCCAGACTATGGACTGATGACTCAAACAACAACCATGTCACTTTCATCTCCACATACTGGTTATGTGGTGGAATGCCATTAGATAGATAGCATTAACTCAGTGACTTACTGTCTACAATACAGTAGTTTGAAACATGTTCTAAAAATTAAGTTATAACACATTCTAACAGCAGTGAATCAACGTTTTGGAAAGTGGGAAAATAGGCATAGGATTTTAACTGTATGCACTAATGCAGATCAAAGTAAATTCATCTTCTTTGTACGTGACCGATATTTTCACAGTGAATACGTTTCCGCTCTCACCAAGCAAAACATATTGATTTTATCCGTTAAGGATTTGAACTTCGAAACTCTTTCGCTTGTAGATTCCAGCAAACTTTGTTCCCCTTTTGTGACTCAGTACTGAGTTACGCTGATACCATTCCCTGGAATAATTTCTAACAAACGTGTTACGGAGCGAGTTGGCTGTGCGGATAAAAACATGTAGCTGTAAGCTTGCATTCGGGAGATGGTGAGTTTGAACCTCACTGTCGGCAGCCCTGAGGATGGTTTTCCGTGGTTTTCCATTTTAACATCAGGCAAATGCTGGGGATGTACCGAACGTGTTACGCGTTTCCTAAAACAATCCATCAGTATACGACCTCTTTCTTAAAATTTCATAGCTTTCGCATATCCTGTTGTTTTGTTTATTATTTCGAAACGGTTCACTTTGCTGGTTGTATATATACGTATAACAGAAACTTGTAATAATACTACTAATAATAATAATAATTCTGAAACTATAGTCACTATTTTATTTCGAAGTAGGCCTTCTTCGGCAACTCATTTCCAGTGACACTTTTAAATAGGTCTTAAGAACGATTTGTTTTGAATTATGACGGATGAAATGATCCAAATCTCCTTAATTGAAAGGATAAAAGGGGTTGCGTCCTTGGACGAGCCGGGAACCGAATCCAGAGCTTCCATGTGAGAGTCAGGTGCTACCCCAACACCGTGAGGTCGTCCGTTGAGGAATATGCCATTTCCAAATTGCGACTGATGTGTTATTAATAAAACGAGACATATTTCCAGGGAATTTCAACAATTGGATTCGGATCATCCCATATCCATGTTCATTATTCATAATATCCAGGACATTTCAGTGCCAAGAACTACGACAAAACTGTAAAAAATAATTAACCTATTGCCGACATTTACACAGTGGGAAAGATAGGCATACAATTTTAACTGTATGGATTGTAAGATTATTGTAATTTGGAATAAAAAATTTAAAATGTTAGAAAAATTGAATTCATTATCGTTGTGATTATTTAACCAATTGGATTCTGGTCCCGTCTGTTGGTATTTAAAGGTGCCTAATTACTGTTTGTCAGCCTTTCGTCGGTAGTCTTAACGTTTCTTAAGGATGTACTTCCAGCAGAGTGGCGTCTTTGAATACCGTAAAATTAGTTAGTGGTACATAAAAACATCATTATTATTATTATTATTATTATTATTATTATTATTATTATTATTATTATTATTATTATTATTAAGTCATGGAATACTGCAAAGCGTGCGAGTGCGAACTGCCTAATGACGGGGGCTATGTGGAGTGCAAGGGGTGCGGAAATGCATGGCACTATGATTGCTCCGCCCTGAAAGAAAATTCGTACCGTGCGATGAGCAAGGACAAGAAAACAAAATGGCGATGTGCTGAATGCAGAAAGAAAGTGGACACTAGCAGTAACGCTAAAAAAAGCGATGACTTGACGGACATCAACAAAAAATTAACAATAGTTGTGGACTTGAAAGATGCAGTGAATGAAATGAAGGAAGAACTGAGGGAAAGTGTTAAAAGTCAGAAGTTCATTTGTGAACAGTATGAGGACATTAGGACAGGAATGCAGAGCATGATTAAACAGATAAAGGAGTTGGAAAAGAAAGTGGAGTGTTTAACAGATGCATGCAAAGAAAAGGATGATATAATTCATGAACAGGAAGTTAGAATACAAGAACTTGAGCAATATTCCAGAAATAGAAACCTTTTGCTACATGGTATTCCAGAGAAAGATGAGGAAGATGTTGAAGAAATAGCATGCAGAATTGCAGCAGAGCTGGATGTTCCATTGTGTAAAACTGAAATAGATGCAGCACACAGAGTTCCAACCAGGAAAGAAGGAGTACCAAAACCCATCATAATTCAGCTACCAAGGAAGAAGAGAGACTTAATGCTCGCAAGAAGGAAAAGCAAGACCATCCTTAACTCCAAAGTTATTGGACCAACTGAAGGAGGGAAGGTACTTGTCACGGAGCAACTGTCCCCTTACATGGCTAATCTTCGCTGGGAGGCATGGAGACAGGCGGACATCAAAGGATGGAAGTACGTATGGGTGAAGCAGGGAAAGCTGTTCGCTAGAAAGGAAGAGAAAACTACTCCGGTAAGAATTCTTTCAAAAAAAGACATTGAAAAAATCCAGTAACTGGCTGAAAATATCAATATTTAATTTTACTCTAGTGTATCTTAAATTTAGTTATGGATGTTAGTTACATTGATAGTTGTAGTTTATTACTAGACTCAAAGGTATACAATAATTGTGATGATTGGCTACAGATGACAAAGAAACAAGAAAGTGAAATGTCTCTACTTCATATGAATATAAGATCAATTAGAAAATATTGGGATCAGATGGTTATAATATTAAGACACAGCAGGCCACTGGTAGATGTGCTAATATTTAGTGAAATAAATGTAAATAATGAAATGGAAATTGAGCAGTATGAGTTAGAAGGATATAGTATGCATTATTCAATAAGAAATGTTTCTAGGGGTTGAGGAATAGTCATTTTTTGTCAAGGAAGGGTTCATATTTAAAGAAAAGAAATGTATAACAAATCAATTTGAAAATTTATCAGGGGAAGTTTGGATTAATGGAACACAATATGGGATCATTATGGCAGTATACAGACCACCTGACTATAATCCAAAGGATTTTGTGGAGGAGTTAGATCTTCATTTACATAGTATGAATGCCAGAAACTTAATAATTATTGAGGACATGAACATAGATATTCTGAAAGACAGCAGAGTCAGATCCTTGTACAATAATGTGCTAGCAGATCATCAGTTAGTTCATTGCATTAACAAGTTCACAAGGGAAGAATATGTAAATGGAAAACTAACACAATCCTGCATCGACCATGCACTGATTAGGAGTGGGAAGAATGTAAGAGATTCTTCTGTAATTCAGACTAAAGTTTCTGATCATTATATAATAACTGTACAAATATCACATGATACTAGGTGTAATAAATATGTTCGAAGTGAAAAAGTTATAGATAACATACAGGAAAGGGTGAGTAAATCCATGTTAAGAACAGAAATAGAAATTATTGCAAAAGAAATAAATGAGAACATGAGTTCAGATGATATATACATGAAGATTTGCAATGCAGTTAACAAGGCAACTATTGAAACGAAGGATACAAAAAAACAGAAGAGAAGGAAAGACTCTCAACCGTGGCTGACGGGTGCTATAATAGAAAAAATCAAAGAAAGGGACAGACTTTTCAAAAGATGGAAAAATGCATCAAATTTAAATCCAGAAAATAAGGAAAATTTAAGGAGGTTATATAAAAGAATGAGGAATGATATAATAGCTGATATTCAAAAAGCAAAAAGAAAGTATTACAGATTGCAGTTTGAAAGTTGTAGAGGGGACATGAAGAAAATTTGGGAAGTATTAAATGATGTGCTAAAGACTAAAAAGAAATCGACAATAGAAGAAACGGTAAGACATTATTTAGGAAGGCAAGACTCACTAGAAAATATAGTTGATAACTTTTCAAAAACATTTTCAGAACAGCTAGACAAGGTAGTACATGAATGTAGAGTACAACGAAGACCATTACCTAATACAGAGAGACTTTCATCATTTTATCTACCACTAGCAAGTACAGCAGATATAGCACACATAATTGAAGGAATGGACATAAATAAATCACCAGGCATGGATAAATTAACAGTTAAACATCTGAAAGATAACATAGACATAATAACACCAGTAATACAGAAGCTAATCAATAAAATAATAGAGACAGGTATTTTCCCAAAGGATCTGAAGACCGCCATAGTGAGACCTATTTACAAGCAAGGTTCACATTTACAGTATGAAAACTATAGACAGATATCTATTCTTCAAACTATAGGTAAAGCAGTTGAAAGATACATTGCTGATCACCTAATCTCATATTTAGAAAAATTTAAAATTATTGATGAACATCAATTTGCTTATCAAAAACAGAAGGGTACAAGTAATCTTCTTGAGGAATTCTCCAATTTGATCAATGGGAAGCTAAATCAAGGTATGCACATTTTAGCTATGTTTATTGATTTCTCAAAGGCATTTGATTCAATTTCCCATGAAAAAATTATTGCAGCCTTAAGCAAAATTGGGGTAAGAGGAACACCACTAAAAGTTTTTGAAAGTTATCTGACTGACCGAACGTATAGGGTAAAAATTGATAATATACATGGAGAAATAACTTCTATTAAAAGAGGTGTTCCACAAGGAAGTATCCTAGGACCCATTTTGTATATTATTTTTGTCAATGATATAAGCTCATGTTTAAAAAAATGTAAATATTTCATGTATGCAGACGATAAACTAATTGTATCAGTACATAAAAACCCAAAAGTAGCAGAGAAGCATTTACAAATGGAGTACAATTACTTTCAAGAATGGTGCCATGATAAGGGTCTAATAATTAACACTTCAAAAACAAAAGTCTTGTACATTACTACCCCAAAAATGCAAAGAGAAAACATTAAAATAACAGGCCATTCAGTTCAGTGCATTCACGATGGTGAACAAAAATCATGCAATTGTGACTATGTAATAGAGGAAGTTGATAACATGAAATATTTAGGTATAATAATAGATAGATATTTTTCATGGAAGCAACATATTAATAAGTTGTGTGAAAGACTGAGGCTAAGCTTGTTCAAAATGCAAATGGTTAAGTATATAATACCTCATGATAGCTTAAAATTGGTTTATCATTCACTTGTTGAGTCACTTATATCATATGGTGTAAGTGTATGGGGATCAGCTCCTGTTACAGACATAAACATGGTACAAATGTTACAAAATCGCATTGTCAAAGCATTCTTTTGGTATGAAAACAGAGGAACATTTAGCTTAAGTGAGGATATGTTAACAGGGATGTACCAGAAGGAAAGGTTCTTGAGAGTTAAACAACTATATATGTACAACATAATTAAAGAAAATTACTGGAAGCCACAATATAGAATTGTTAATGAACATACACATGGAACAAGACTGAGGCATATAAGTTATTTTCAGGTCATGAGGTACTACAACAAATATGGATCCAGAACACTGCAAGTTGTAGTTCCTAAATTTTTGAACAAGTTGCCCTCAGAATTGACACACTTGAAAACCAAATATGAACTAAAAAAACATGTGAAACTATGGATCATAGATAATAAAATTACAGTTTAAATATTTGTTCATGAATGAAAAATGTACCAAAGACTTATCTACTTTGAGTGATACTTTCAGGGATTAAGAAAAACTCACACCACAGGACAAAATTGCAATGCTAATGTAAATATACATACCTTATTAATGTTGTAAACAGTAAGGATTGCAACATTGTATATAAATGTGAAACAACTACACCGGCAGATAAGCACATCAAGTGCTTTGCAGGTGTAAATAATTGCAAAGATAATGTATAATATCCTACTGCATATTTGCAAATGTATTTTAGATAAGTTATAAATAAAATAAATAAAAATTATTATTATTATTATTATTATTATTATTATTATTATTATTATTATTATTATTATTTCTTCGATATGCCCACTCAAATAGCGTGCTTGAAATTGTTCCTTGGCCTGATGGTTTTCGTCATCTTATATTCCCAAAATCTCTTTATGAATGCACTGTGTTGCATCTTGCGTTCTGTGGACTACTTCCTATGTTTTCATTTTTAGGTTTGTTCTCGAATTTGAGCTTGGCTACTATAGCACTAAAGGCTCCATGATCTTCTATAATTTCATCCGTGATATTAATTTCTTGGAGGTCCGCCTTAACTTCTTCTAGCCAGTTTATTTTGACCTACTTAGAGTTGATTACTTTAAATAATCTTTTAGTGAGTCTGTCGCCATCCATTCTATAGATATAGCCATATAATTTCAGGTGTCTCTTGCGTACGGCATCAATGAACCTGTCAGTTAATAAGTAGGCCTACAGGTCCGCTGTTCTCTTCTTAATCCACATTCCATTTTCTCTCCTGAGGCCATACATTTTACGGAGAATCTTCCTTTCTTGCTTTTCAATTTCTATAATTTTAAAGTGACCACAAAGGGATAATTAAATTAATTAATTAATTAATTAATTTTATCTCTAGTTTCTCTGCAGATTCATATTTTCACCAGCCTTGCGAAGATGGTTGGCTCGTAATATGCAATGGCACTCGGTATTATTTGTTTATCTACACACAAAATATCTGCATAAAAATTTTGAGAAGTAATAGTTTTTTTCTTGCATCCACAAACCAATCATAACATTCATTCATAGTTTCGATTTCCAATTCTTCCATCTTGGTTTGTATGAGCGAAACGTGATCATCGTGCTCTCTAAAACACGCTCATCAAAATTTTCTATCACTGTCTCACACGCTGTTCAGAATTTTACTTTAATATTGAAATCATTTCTTAGAAGACAAAGTAAAACGTAAAAATTAAGCAATTTCCTCAACTATGCCGCAAGTTGAAGGGCTTAAGGGGCACGGAATGGTTTCAAATTGAGAGTTTTGGATAGATCTAAGAAAACACATTTCTAAAATAATTTTCAGCTTACATTCAGTTCCGGAAAACACAGCCTAAAATCGCTTCTTTATTATTTTTCTTTCTTATTTAAATCCTAGCCAGATTAAATTATTTACATAATTCTTTACATAACGTGTTCCTTGACTCAATACCCTCAGGATATTTTTTTGATTTTTGAAAAATTGTCACACACCGAAAGTAGTAATAAGGGCTTAAGTGAAACTCTGCATTGACTCACATTAGCGCTTGTAGTGGTAGAACAGGCAAACTGCTAATCTAATCGACCGGATAACGATGATTAAAACATGTTTGTAATTTTTAGGAATAAATAAAGAATATATTATCGTATTTTATTATATTTTTTACCTATACAATTCGTAGCTCATATCCATGGGATGTTTTCAACACCAACTCGCTTGCGTGAAGCGACTTTTATGCTGTGTTTCTTTATGTTTTCACTCTTCGTCCTTCTATCCTTCTTCCACTGCAGACAGTTTAATCACTTCGAAGTTTTTCAAGAGACTAAGGTTCATGTAAGAATGCCTCTTAGATAACATATAATGTCGTAGTTTAGTTCCTACTATGACAATGAATAATAACAAAGCAAATTCATCTCCGAACAGGCCATGGGGCCACTGGATGGCTGGAAGTTAAAGCCTCCCATCATCTGTAACTTCCGCACGTGGTGTGGTAGAGTTGTTAGCTCTACGCCCGGCAGCCTTTGCCCCCAGAAATTAACTTGGTACTCATTTTTGGTGTAGGCTGAGTGAACCTCAGGGCCATATGAACCTCCAGAAGTGGAAATCTCGTTTTCTTTTCTTACTTCCTGACGGGGAGTCGAAGTAAGTAAAACTGGAAGAATTCCATCTTCAGAAAACTGCACAGAATGGACATGTGATAAATGCACACATATTGTAACTATTTCCAGTTACGTTATACATTGGCTACAAACATACGTTATTTCGAATATTTTGAAACAACAGCTTATTGTTGGTGAGACCTTCTCCATAGATGGATAAATACTGTTCTGTTTCTTTGTTCAATGCAAAAAATCTGAAACTTGCCAGCAATTCAAAGACGTAAGATTACTTCATTACTATATTCTTCTCGAAACAGAATTTTCCTCTTTTTCTGTCCAAATCCATCAATCTCTACTTTCATATGCATCTTGCAAGGTGGTCAACGTTTTCGTGGAGATTATTATGCCATAAAACAATGTTCATATTTTACTTGTCACTTGCAATACTATTCTAGAGAAACTGTTGCTCACATACGCCAGGCATAGACTAATTTTTCGAGGCATGTGGAAGGTATTTTCTGAAAGAATCTCGTATAATATGTGTCTTGAGTTTAGAGCATTGCTTGAAGGACAATTAAACTAGGTTTCAGGCTTGGGAGGACATAGATGTCTAAATTAAGCTGGAGGGCGTATTTTCTTAAAGAACCTCATCATTGTTCCGACGTCTGGGGCTGACGTGAAATTGGTGTAGTGGTACACGGCACACAAAAGCGGTAGCTGATCCTCTCAGACGCCTTGCGTCATCAGCTATTCTTCCCAGCCTCACAGGATATATTCCATTAATTACCTCCAGACGCCGTCTCAAACCCCAGGAGGTCGTTCTATTACTTTGCACCCCGGCAAGAGCGGCGCAATATCTGTCGACATGGGGATCAGGGAACCGTAAGACACAGCTCTGGTCTTGAGTTCATTCAAAAAGATCGGTTGTACATGACGATTTTAGCATGAACTTGATAGATATGATGTTCCTTTGCTGAGAACAGCAATGTGTGAGTCATGTTTTTACAATGACTTGATTAAGGAGGATGTATTTCTTATGTTGTAATTGTTACATTTGCCCGCTAATTGGCTGAATGGTCAGCGTCGAGGTCTTCGATTCAGAAAGTCCTGGATTCAATTCCGGGTGCGGTCAAGGATTTTAATCGCGCTTGTTCCTCTGACTTGCGGACTGGATCTTTGTCTCAATACTCTCTCTCTCTCACACACACACACACACACACACACACACACACACACACACACACACACACACACACACACACACACTACCAATCATCTTAGAAGCAAATAATAGTAAAGTAAACTCTTGTCCTCATCCCGAGGTGGTGCAGCTCCCTTTAGACGCTCCCCTCCTGTCTATCTTAAATTTCTGGCAATACCGGAAATCGAACCTGGACCTCCGAGACGGCAGCTAATAATGGTGAACGTTACACTAACGAGGTAGGCACAAATAATAGTTAAAACATGAAACTACCAATCCGCAAAGGGTTAGCGTCAGGAAGAGCATCCGGTCATAAAAAGGGCCAAGCCTAAGTGTGTGACACTGTTCGCGCCAAGTAATGCACCAGGTATGAGAAATACGGTGGAATCAGAAGAAGACGAAGAAGAAGAAGAAGAAGAAGAAGAAGAAGAAGAAGAAGAAGAAGAAGAAGAAATTCTTATGAGTTTCGACTTGACATTTGAGCGCTGCCTTTTGGCGGAGACTAAGTGAATTAATAAACAGTCAATCGTAGGCAGCTGATCGCTCCGATAGAGTGCGTTAGACTCCAGTTCCGGTTACCAGTATTGCCGATTTGTTGTTAACTGTAACCAGGTGCTGTCAGCTTTACGTTGTATTATGCTAAGTTCTTTTTGCGGTCCTTGTGTTAGGTTATTGTTTCCTTTATACAGAGTGTCCTTAAAAATGTTTCCAGTATTTATAAGCCCAATACCTTGGGAGTTATGGTCCGCTGCCACTACTACTAATGATCACGATGTTCCATTAATTTGTGGAGGGACGTCTGCAACAAAAGACGGAAGTACTTTCCTACCTAACGATGGTCGTAAATCTACTAGTGTGTTGTACAGTATTATGGTGGTACATGCATGATGGGACAGCTGCCTATTTTCATCGTAGGTCTTCGATGAGTGATGGATTGGTCGTAAATAGCCAATGACTTGGCCTACCCGTTCATCTGACCTCAATCCTTTAGAGTTTTGGCTTTTAGGACATGTAAAGAACATTGTGTATGCGGTCCCTATTAATGATGTGGATACACAGGGAGAACGCGGGTTCAATGCTTGTGATACAATCTGGCAACAGCCAGGGGTGCTCCAACGAATGTGTGATTCCATGCGACATAGGGTGGAAGGCTGGACTGCAAAGGATGGCGCTCATATCGAGCACATGTTGCGAAGAGTAGATCAAAGCCATGTTGATCATTGATGGCAGCGGTAGCGGAACATTGCTCGGAAGATACTGTATTTGTTTTGCGACCGACGTTTATGGGACTTTTCTCCTTATTTTGTTGCGTTCTGCCTCTGCAAATATTGGAGCCTTTTTCAAGGACACTCTGTGTTTCGTAGTATAGTCTTTATAAATTTATTGTTTAGCATCTATTAATAGAATATCGCGTTATATGTGTAGCAAGGTACATCAGTGTTCAAGTTTATACAGTAGCGTAGTTTAATGATTCGTTCCGTAGATATATAATAGGCTAATTTTGGCCCATGTGCCATGCCGACGCCTACATCTAAGGATGAGGTTTCCATGAGAAGGAAGCCCTTCGGTCGTGGTACTCCAATAAGAGGCCAGTCCCGGGAAATTATTTCCAATGTGCGGCAATATTTAGAGAGGGAGAATCGCAAATCAATCAATCAATCAATCAATCAATCAATCAATCAATCAATCAATCAATCAATCAATCAATCAATCAATCAATCAATCAATCAATCAATCAATCAATCAATCAATCAATCAATCAATCAATCAATCAATCAATCAATCAATCAATCAATCAATCAATCAATCAATCAATCAATCAATCAATCAATCAATCAATCAATCAATCAATCAATCAATCAGATTCTTTGCAATCATTTAAGAAAAGTCTAGATAAACAACAGATAGGGAATCTGCCACTTGGGTGATTGCCCTAAATGTAGATCCGTATTTATTTATTTATTTATTTATTTATTTATTTAATTATTTATTTATTTATTTATTTCACGAGCACGGTAAATTATTTAATAAAAACTGAACTGACCAGCCCGTCCGGGAATTGAACTCGGGACTCCCTTGGACCAAATACTGGTATGCTAACCCGTTGTCTACAGAGCCGGACGCAGAGGTAATTTCCAAAATTAAACTTCCTATTATTTTCTAGGGGACAAGTTTTTCATTAGCAGATACCAAGTAACATTGCGTTTGTGAACTAAACCTACAGTGAAGCATACGACGATAACAATATTTTGCTTACCGAACAAGTGGCCACGCGGTTTGAGTCACGTAGTTATCAGCTTGCATTCGGGAGATGGTGGGTTCGAACCCTACTGTCGGTAGTCCTGAGGATGGTTTTCCGTGGTTTCCCATTTCACACAAGGCACATGCTAGGGATGTGTCTCAGTTAAGCCCACGGTCGCTTCCATCCAACTCCTAGGCCTTTCGCCATAAGATCTGTGTTTGTGCGACAGAAAGCAAATTGTATAAATCTATCTTATATATATATATATACTGTATATATCTATATAAGTATATAAAAATGAATGTTTGTTTGTATGTCTCGAATGGACTTAAAAATGACTGGACCGATTTCGCTGAAAATTTCACAATCTGTTCTTATTATTCCTGGAAGGGTTTAGAAAGTAGTTTAAGGTATTCATGTACGTTTGAAATGACGTATTATTTTGGAATTGCTTTGCGTTCCAACTACAGTTGCGTAACAGATATGACAAATGCTACATGGGCAGCATTGTATGATTTGACTGCCCATAAAGACAGGCCTTCCCATCACAGGTGCCCTATAGGAACAGACAGTTTCATACCAACGAGTCAAACCTGGCAATCTGCTTGACAATTATAAACATAAAGCAAGAATACGACTAGAAGTCCTACATGCAATGAAGCCTATGTATGAAAGGCTCTGTAATCCAAAAAGTTATCAAAATGTCTTCATGGTTTGACTCAAAATACCAGAGTCATTCAACGGTAAGGTATGGAAGAGGTGTAGGAAAGATACATATGTGGGGCTGTCCATTCCCAAACTGGGTGTCATGGATGCAGTTTTACTCTTTAATTGTTAGAAACAAGGTTGAAGTAGAGGTTTTAAGAAGAATGAAGGTTGTGCCTGATATGTACTCAGCATCAGGAGTGTCACAAGCTGATGTGATGAGGCGCGTGTACGCAGAAGTCAGCTTCAGAGCACTGCTGAACAAAGACAGCGAAGGAGGTGCCTCAGGGGAAGAGGAAAACTAAAATAGGACAAGAAACTTGAAGAGGAAGGTTGCACCTATGCAGCGGGAGAATTCTAATACTTTCAATTAAAAGGAAGGAGGTCTAATCATAATACAAATGTTTAAACTTAACTCAAAACTAAAAATTATGTTTTCTTTTCAGGTTCGAACAACAATAAATCGAGTTCTAATTCAGATATCTACCTCAAAAAGTCTCAAATTGAAGACAATTAATTTAGAAATGTCCTGTACTAGAACTGAGAAAAAAGACATCCCCGTTCAAAAACTGAGTACGAAGAAATGAAAAAAATGATTTTTGAAATTTTGAATTTTTGACGGAATGTGTTATAATTCTTTGCTTAATCGTGATAAACTAATACATTTAGTAGGGGACATCAAGAACACTAACGATAATAGTTCGGCGAAAGAATTATTAAAATAAATGCATTTTTGTAGTTGCTAGGTAATCTCAAAAAAGTGGCCTTTATGTTAACAAAAAATTCTTGGACAGCCCTGAAATGATAAATTGGGCAATCTTATAGCATGACAGTCTTCATGTACCGTACCTTCCTGTTAACTACTAACAAAATTTTAAAAGTTTTGGTGTAAAATTATGGATTTTTTAATGAAACGTATATGAATATACGATGCGTAGTGTTTTTATGTTAAGTGGTATAATGTAATTAATTTAACTGCAAAGTCACACCAAGATTGGATAGACATGATGGACAGATTGTCGCTAGGCGACAACAGCTCACGCTATACAGTATTATTATAGTCCGGTTTATAAGGTTCACGACCTTGCCTGTTATTTGGAATTAGCAATCCAACATGCCGTGATCAAGATGTACCATCTTTGTTGGGTCTGCCCAGTTTGGAGAATGTAGCTGTGTAATAGATGTAGAATATCAACAGTGGAATTGCACGAGTTATCACCCACTCCTAAAGAACAGCAACTGGGGATTCCCAATGAACAAAGGCGAGTCTCTCTATATATGCGGGTTTCTACCACATCTCCTCCTAAACCACTGGAGCGATTTCAACTGAACTGGTGTGCACTTCTGACTTGGTATCAGGAGACCAACCGCGCGACGCTAAGACACGCCAAGCACAATAAAGGACTGGGGCGAGGGGGTGAGATATACAAATAATCGAAAATATTGTCGAATCCATAGGTTTCGGGGTGGCTAAAATAGATAGTGACACTCCAGATATTTTATAAGTCCAACTTCAGCCTTTCTGTGGTGGGGGGCGAGGGGGATTGGGATATAAAATAATCGAAAATAGTGTCGAATCCATCGTTTTCGGGGTCGCTGAGATGAATAGTGACACTCGGGTTTTTAAAGTAAAAGTTCAGCTTCCTTTGGGGTGGGGGTCGACGGGGGAGTGAGATATAAAATAATTGAAAATACCGTCGAATCCGTAGTTTTCGCAGTCACTGAGATGAATAGTGACACTCCGGATTTTTTAAAGTCAAATTTCAGCCCCCTTTGGGATGAGGGGATAGGGGAGAGTGAGCTATAGAAATAATCGAAAATAGTGTCTAATCCATACTTTTCGGGGTCACTGAGATGAATAGTGACAGTGCAGATTTTTTATAATTCCAAGTTCAGGCCGTTTGTTGTGCGAGATGGGGGAGGGGGTGAGATATCAAAATAATCAAAAATAGTGTCGAATCCATACTTTTCGGAGTCGCTGAGATGAATAGTGACACTTGGGGGTCGATGGGGATTGAGATATTAAAATAATAGAAAATAGTGTCGAATCCATAGTTTTCGCGGTCACTGAGATGAATAGTGGCACTCCAGACTTTTTATCCCTTACGGTGGGGGGCGATCGAGGATTGAGATATAAAAATAATCAAAAATAGTGTCGAATCCATCGTTTTCGGGGTCGCTGAGATGAATAGTAACACTCCGACTTTATTTTATAACTCCGCGTTCAGCCCCCCTTTGTGGAGGGGAGTGAGATTTTGAAAAATCGGAAGTAGTGTCGAATCCGAAGTTTTAGGGGTCACTGAGATGAACAGTGACATTCCAGAATATTTTTTGGCCCACGTCAGCCCCCTTTGACATATGGGTGAGAAAGGGGGAAAATAAGATGATCAAAATGACTGAGATTGTGGATGTATGTGTATATCTTCCAGCATAGCTGTCAACTAAACTTGGTGCAAATATTACTTACTATCTGTCAAAAATGCTGTGGGTTAAGACACCCCTAGACTAGGGAGGGGGTGAAACACAGGCATGTATAAAACGACCAATAATATTGTTTTCGGGACTACTGGAGTGATTTGAACCAAACTTGGTACACTTACTACTTACTATCAGGAGACAAACTGCGTGGTGGTTTGACAACCCTAGCACCCCTAGGGGTCGGGTGGGATGGAGTGAGATTGAAAAATAATCGAAAAGAGTATTGAATTCATTCTTTTCGGGGTTGCTGAGATGAATAGTGACACACCGCGTCCAGCCTCCGTTTGTGTAGGGGTGAGAAAAGGTGAAAAATGACCGAGATAATGGACTTATGTGTGTATGTTCTAGCATACTGTAGCTCTCAACCAAAGGTGATACAAGTATGACCTACTATCTTGAAAATTATACCTTGAGGGTAAGAGACCCCTAGCCTCCTTGGCTAGGGATGAAATATAAAAATAACCAAAAATAACCGATATTTGTGGCTAATCCATAGTTTTGGGGATCGCTGAGATGATCTGTGATACTCTGGATGCCGTTTAAGACAAAGTACAGTCCCAATCGATAGTGTGAAGAAAGGGAAATGTCCATAGCGGCCGAGTTTAAGGACGTGTGGTACACATATGACTTACCATGTGGAACAAATTACTATGAGGGTAAGATACCCCTAGCACCCCCAAGTGCGGGTGGAGGGGCATTATACACTTAAAAAATGGAAATTGCAACACCATGAAGGCATTGGTCGTTTGTGTTGATTTTCAAGATATGGAACGATGCCATGTAGGTATGTAAACGATCAAAGTTTCTGACCCATTGGATTGTTGCTACAGGTCTCCCCACGTGACTGGTCGCGGATGAATCAACTCCAGTATACGGACTCTGGTGTAGCGTAGATGACTTGCAGTCTGTGCAGTGAAGTGTTCCCCGTCAAACATGCCTCGACGACAGAGAAGAGCACGCTATCAACAACTGTCGCCGTTTGAGAGGGCTCAGAGAATTGGGCTTTGTGAGGCTGGATTATCGCTAAGGACTGTCGCTGCACGTGTTGGCCGACAGGCATCTACGGTACAACGTGTATGACAGCAGTGGTCAAATGAAGGTACCCACACTCGTAGACCTGGCACAGGCCCAGCGCGACAGACAACTGTGAGAGAGGATCGCCACAACATTCGGATGGCCCGGATGGAACCCCATGCAACAGCAGCGCAAATTCGAGCAGCTGTGGCACCCCACGTTACACAACAAACATTTGGTAATCGCCTGCTTACGAGCCCGTGTCCCTGCGGAAGGTGTTCCATTTACCCAACAACAGCGACGTGTAAGGCTGGCCTGGTGTCGAGAAAGATCGACGTGGGTCGACGAATGGCATAGGGACGTGTTTAGTGATGAATCGCGCTTCTGTCTTTCCCGCAGTGATCGCCGGAATCGTGTGCGCCGACGTACCGGGGAGAGGGGCCGCCCAGATCTTATTGTCGAGAGGCACACAGGGCCAACACCAAGCATTATGGTCTGGGGAGCTATTGGCTTTAATGTGAAATCACAATTAGTGCTTGTTGAGGGCACTATGACTGCTCGACAGTACGTTGATGGGGTACTCAATCCAGTGGTTGTCCCTATGATGGCGAACATTGCTAATGGGATGTTTCATCAGGACAATGACCGGATTCACACTGCACGCATCTCCAGAGAAGCTCTCCACGACATCACAACCTTAGAATGGCCCGCCAGATCCCCGGACCTCAGTCCTATTGAGCATGTGTGGGACATGATGGGTCGACAACTGGCCAACCGTCCTCTGCCACCCACAACTCTGGAACAACTGACCCGTGCAGTGCAGCGAGCACGGCCCACAATTCTTCAGGAAGCGATCCAGGGCCTTATTGACTCCATGCCTCAACGAATGCATCAATGTACAGTATTGCAGCTCGTAGTGGGCACATCCTGCGTTGATTGTTGTCCAAACTTGCGGTCAGAGGGACATGAAAGTGTAATAATCGAATCACAACCAAACACTCGTCCTGCATGTTCAATTGCAGCAATATAGAACTACCCCTTCCGGGTGTTGCAATTTCCATTTTCTTCAGTGTAAAAAAGAGGGGTGAAATATAAAAATAATAGACAACGACAAATATTAATGTACAGTCTACAGTTTTCGGGGTGGCTGAGGTGATTAATGACACTCCGCGTGTCATTCAAGACCATTTCCAGCCCCCTTCGGCATAGAGAAAAGAAGGGGTGGAAAAGAAAGTATCCGAAATGACCGAAATTATAAATGTATACGTGTTCATTCCAGCACACCCTCATACAAAATTGGTACGCATACGACTTACTATCTGAAAAAAAAAATACTGTTCTGGTGAAACACCATTAGTACTCATAGGGAAGGTGGTGAAATATAAAAATAAACAAAAATGACTGATATGCATTTTTATGTACCCTTCAGACGAATTGAGACGCTTTGGAAGCCATTGAAGTCCACGCTCAGCCTCCATTGAGATGGGGATGCTGAGAGGGGCTTAAAAGTCAATTGTCTAAAATGACCGAGATTAGTTTTAAATTCCCTGCCTTTGCGGTGACAAGGCTGATTGTTGACAGTCTCAATGACCGTTGAAATCGTATCCATCGTATCAAAAGTGCGGCGGGTAAATAGGCCTAGACATATTTATCACTTGTTATTAAAAGGATCATATACTTCCCAATCAATTCAAGCTTCCACAAGGACAGAGTTTTACTCGAAAATTAAATAATATAAAATCTGAAATGAAATACATCTAAATAATTCTAAAACTACATAATAGACTGTTAAATATTAATCAACGTCTACACAAGGTATTCAATAAAAATAGACTTCACACATAACTAATTGGTAATGAAAATCTTAAGTGTAATAATTAAAAAACTATGCGGGCAACGTCGGGTATTACAGCTAGTTAAAAACAAATATGTAAATACCAAGTGGATGTATTTGAAAATAAAATACCAAAACCAAACCCCACGGCACTTAACGCCCTTGAAAGGGCTTTGGCCTGCCCAGCGATCGCTGCTGAGCCTGAAGGCCTGCAGATTACGAGGGGCGTGTGGTCAGCACGACGCATCCTCTTGGCCGTTATTCTGGGCTTCCAAGACCGGGGCCACCACCTCACTGTCGGATAGCTGCTCAATTCTAATCACGTAGGCTGAGTGGACCTCGAACCAGCCCTCAGGTCGAGAGAAAAATCCCTGACCTGGCCGGGAATCGAACCCGGGGCCTCCGGGCGAGAGGCAGGCACGCTATACATCACGCGGCCGGCATTTGGAAATAAAATGCTCCTCAATAAATTGTGATGGTATGAGTTACGGATATTAGAAGGCGGTAACAGAGGAGAAATTTTGGAGCAGGAATTCTTAGGTAAACAGACCGATTAATTGGCTGAATGGTTAGCGTTGAAGCCTTCGGTTCAGAGGGTCCCGTGCTCGATTCCCGGTCGGGTATCTGATTTTAATTGCCTCTGATTAATACTTCTGGCCCGGGGACTGGGTGTTTGTGTTTGTCCCAACACTTTCCTCTTCATATTCAGACAACACACTACACTACCAACCACCAGAGAAACACGCAATAGAGATTACAACCCTTCAAATAGGGTTGGCGTCAGGAAGGGCATCCATCCGTAAAACAAGGCTAAATACACATGTGCGACACAGTTCGCACCTGCGACCCCACAGGTGTGGGAAAAAACAGTAGAAAAAGAAAAGAAAAGAAGATTCTTATGTAAACAGGTAAGAAGATGAGTCATGGTGTTACCTTACGGTGTGAAATAATGGGCTACACTCCGTGATACTGTTCAAATATTAACAACGCCCCTTAGCGCTATTGGAAGATGATTGTAACCTTGACATAGGATAGGTTCCTCATTAGTTCTATTTTCATATATCCCACAAATGCCCCACAATTCTGAGTTGTTGAGATCAATAAGGAAACTAAAACTAAGACCATGGCCTAAAAAGAACTTTAAGGACTACGGACTTGCTAAAATGACTGCTGCCTAGTGAGATGATCTCTTGTTTTAGGAATGCCAGGTGGTCAATTTCTTCGACAATAAGATAATAAACAAAACACGTAAGTTATATTGGGTTGGGTTCTTGACACCTTAGTCTTGAACATGGAAGCTGACGTTAGTATGTTAACAAAGTGCTATAAACTCACCTTGTACGAGTGGGAACCCTAGTGATACGCGTTGAAAATCACACTTACCTGGAAAGAGACAGAAAAATAGATTAGGTTATGGGCATTACACAGAGAAAATAATATCATTACATAAAACACATATATTTAGTTATATATTAATTAATTAATTAATTAATCAATCAGAAAGTCCCTGAATGCTAGAGTTCTATTGAGAGGGTCATTACACAATAGATATACTGTAGATACAGATTAACACAGCCATAACAAGTAGATACAACTAGGTAAAACAAATAATTTTTAGTAAATGGAAACCAAAGTAACGAAATGAAAAAAGAAAAAGAAAACAAAGGTCAAGAAGGCGAAGAGAGAATACCGATAATAATCACATTAATCACGAAGATTTTACAGAAGGTTACAGGCTATCGACAACCTTCACTTTTTAAAATATAGGCCTACGCAGCGATATATATGAATACTAGCTGATGTACCCGTGCTTCGCTACGGAATTCTCAGAAAGACTGTCTTTGTGGTTTTCTCATATGAAGTCAACATAGGTCATTATGATGACTTTAGTAGGAATGTAGCGATTAAAAGCAATATTGTCATATAAAATTCTCGATCAAATGAAAAATCGCACATTTTTTTCACTTCTAACGAAGAGTACTACGGTGCCGATCTAACAGTCCGAAGTTGCAGTGCTGGAATGACCAGGCCGCAGACAGCCGTGTAAACTCTTCTGCCATATTTCGTTAAATGTGCACATTCCTCATTCAAATAAGCGCCTCAGAGTAGGGATTGAATAGTTGGAATGCTATGATGAACCAGTCTGTTACGTACCAGAAGTATCAGGAAATTTATGAACTAGAGGAATGGGTAAAGAAGAGAGATATCTTACTCCCCAGCTTCTTCTCGCCAATATTTAGGCAGGCTGTCATACTCAGTACGCAGCAGAAACCCCATCTATAGAAGGTGAGTGGGAGCAGAAGACACAAAGCACATCACAACAAACAATGGTCAATGTAATGTTATTGTTGAAAAACTTGATGAGCTTTCCATATTGTGCCAACGGCCGTAGCCGTGTTGAAATACCGGATCCCGTCAGATCTCCAAAATTAAGCAAGAATGGGCGTGGTCAAGATTTGGATGGGTTGCCACGCGCTGTTGGTGGGGGTAAGGAAATGAGGAGCGGAAAGGAACTGGCCACCCTACCGTACGTAAACTCCGACTCAGGCACACCTCTGTAGAGTTTCGGACCTGCCTTCGGGCAGAATACACCCTTGCCTTCCATACTGTAGTCCTTCACATTTAGCTTTCTTACGACTCTGTGCTATTAGCGCATCTTATAAAATTATTTATAGCGTAGACTGTAGTACCCAATTCCACGATTTTACAT